>NC_090758.1:80909704-81028719 GCF_036898095.1 Palaemon carinicauda
TCCCTCGGATTATCACGTTCTATAAGGCAGTAATTTCCCTCGGATTATCACGTTCTATAAGGCAGTAATTCCCTCGGATTATCACGTTCTATAAGGCAGTAATTTCCTCGGATTATCACGTTCTATAAGGCAGTAATTCCCTCGGATTATCACGTTCTATAAGGCAGTAATTCCCTCGGATTATCACGTTCTATAAGGCAGTAATTCCCTCGGATTATCACGTTCTATAAGGCAGTAATTCCCTCGGATTATCACGTTCTATAAGGCAGTAATTCCCTCGGATTATCACGTTCTATAAGGCAGTAATTCCCTCGGATTATCACGTTCTATAAGGCAGTAATTCCTCGGATTATCACGTTCTATAAGGCAGTAATTCCCTCGGATTATCACGTTCTATAAGGCAGTAATTCCCTCGGATTATCACGTTCTATAAGGCAGTAATTCCCTCGGATTATCACGTTCTATAAGGCAGTAATTCCCTCGGATTATCACGTTCTATAAGGCAGTAATTTCTCGGATTATCACGTTCTATAAGGCAGTAATTTCCTCGGATTATCACGTTCTATAAGGCAGTAATTCCCTTCGGATTATAACGTTCTATAAGGCAGTAATTTCCTCGGATTATCACGTTCTATAAGGCAGTAATTCCCTCGGATTATCACGTTCTATAAGGCAGTAATTCCCTCGGATTATCACGTTCTATAAGGCAGTAATTCCCTCGGATTATCACGTTCTATAAGGCAGTAATTCCCTCGGATTATCACGTTCTATAAGGCAGTAATTCCCTCGGATTATCACGTTCTATAAGGCAGTAATTTCCTCGGATTATCACGTTCTATAAGGCAGTAATTCCCTCGGATTATCACGTTCTATAAGGCAGTAATTTCCTCGGATTATCACGTTCTATAAGGCAGTAATTCCCTCGGATTATCACGTTCTATAAGGCAGTAATTTCCTCGGATTATCACGTTCTATAAGGCAGTAATTTCCCTCGGATTATCACGTTCTATAAGGCAGTAATTTCCTCGGATTATCACGTTCTATAAGGCAGTAATTCCCTCGGATTATCACGTTCTATAAGGCAGTAATTCCCTCGGATTATCACGTTCTATAAGGCAGTAATTCCCTCGGATTATCACGTTCTATAAGGCAGTAATTCCCTCGGATTATCACGTTCTATAAGGCAGTAATTCCCTCGGATTATCACGTTCTATAAGGCAGTAATTCCCTCGGATTATCACGTTCTATAAGGCAGTAATTCCCTCGGATTATCACGTTCTATAAGGCAGTAATTCCCTCGGATTATCACGTTCTATAAGGCAGTAATTCCCTCGGATTATCACGTTCTATAAGGCAGTAATTTCCCTCGGATTATCACGTTCTATAAGGCAGTAATTCCCTCGGATTATCACGTTCTATAAGGCAGTAATTCCCTCGGATTATCACGTTCTATAAGGCAGTAATTCCCTCGGATTATCACGTTCTATAAGGCAGTAATTCCCTCGGATTATCACGTTCTATAAGGCAGTAATTCCCTCGGATTATCACGTTCTATAAGGCAGTAATTTCCTCGGATTATCACGTTCTATAAGGCAGTAATTCCCTCGGATTATCGCGTTCTATAAGGCAGTAATTTCCTCGGATTATCACGTTCTATAAGGCAGTAATTTCCTCGGATTATCACGTTCTATAAGGCAGTAATTCCTCGGATTATCACGTTCTATAAGGCAGTAATTCCCTCGGATTATACGTTCTATAAGGCAGTAATTCCCTCGGATTATCACGTTCTATAAGGCAGTAATTTCCCTCGGATTATCACGTTCTATAAGGCAGTAATTTCCTCGGATTATCACGTTCTATAAGGCAGTAATTCCCTCGGATTATCACGTTCTATAAGGCAGTAATTTCCTCGGATTATCACGTTCTATAAGGCAGTAATTCCCTCGGATTATCACGTTCTATAAGGCAGTAATTCCCTCGGATTATCACGTTCTATAAGGCAGTAATTCCCTCGGATTATAACGTTCTATAAGGCAGTAATTTCCTCGGATTATCACGTTCTATAAGGCAGTAATTCCCTCGGATTATCACGTTCTATAAGGCAGTAATTTCCCTCGGATTATCACGTTCTATAAGGCAGTAATTCCCTCGGATTATCACGTTCTATAAGGCAGTAATTCCCTCGGATTATCACGTTCTATAAGGCAGTAATTCCCTCGGATTATCACGTTCTATAAGGCAGTAATTTCCTTCGGATTATAGTGTTCTATAAGGCAGTAATTTCCTCGGATTATACGTTCTATAAGGCAGTAATTTCCTCGGATTATCACGTTCTATAAGGCAGTAATTCCCTCGGATTATCACGTTCTATAAGGCAGTAATCCCTCGGATTATCACGTTCTATAAGGCAGTAATTCCCTCGGATTATCACGTTCTATAAGGCAGTAATTCCCTCGGATTATCACGTTCTATAAGGCAGTAATTCCCTCGGATTATCACGTTCTATAAGGCAGTAATTCCCTCGGATTATCACGTTCTATAAGGCAGTAATTCCCTCGGATTATCACGTTCTATAAGGCAGTAATTCCCTCGGATTATCACGTTCTATAAGGCAGTAATTCCCTCGGATTATCACGTTCTATAAGGCAGTAATTCCCTCGGATTATCACGTTCTATAAGGCAGTAATTCCCTCGGATTATCACGTTCTATAAGGCAGTAATTCCCTCGGATTATCACGTTCTATAAGGCAGTAATTTCCTCGGATTATCACGTTCTATAAGGCAGTAATTCCCTCGGATTATCGCGTTCTATAAGGCAGTAATTTCCTCGGATTATCACGTTCTATAAGGCAGTAATTCCCTCGGATTATCACGTTCTATAAGGCAGTAATTTCCTCGGATTATCACGTTCTATAAGGCAGTAATTCCCTCGGATTATCACGTTCTATAAGGCAGTAATTTCCTCGGATTATCACGTTCTATAAGGCAGTAATTCCCTCGGATTATCGCGTTCTATAAGGCAGTAATTTCCCTCGGATTATCACGTTCTATAAGGCAGTAATTTCCTCGGATTATCACGTTCTATAAGGCAGTAATTCCTCGGATTATCACGTTCTATAAGGCAGTAATTCCCTCGGATTATACGTTCTATAAGGCAGTAATTTCCCTCGGATTATAACGTTCTATAAGGCAGTAATTTCCTCGGATTATACGTTCTATAAGGCAGTAATTTCTCGGATTATAACGTTCTATAAGGCAGTAATTTCCTCGGATTATACGTTCTATAAGGCAGTAATTTCCTCGGATTATCACGTTCTATAAGGCAGTAATTCCCTCGGATTATCACGTTCTATAAGGCAGTAATTCCCTCGGATTATCACGTTCTATAAGGCAGTAATTTCCTCGGATTATCGCGTTCTATAAGGCAGTAATTCCCTCGGATTATCACGTTCTATAAGGCAGTAATTCCCTCGGATTATCACGTTTTATAAGGCAGTAATTCCCTCGGATTATCACGTTCTATAAGGCAGTAATTCCCTCGGATTATCACGTTCTATAAGGCAGTAATTCCCTCGGATTATCACGTTCTATAAGGCAGTAATTTCCCTCGGATTATCACGTTCTATAAGGCAGTAATTTCCTCGGATTATCACGTTCTATAAGGCAGTAATTTCCTCGGATTATAGCGTTCTATAAGGCAGTAATTCCCTCGGATTATAGCGTTCTATAAGGCAGTAATTTCCTCGGATTAGTGTTCTATAAGGCAGTAATTTCCCCGGATTATAGCGTTCTATAAGGCAGTAATTCCCTCGGATTATCGCGTTCTATAAGGCAGTAATTTCCTCGGATTATCACGTTCTATAAGGCAGTAATTCCCTCGGATTATCACGTTCTATAAGGCAGTAATTCCCTCGGATTATCACGTTCTATAAGGCAGTAATTCCCTCGGATTATCACGTTCTATAAGGCAGTAATTTCCTCGGATTATCACGTTCTATAATGCCCTCGGATTATAACGTTCTATAAGGCAGTAATTTCCTCGGATTATCACGTTCTATAAGGCAGTAATTCCCTCGGATTATCACGTTCTATAAGGCAGTAATTCCCTCGGATTATCACGTTCTATAAGGCAGTAATTCCCTCGGATATCACGTTCTATAAGGCAGTAATTCCCTCGGATTATCACGTTCTATAAGGCAGTAATTTCCCTCGGATTATCACGTTCTATAAGGCAGTAATTCCCTTGGATTATCACGTTCTATAAGGCAGTAATTCCCTCGGATTATCACGTTCTATAAGGCAGTAATTCCCTCGGATTATCACGTTCTATAAGGCAGTAATTCCCTCGGATTATCACGTTCTATAAGGCAGTAATTTTCCCTCGGATTATACGTTCTATAAGGCAGTAATTTCCTCGGATTATACGTTCTATAAGGCAGTAATTCCCTCGGATTATAACGTTCTATAAGGCAGTAATTTCCTCGGATTATCACGTTCTATAAGGCAGTAATTCCCTCGGATTATCACGTTCTATAAGGCAGTAATTTCCTCGGATTATCACGTTCTATAAGGCAGTAATTCCCTCGGATTATCACGTTCTATAAGGCAGTAATTCCCTCGGATTATCACGTTCTATAAGGCAGTAATTCCCTCGGATTATCACGTTCTATAAGGCAGTAATTCCCTCGGATTATCACGTTCTATAAGGCAGTAATTCCCTCGGATTATCACGTTCTATAAGGCAGTAATTCCCTCGGATTATCACGTTCTATAAGGCAGTAATTCCCTCGGATTATCACGTTCTATAAGGCAGTAATTCCCTCGGATTATCACGTTCTATAAGGCAGTAATTCCCTCGGATTATAGTGTTCTATAAGGCAGTAATTTCTCGGATTATAGTGTTCTATAAGGCAGTAATTTCCTCGGATTATCACGTTCTATAAGGCAGTAATTCCCTCGGATTATCACGTTCTATAAGGCAGTAATTCCCTCGGATTATCACGTTCTATAAGGCAGTAATTCCCTCGGATTATCACGTTCTATAAGGCAGTAATTCCCTCGGATTATCACGTTCTATAAGGCAGTAATTTCCTTCGGATTATCACGTTCTATAAGGCAGTAATTTCCTCGGATTATCACGTTCTATAAGGCAGTAATTCCCTCGGATTATCACGTTCTATAAGGCAGTAATTTCCTCGGATTATCACGTTCTATAAGGCAGTAATTCCCTCGGATTATCACGTTCTATAAGGCAGTAATTTCCTCGGATTATCACGTTCTATAAGGCAGTAATTCCCTCGGATTATCACGTTCTATAAGGCAGTAATTCCCTCGGATTATCACGTTCTATAAGGCAGTAATTCCCTCGGATTATCACGTTCTATAAGGCAGTAATTCCCTCGGATTATCACGTTCTATAAGGCAGTAATTCCCTCGGATTATCACGTTCTATAAGGCAGTAATTCCCTCGGATTATCACGTTCTATAAGGCAGTAATTTCTCGGATTATCACGTTCATAAGGCAGTAATTCCCTCGGATTATCACGTTCTATAAGGCAGTAATTTCTCGGATTATCACGTTCTATAAGGCAGTAATTCCCTCGGATTATCACGTTCTATAAGGCAGTAATTTCCTCGGATTATCACGTTCTATAAGGCAGTAATTCCCTCGGATTATCACGTTCTATAAGGCAGTAATTCCCTCGGATTATCACGTTCTATAAGGCAGTAATTCCCTCGGATTATCACGTTCTATAAGGCAGTAATTTCCCTCGGATTGATACGTTCTATAAGGCAGTAATTTCCCTCGGATTATCACGTTCTATAAGGCAGTAATTCCCTCGGATTATCACGTTCTATAAGGCAGTAATTTCCTCGGATTATCACGTTCTATAAGGCAGTAATTCCCTCGGATTATCATGTTCTATAAGGCAGTAATTTCCTCGGATTATCACGTTCTATAAGGCAGTAATTCCCTTGGATTATCACGTTCTATAAGGCAGTAATTCCCTCGGATTATCACGTTCTATAAGGCAGTAATTCCCTCGGATTATCACGTTCTATAAGGCAGTAATTCCCTCGGATTATCACGTTCTATAAGGCAGTAATTTCTTCGGATTATAACGTTCTATAAGGCAGTAATTCCCTCGGATTATAGCGTTCTATAAGGCAGTAATTCCCTCGGATTATCACGTTCTATAAGGCAGTAATTCCCTCGGATTATCACGTTCTATAAGGCAGTAATTCCCTCGGATTATACGTTCTATAAGGCAGTAATTTCCCTCGGATTATCACGTTCTATAAGGCAGTAATTCCCTCGGATTATCACGTTCTATAAGGCAGTAATTTCCTCGGATTATCACGTTCTATAAGGCAGTAATTTCCTCGGATTATAGCGTTCTATAAGGCAGTAATTTCCTCGGATTAGTGTTCTATAAGGCAGTAATTCCCTCGGATTATAGCGTTCTATAAGGCAGTAATTTCCTCGGATTATACGTTCTATAAGGCAGTAGTAATTTCCTCGGATTATCACGTTCTATAAGGCAGTAATTCCTCGGATTATCACGTTCTATAAGGCAGTAATTTCCTCGGATTATCACGTTCTATAAGGCAGTAATTCCCTCGGATTATCACGTTCTATAAGGCAGTAATTTCCTCGGATTATCACGTTCTATAAGGCAGTAATTCCCTCGGATTATCAGGTTCTATAAGGCAGTAATTCCCTCGGATTATCACGTTCTATAAGGCAGTAATTCCCTCGGATTATCACGTTCTATAAGGCAGTAATTCCCTCGGATTATCACGTTCTATAAGGCAGTAATTCCCTCGGATTATCACGTTCTATAAGGCAGTAATTCCCTCGGATTATCACGTTCTATAAGGCAGTAATTCCCTCGGATTATCACGTTCTATAAGGCAGTAATTCCCTCGGATTATCACGTTCTATAAGGCAGTAATTCCCTCGGATTATCACGTTCTATAAGGCAGTAATTCCCTCGGATTATCACGTTCTATAAGGCAGTAATTCCCTCGGATTATCACGTTCTATAAGGCAGTAATTCCCTCGGATTATCACGTTCTATAAGGCAGTAATTCCCTCGGATTATCACGTTCTATAAGGCAGTAATTCCCTCGGATTATCACGTTCTATAAGGCAGTAATTCCCTCGGATTATCACGTTCTATAAGGCAGTAATTTCCCTCGGATTATCACGTTCTATAAGGCAGTAATTCCCTCGGATTATCACGTTCTATAAGGCAGTAATTCCCTCGGATTATCACGTTCTATAAGGCAGTAATTCCCTCGGATTATCACGTTCTATAAGGCAGTAATTTCTTCGGATGATAGTGTTCTATAAGGCAGTAATTTCCTCGGATTATAGCGTTCTATAAGGCAGTAATTTCCCTCGGATTATACGTTCTATAAGGCAGTAATTTCCTCGGATTATCACGTTCTATAAGGCAGTAATTCCCTCGGATTATCACGTTCTATAAGGCAGTAATTCCTCGGATTATCACGTTCTATAAGGCAGTAATTCCCTCGGATTATAACGTTCTATAAGGCAGTAATTTCCTCGGATTATCACGTTCTATAAGGCAGTAATTCCCTCGGATTATCACGTTCTATAAGGCAGTAATTCCCTCGGATTATCACGTTCTATAAGGCAGTAATTCCCTCGGATTATCACGTTCTATAAGGCAGTAATTCCCTCGGATTATCACGTTCTATAAGGCAGTAATTCCCTCGGATTATCACGTTCTATAAGGCAGTAATTTCCTCGGATTATAGTGTTCTATAAGGCAGTAATTTCCCTCGGATTATACGTTCTATAAGGCAGTAATTTCCTCGGATTATACGTTCTATAAGGCAGTAATTCCCTCGGATTATCACGTTCTATAAGGCAGTAATTCCCTCGGATTATCACGTTCTATAAGGCAGTAATTCCCTCGGATTATCACGTTCTATAAGGCAGTAATTCCCTCGGATTATCACGTTCTATAAGGCAGTAATTCCCTCGGATTATCACGTTCTATAAGGCAGTAATTCCCTCGGATTATCACGTTCTATAAGGCAGTAATTCCCTCGGATTATCACGTTCTATAAGGCAGTAATTCCCTCGGATTATCACGTTCTATAAGGCAGTAATTCCCTCGGATTATCACGTTCTATAAGGCAGTAATTCCCTCGGATTATCACGTTCTATAAGGCAGTAATTCCCTCGGATTATCACGTTCTATAAGGCAGTAATTCCCTCGGATTATCACGTTCTATAAGGCAGTAATTTCCTCGGATTATCACGTTCTATAAGGCAGTAATTCCCTCGGATTATCACGTTCTATAAGGCAGTAATTTCCCTCGGATTATCACGTTCTATAAGGCAGTAATTCCCTCGGATTATCACGTTCTATAAGGCAGTAATTTCCTCGGATTATCACGTTCTATAAGGCAGTAATTCCCTCGGATTATCACGTTCTATAAGGCAGTAATTTCCTCGGATTATCACGTTCTATAAGGCAGTAATTCCCTCGGATTATCGCGTTCTATAAGGCAGTAATTTCCTCGGATTATCACGTTCTATAAGGCAGTAATTTCCTCGGATTATCACGTTCTATAAGGCAGTAATTCCTCGGATTATCACGTTCTATAAGGCAGTAATTCCCTCGGATTGATACGTTCTATAAGGCAGTAATTTCCCTCGGATTATCACGTTCTATAAGGCAGTAATTTCCTTCGGATTATACGTTCTATAAGGCAGTAATTTCTCGGATTATCACGTTCTATAAGGCAGTAATTTCCTCGGATTATACGTTCTATAAGGCAGTAATTCCCTCGGATTATCACGTTCTATAAGGCAGTAATTCCCTCGGATTATCACGTTCTATAAGGCAGTAATTCCCTCGGATTATCACGTTCTATAAGGCAGTAATTTCCTCGGATTATCGCGTTCTATAAGGCAGTAATTCCCTCGGATTATCACGTTCTATAAGGCAGTAATTCCCTCGGATTATCACGTTCTATAAGGCAGTAATTCCCTCGGATTATCACGTTCTATAAGGCAGTAATTCCCTCGGATTATCACGTTCTATAAGGCAGTAATTCCCTCGGATTATCACGTTCTATAAGGCAGTAATTTCCCTCGGATTATAGCGTTCTATAAGGCAGTAATTTCCTCGGATTATCACGTTCTATAAGGCAGTAATTTCCCTCGGATTATCACGTTCTATAAGGCAGTAATTCCCTCGGATTATCACGTTCTATAAGGCAGTAATTCCCTCGGATTATCACGTTCTATAAGGCAGTAATTTCCCTCGGATTATCACGTTCTATAAGGCAGTAATTCCCTCGGATTATCACGTTCTATAAGGCAGTAATTTCCTCGGATTATCACGTTCTATAAGGCAGTAATTCCCTCGGATTATCACGTTCTATAAGGCAGTAATTCCCTCGGATTATCACGTTCTATAAGGCAGTAATTCCCTCGGATTATCACGTTCTATAAGGCAGTAATTTCCTCGGATTATCACGTTCTATAATGCCCTCGGATTATAACGTTCTATAAGGCAGTAATTTCCTCGGATTATCACGTTCTATAAGGCAGTAATTCCCTCGGATTATCACGTTCTATAAGGCAGTAATTCCCTCGGATTATCACGTTCTATAAGGCAGTAATTCCCTCGGAATATCACGTTCTATAAGGCAGTAATTCCCTCGGATTATCACGTTCTATAAGGCAGTAATTCCCTCGGATTATCACGTTCTATAAGGCAGTAATTCCCTCGGATTATCACGTTGTATAAGGCAGTAATTCCCTCGGATTATCACGTTCTATAAGGCAGTAATTCCCTTGGATTATCACGTTCTATAAGGCAGTAATTCCCTCGGATTATCGCGTTCTATAAGGCAGTTATTTTATCGGATGATAGTGTTCTATAAGGCAGTAATTTCCTCGGATTATAGCGTTCTATAAGGCAGTAATTCCCTCGGATTATAACGTTCTATAAGGCAGTAATTTCCTCGGATTATCACGTTCTATAAGGCAGTAATTCCCTCGGATTATCACGTTCTATAAGGCAGTAATTTCCTCGGATTATCACGTTCTATAAGGCAGTAATTCCCTCGGATTATCACGGTCTATAAGGCAGTAATTCCCTCGGATTATCACGTTCTATAAGGCATTAATTCCCTCGGATTATCACGTTCTATAAGGCAGTAATTCCCTCAGATTATCACGTTCTATAAGGCAGTAATTCCCTCGGATTATCACGTTCTATAAGGCATTAATTCCCTCGGATTATCACGTTCTATAAGGCAGTAATTCCCTCGGATTATCACGTTCTAGAAGGCAGTAATTCCCTCGGATTATCACGTTCTATAAGGCAGTAATTCCCTCGGATTATAGTGTTCTATAAGGCAGTAATTTCTTCGGATGATAGTGTTCTATAAGGCAGTAATTTCTTCGGATTATAGTGTTCTTTAAGGCAGTAATTACCTCGGATTATAGCGTTCTATAAGGCAGTAATTTCCTCGGATTATAGCGTTCTATAAGGCAGTAATTTCCTCGAATTTTAGTGTTCTATAAGGCAGTAATTCCCTCGGATTATAGCGTTCTATAAGGCAGTAATTTCCTTGGATTATAACGTTCTATAAGGCATTAGGTAATTTCCTCGGATTATCACCTTCTGTAAGGCAGTAATTCCCTCGGATTATCACGTTCTATAAGGCAGTAATTTCCTCGGATTATCACGTTCTGTAAGGCAGTAATTCCCTCGGATTATCACGTTCTATAAGGCAGTAATTTCCTCGGATTATCACGTTCTATAAGGCAGTAATTCCCTCGGATTATCACGTTCTATAAGGCAGTAATTCCCTCGGATTATCACGTTCTATAAGGCAGTAATTCCCTCGGATTATCACGTTCTATAAGGCAGTAATTCCCTCGGATTATCACGTTCTATAAGGCAGTAATTCCCTCGGATTATCACGTTCTATAAGGCAGTAATTCCCTCGGATTATCACGTTCTATAAGGCAGTAATTCCCTCGGATTATCACGTTCTATAAGGCAGTAATTCCCTCGGATTATCACGTTCTATAAGGCAGTAATTTCTCGGATTATACGTTCTATAAGGCAGTAATTTCCCTCGGATTATAGCGTTCTATAAGGCAGTAATTTCCTCGGATTATCACGTTCTATAAGGCAGTAATTCCCTCGGATTATCACGTTCTATAAGGCAGTAATTCCTCGGATTATCACGTTCTATAAGGCAGTAATTCCCTCGGATTATCGCGTTCTATAAGGCAGTAATTTCCTCGGATTATACGTTCTATAAGGCAGTAATTTCCTCGGATTATAGCGTTCTATAAGGCAGTAATTTCCTCGGATTATCACGTTCTATAAGGCAGTAATTTCCTCGGATTATCACGTTCTATAAGGCAGTAATTCCTCGGATTATCACGTTCTATAAGGCAGTAATTCCCTCGGATTATCACGTTCTATAAGGCAGTAATTCCCTCGGATTATCACGTTCTATAAGGCAGTAATTCCCTCGGATTATCACGTTCTATAAGGCAGTAATTCCCTCGGATTATCACGTTCTATAAGGCAGTAATTCCCTCGGATTATCACGTTCTATAAGGCAGTAATTCCCTCGGATTATCACGTTCTATAAGGCAGTAATTCCCTCGGATTATCACGTTCTATAAGGCAGTAATTCCCTCGGATTATCACGTTCTATAAGGCAGTAATTCCCTCGGATTATCACGTTCTATAAGGCAGTAATTCCCTCGGATTATCACGTTCTATAAGGCAGTAATTTCCCTCGGATTATACGTTCTATAAGGCAGTAATTTCCTCGGATTATCACGTTCTATAAGGCAGTAATTTCCTCGGATTATCACGTTCTATAAGGCAGTAATTTCCTCGGATTATAGCGTTCTATAAGGCAGTAATTTCCTCGGATTAGTGTTCTATAAGGCAGTAATTTCCTCGGATTATAGCGTTCTATAAGGCAGTAATTTCCTCGGATTATACGTTCTATAAGGCAGTAATTTCCTCGGATTATCACGTTCTATAAGGCAGTAATTCCCTCGGATTATCACGTTCTATAAGGCAGTAATTTCCTCGGATTATCACGTTCTATAAGGCAGTAATTCCCTCGGATTATCACGTTTCTATAAGGCAGTAATTCCTCGGATTATCACGTTCTATAAGGCAGTAATTCCCTCGGATTATCACGTTCTATAAGGCAGTAATTCCCTCGGATTATCACGTTCTATAAGGCAGTAATTCCCTCGGATTATCACGTTCTATAAGGCAGTAATTCCCTCGGATTATCACGTTCTATAAGGCAGTAATTCCCTCGGATTATCACGTTCTATAAGGCAGTAATTCCCTCGGATTATCACGTTCTATAAGGCAGTAATTCCCTCGGATTATCACGTTCTATAAGGCAGTAATTCCCTCGGATTATCACGTTCTATAAGGCAGTAATTCCCTCGGATTATCACGTTCTATAAGGCAGTAATTCCCTCGGATTATCACGTTCTATAAGGCAGTAATTCCCTCGGATTATCACGTTCTATAAGGCAGTAATTCCCTCGGATTATCACGTTCTATAAGGCAGTAATTCCCTCGGATTATCACGTTCTATAAGGCAGTAATTCCCTCGGATTATCACGTTCTATAAGGCAGTAATTCCCTCGGATTATCACGTTCTATAAGGCAGTAATTCCCTCGGATTATCACGTTCTATAAGGCAGTAATTCCCTCGGATTATCACGTTCTATAAGGCAGTAATTCCCTCGGATTATCACGTTCTATAAGGCAGTAATTCCCTCGGATTATGCGTTCTATAAGGCAGTAATTTCCTCGGATTATACGTTCTATAAGGCAGTAATTTCCTCGGATTATACGTTCTATAAGGCAGTAATTCCCTCGGATTATCACGTTCTATAAGGCAGTAATTCCCTCGGATTATCACGTTCTATAAGGCAGTAATTCCCTCGGATTATCACGTTCTATAAGGCAGTAATTCCTCGGATTATCACGTTCTATAAGGCAGTAATTTCCTCGGATTATCACGTTCTATAAGGCAGTAATTCCCTCGGATTATCACGTTCTATAAGGCAGTAATTCCCTCGGATTATCACGTTCTATAAGGCAGTAATTCCCTCGGATTATCACGTTCTATAAGGCAGTAATTCCCTCGGATTATCACGTTCTATAAGGCAGTAATTCCCTCGGATTATCACGTTCTATAAGGCAGTAATTCCCTCGGATTATCACGTTCTATAAGGCAGTAATTCCCTCGGATTATCACGTTCTATAAGGCAGTAATTCCCTCGGATTATACGTTCTATAAGGCAGTAATTTCCTCGGATTATACGTTCTATAAGGCAGTAATTTCCCTCGGATTATACGTTCTTATAAGGCAGTAATTTCCTCGGATTATCACGTTCTATAAGGCAGTAATTCCCTCGGATTATCACGTTCTATAAGGCAGTAATTCCCTCGGATTATCACGTTCTATAAGGCAGTAATTCCCTCGGATTATACGTTCTATAAGGCAGTAATTCCCTCGGATTATACGTTCTATAAGGCAGTAATTCCCTCGGATTATCACGTTCTATAAGGCAGTAATTTCCTCGGATTATCACGTTCTATAAGGCAGTAATTCCCTCGGATTATCACGTTCTATAAGGCAGTAATTTCCTCGGATTATCACGTTCTATAAGGCAGTAATTCCCTCGGATTATCACGTTCTATAAGGCAGTAATTTCCTCGGATTATCACGTTCTATAAGGCAGTAATTCCCTCGGATTATCACGTTCTATAAGGCAGTAATTTCCCTCGGATTATCACGTTCTATAAGGCAGTAATTCCCTCGGATTATCACGTTCTATAAGGCAGTAATTCCCTCGGATTATCACGTTCTATAAGGCAGTAATTCCCTCGGATTATCACGTTCTATAAGGCAGTAATTCCCTCGGATTATCACGTTCTATAAGGCAGTAATTCCCTCGGATTATCACGTTCTATAAGGCAGTAATTCCCTCGGATTATCACGTTCTATAAGGCAGTAATTCCCTCGGATTATCACGTTCTATAAGGCAGTAATTCCCTCGGATTATCACGTTCTATAAGGCAGTAATTCCTCGGATTATCACGTTCTATAAGGCAGTAATTCCCTCGGATTATCACGTTCTATAAGGCAGTAATTTCCTCGGATTATCACGTTCTATAAGGCAGTAATTCCCTCGGATTATCACGTTCTATAAGGCAGTAATTTCCCTCGGATTATCACGTTCTATAAGGCAGTAATTTCCCTCGGATTATCACGTTCTATAAGGCAGTAATTTCCTCGGATTATCACGTTCTATAAGGCAGTAATTTCCCTCGGATTATACGTTCTATAAGGCAGTAATTCCCTCGGATTATCACGTTCTATAAGGCAGTAATTTCCTCGGATTATCACGTTCTATAAGGCAGTAATTCCCTCGGATTATCACGTTCTATAAGGCAGTAATTCCCTCGGATTATCACGTTCTATAAGGCAGTAATTCCCTCGGATTATCACGTTCTATAAGGCAGTAATTCCCTCGGATTATCACGTTCTATAAGGCAGTAATTCCCTCGGATTATCACGTTCTATAAGGCAGTAATTTCCTCGGATTATCACGTTCTATAAGGCAGTAATTTCCTCGGATTATCACGTTCTATAAGGCAGTAATTCCCTCGGATTATCACGTTCTATAAGGCAGTAATTTCCCTCGGATTATCACGTTCTATAAGGCAGTAATTTCCTCGGATTATACGTTCTATAAGGCAGTAATTCCCTCGGATTATCACGTTCTATAAGGCAGTAATTTCCTCGGATTATCACGTTCTATAAGGCAGTAATTCCCTCGGATTATCACGTTCTATAAGGCAGTAATTCCCTCGGATTATCACGTTCTATAAGGCAGTAATTCCCTCGGATTATCACGTTCTATAAGGCAGTAATTCCTCGGATTATCACGTTCTATAAGGCAGTAATTCCCTCGGATTATCACGTTCTATAAGGCAGTAATTCCTCGGATTATCACGTTCTATAAGGCAGTAATTCCCTCGGATTATCACGTTCTATAAGGCAGTAATTCCCTCGGATTATCACGTTCTATAAGGCAGTAATTCCCTCGGATTATCACGTTCTATAAGGCAGTAATTCCCTCGGATTATCACGTTCTATAAGGCAGTAATTCCCTCGGATTATCACGTTCTATAAGGCAGTAATTCCCTCGGATTATCACGTTCTATAAGGCAGTAATTTCCTCGGATTATCACGTTCTATAAGGCAGTAATTCCCTCGGATTATCACGTTCTATAAGGCAGTAATTTCCTCGGATTATCACGTTCTATAAGGCAGTAATTTCCTCGGATTATAGTGTTCTATAAGGCAGTAATTTCCTCGGATTATAGCGTTCTATAAGGCAGTAATTCCTCGGATTATAGCGTTCTATAAGGCAGTAATTCCCTCGGATTATAACGTTCTATAAGGCAGTAATTTCCTCGGATTATCACGTTCTATAAGGCAGTAATTCCCTCGGATTATCACGTTCTATAAGGCAGTAATTTCCTCGGATTATCACGTCTATAAGGCAGTAATTCCCTCGGATTATCACGTTCTATAAGGCAGTAATTCCCTCGGATTATCACGTTCTATAAGGCAGTAATTCCCTCGGATTATCACGTTCTATAAGGCAGTAATTCCCTCGGATTATCACGTTCTATAAGGCAGTAATTCCCTCGGATTATCACGTTCTATAAGGCAGTAATTCCCTCGGATTATCACGTTCTATAAGGCAGTAATTCCCTCGGATTATCACGTTCTATAAGGCAGTAATTCCCTCGGATTATCACGTTCTATAAGGCAGTAATTTCCCTCGGATTATCACGTTCTATAAGGCAGTAATTTCCTCGGATTATCACGTTCTATAAGGCAGTAATTCCCTCGGATTATCACGTTCTATAAGGCAGTAATTCCCTCGGATTATCACGTTCTATAAGGCAGTAATTTCCTCGGATTATCACGTTCTATAAGGCAGTAATTCCCTCGGATTATCGCGTTCTATAAGGCAGTAATTTCCTCGGATTATACGTTCTATAAGGCAGTAATTTCCTCGGATTATCACGTTCTATAAGGCAGTAATTCCCTCGGATTATAACGTTCTATAAGGCAGTAATTTCCTCGGATTATCACGTTCTATAAGGCAGTAATTCCCTCGGATTATCACGTTCTCTAAGGCAGTAATTTCCTCGGATTATCACGTTCTATAAGGCAGTAATTCCCTTCGGATTATCACGTTCTATAAGGCAGTAATTCCCTCGGATTATCACGTTCTATAAGGCAGTAATTCCCTCGGATTATCACGTTCTATAAGGCAGTAATTCCCTCGGATTATCACGTTCTATAAGGCAGTAATTCCCTCGGATTATCACGTTCTATAAGGCAGTAATTCCCTCGGATTATCACGTTCTATAAGGCAGTAATTCCCTCGGATTATCACGTTCTATAAGGCAGTAATTCCCTCGGATTATCACGTTCTATAAGGCAGTAATTACCTCGGATTAAATGTTCTATAAGGCAGTAATTCCCTCGGATTATCACGTTCTATAAGGCAGTAATTCCCTCGGATTATCAGTTTATTTAAGGCAGTAATTCCCTCGGATTATCACGTTCTATAAAGGCAGTAATTCCCTCGGATTATACGTTCTATAAGGCAGTAATTCCCTCGGATTTTAGTTTTCTATAAGGCAGTAATTCCCTTCGGATATAGCGTTCTATAAGGCAGTAATTTCCTTGGATTATAGCGTTCTATAAGGCAGTAATTCCCTCGGATTATAACGTTCTATAAGGCAGTAATTTCCTCGGATTATCACGTTCTATAAGGCAGTAATTCCCTCGGATTATCACGTTCTATAAGGCAGTAATTTCCTCGGATTATCACCTTCTGTAAGGCAGTAATTCCCTCGGATTATCACGTTTATAAGGCAGTAATTTCCTCGGATTATCACGTTCTGTAAGGCAGTAATTCCCTCGGATTATCACGTTCTATAAGGCAGTAATTTCTCGGATTATCACGTTCTATAAGGCAGTAATTCCCTCGGATTATCACGTTCTATAAGGCAGTAATTTCCCTCGGATTATCACGTTCTATAAGGCAGTAATTCCCTCGGATTATCACGTTCTATAAGGCAGTAATTCCCTCGGATTATCACGTTCTATAAGGCAATAATTCCCTCGGATTATCACGTTCTATAAGGCAGTAATTCCCTCGGATTATCACGTTCTATAAGGCAGTAATTCCCTCGGATTATCACGTTCTATAAGGCAGTAATTCCCTCGGATTATCACGTTCTATAAGGCAGTAATTCCCTCGGATTATCACGTTTATAAGGCAGTAATTTCCTCGGATTATCACGTTCTATAAGGCAGTAATTCCCTTCGGATTATCACGTTCTATAAGGCAGTAATTTCCTCGGATTATCACGTTCTATAAGGCAGTAATTCCCTTCGGATTATCACGTTCTATAAGGCAGTAATTTCTTCGGATTATCACGTTCTATAAGGCAGTAATTTCCTCGGATTATAGCGTTCTATAAGGCAGTAATTCCCTCGGATTATACGTTCTATAAGGCACTAATTCTCCTCGGATTATCACGTTCTATAAGGCAGTAATTCCCTCGGATTATAACGTTCTATAAGGCACTAATTTCCTCGGATTATCACGTCCTATAAGGCAGTAATTCCCTCGGATTATCACGTTCTATAAGGCAGTAATTTCCTCGGATTATCACGTCCTATAAGGCAGTAATTCCCTCGGATTATCACGTTCTATAAGGCAGTAATTTCCTCGGATTATCACGTTCTATAAGGCAGTAATTCCCTCGGATTATCACGTTCTATAAGGCAGTAATTTCCTCGGATTATCACGTTCTATAAGGCAGTAATTCCCTCGGATTATCACGTTCTATAAGGCAGTAATTTCCTCGGATTATCACGTTCTATAAGGCAGTAATTCCCTCGGATTATCACGTTCTATAAGGCAGTAATTCCCTCGGATTATCACGTTCTATAAGGCAGTAATTCCCTTGGATTATCACGTTCTATAAGGCAGTAATTCCCTCGGATTATCACGTTCTATAAGGCAGTAATTCCCTCGGATTATCACGTTCTATAAGGCAGTAATTCCCTCGGATTATCACGTTCTATAAGGCAGTAATTCCCTCGGATTATCACGTTCTATAAGGCAGTAATTCCCTCGGATTATCACGTTCTATAAGGCAGTAATTCCCTCGGATTATCGCGTTCTATAAGGCAGTAATTTCCCCGGATTATCACGTTCTATAAGGCAGTAATTCCCTCGGATTATCGCGTTCTATAAGGCAGTAATTTCCTCGGATTATCACGTTCTATAAGGCAGTAATTCCCTCGGATTATCGCGTTCTATAAGGCAGTAATTTCCTCGGATTATCACGTTCTATAAGGCAGTAATTCCCTCGGATTATCGCGTTCTATAAGGCAGTAATTTCCTCGGATTATCACGTTCTATAAGGCAGTAATTCCCTCGGATTATCGCGTTCTATAAGGCAGTAATTTCCTCGGATTATCACGTTCTATAAGGCAGTAATTTCCTCGGATTATCACGTTCTACAAGGCAGTAATTCCTTTGGATTATCACGTTCTATAAGGCAGTAATTCCCTCGGATGATAGTGTTCTATGAGGCAGTTATTTCATCGGATTATAACGTTCTATAAGGCAGTAATTTCCTTGGATTATAGCGTTCTATAAGGCAGTTATTTCATCGGATTATAACGTTCTATAAGGCAGTAATTTCCTCGGATTATATCGTTCTATAAGGCAGTAATTTCCTCGGATTATATCGTTCTATAAGGCAGTAATTTCCTCGGATTATCACGTTCTATAAGGCAGTAATTCCCTCGGATTATCACGTTCTATAAGGCAGTAATTCCCTCGGATTATAACGTTCTATAAGGCAGTAATTTCCTCGGATTATCGCGTTCTATAAGGCAATAATTCCCTCGGATTATCACGTTCTATAAGGCAGTAATTCCCTCGGATTATCACGTTTTATATGGCAGTAATTCCCTCGGATTATCACGTTCTATAAGGCAGTAATTCCCTCGGATTATCACGTTCTATAAGGCAGTAATTCCCTCGGATTATCACGTTCTATAAGGCAGTAATTTCTTCGGATGATAGTGTTCTATAAGGCAGTAATTTCCTCGGATTATAGCGTTCTATAAGGCAGTAATTTCCTAGGATTTTAGCGTTCTATGAGGCTGTAATTCCCTCGGATTATAGCGTTCTATAAGGCAGTAATTTCCTCGGATTTTAGTGTTCTAAAAGGCAGTAATTTCCCCGGATTATAGCGTTCTATAAGGCGGTAATTCCCTCGGATTATCGCGTTCTATAAGGAAGTAATTTCCTCGGATTATCACGTTCTATAAGGCAGTAATTCCCTCGGATTATCACGTTCTATAAGGCAGTAATTCCCTCGGATTATCACGTTCTATAAGGCAGTAATTCCCTCGGATTATCACGTTCTATAAGGCAGTAATTCCCTCGGATTATCACGTTCTATAAGGCAGTAATTCCCTCGGATTATCACGTTCTATAAGGCAGTAATTTCTTCGGATGATGGTGTTCTATAAGGCAGTAATTTCTTCGGATTATAGTGTTCTATAAGGCAGTAATTTCCTCGGATTATCACGTTCTATAAGGCAGTAATTCCCTCGGATTATAACGTTCTATAAGGCAGTAATTTCCTCGGATTATCACGTTCTATAATGCCCTCGGATTATAACGTTCTATAAGGCAGTAATTTCCTCGGATTATCACGTTCTATAAGGCAGTAATTCCCTCGGATTATCACGTTCTATAAGGCAGTAATTCCCTCGGATTATCACGTTCTATAAGGCAGTAATTCCCTCGGAATATCACGTTCTATAAGGCAGTAATTCCCTCGGATTATCACGTTCTATAAGGCAGTAATTTCCTCGGATTATCACGTTCTATAAGGCAGTAATTCCCTCGGATTATCACGTTCTATAAGGCAGTAATTTCCTCGGATTATCACGTTTTATAAGGCAGTAAATCCCTCGGATTATCACGTTCTATAAGGCAGTAATTTCCTCGGATTATCACGTTTTATAAGGCAGTAACTCCCTCGGATTATCACGTTCTATAAGGCAGTAATTTCCTCGGATTATCACGTTCTATAAGGCAGTAACTCCCTCGGATTATCACGTTCTATAAGGCAGTAATTCCCTCGGATTATCACGTTCTATAAGGCAGTAATTTCCTCGGATTATCACGTTCTATAAGGCAGTAATTCCCTCGGATTATCACGTTCTATAAGGCAGTAATTCCCTCGGATTATCGCGTTCTATAAGGCAGTTATTTCATCGGATGATAGTGTTCTATAAGGCAGTAATTTCCTCGGATTATAGCGTTCTATAAGGCAGTAATTCCCTCGGATTATAACGTTCTATAAGGCAGTAATTTCCTCGGATTATCACGTTCTATAAGGCAGTAATTCCCTCGGATTATCACGTTCTCTAAGGCAGTAATTTCCTCGGATTATCACGTTCTATAAGGCAGTAATTCCCTTGGATTATCACGTTCTATAAGGCAGTAATTCCCTCGGATTATCACGTTCTATAAGGCAGTAATTCCCTCGGATTATCACGTTCTATAAGGCAGTAATTCCCTCGGATTATCACGTTCTATAAGGCAGTAATTCCCTCGGATTATCACGTTCTATAAGGCAATAATTCCCTCGGATTATCACGTTCTATAAGGCAGTAATTCCCTCGGATTATCACGTTCTATAAGGCAGTAATTCCCTCGGATTATCACGTTCTATAAGGCAGTAATTACCTCGGATTAAAGTGTTCTATAAGGCAGTAATTTCTTCGGATGATAGTGTTCTATAAGGCAGTAATTTCTTCGGATTATAGTGTTCTTTAAGGCAGTAATTTCCTCGGATTATAGCGTTCTATAAAGCAGTAATTTCCTCGGATTATAGCGTTCTATAAGGCAGTAATTTCCTCGGATTTTAGTTTTCTGTAAGGCAGTAATTCCCTCGGATTATAGCGTTCTATAAGGCAGTAATTTCCTTGGATTATAGCGTTCTATAAGGCAGTAATTCCCTCGGATTATAACGTTCTATAAGGCAGTAGGCCTAATTTCCTCGGATTATCACCTTCTGTAAGGCAGTAATTCCCTCGGATTATCACGTTTTATAAGGCAGTAATTTCCTCGGATTATCACCTTCTGTAAGGCAGTAATTCCCTCGGATTATCACGTTTATAAGGCAGTAATTTCCTCGGATTATCACGTTCTGTAAGGCAGTAATTCCCTCGGATTATCACGTTCTATAAGGCAGTAATTTCTTCGGATTATCACGTTCTATAAGGCAGTAATTCCCTCGGATTATCACGTTCTATAAGGCAGTAATTCCCTCGGATTATCACGTTCTATAAGGCAGTAATTCCCTCGGATTATCACGTTCTATAAGGCAGTAATTCCCTCTGATTATCACGTTCTATAAGGCAATAATTCCCTCGGATTATCACGTTCTATAAGGCAGTAATTCCCTCGGATTATCACGTTCTATAAGGCAGTAATTCCCTCGGATTATCACGTTCTATAAGGCAGTAATTCCCTCGGATTATCACGTTCTTTAAGGCAGTAATTTCCTCGGATTATCACGTTCTATAAGGCAGTAATTCCCTCGGATTATCACGTTATATAAGGCAGTAATTTCCTCTGATTATCACGTTCTATAAGGCAGTAATTCCCTTGGATTATCACGTTCTATAAGGCAGTAATTTCTTCAGATTATCACGTTCTATAAGGCAGTAATTTCTTCGGATGATAGTGTTCTATAAGGCAGTAATTTCTTCGGATTATAGTGTTCTATAAGGCAGTTATTTCCTCGGATTATAGCGTTCTATAAGGCAGTAATTCCCTCGGATTATAACGTTCTATAAGGCACTAATCTCCTCGGATTATCACGTCCTATAAGGCAGTAATTCCCTCGGATTATAACGTTTAATAAGGCACTAATTTCCTCGGATTATCACGTCCTATTAGGCAGTAATTCCCTCGGATTATCACGTTCTATAAGGCAGTAATTTCCTCGGATTATCACGTCCTATAAGGCAGTAATTCCCTCGGATTATCACGTTCTATAAGGCAGTAATTTCCTCGGATTATCACGTTCTATAAGGCAGTAATTCCCTCGGATTATCACGTTCTATAAGGCAGTAATTTCCTCGGATTATCACGTTTTATAAGGCAGTAAATCCCTCGGATTATCACGTTCTATAAGGCAGTAATTTCCTCGGATTATCACGTTCTATAAGGCAGTAATTCCCTCGGATTATCACGTTCTATAAGGCAGTAATTCCCTCGGATTATCACGTTCTATAAGGCAGTAATTCCCTCAGGTTATCACGTTCTATAAGGCAGTAATTCCCTCGGATTATCACGTTCTATAAGGCAGTAATTCCCTCGGATTATCACGTTCTATAAGGCAGTAATTCCCTCGGATTATCACGTTCTATAAGGCAGTAATTCCCTCGGATTATCACGTTCTATAAGGCAGTAATTCCCTCGGATTATCACGTTCTATAAGGCAGTAATTCCCTCGGATTATCACGTTCTATAAGGCAGTAATTTCCTCGGATTATCACGTTCTATAAGGCAGTAATTCCCTCGGATTATCGCGTTCTATAAGGCAGTAATTTCCTCGGATTATCACGTTCTATAAGGCAGTAATTCCCTCGGATTATCGCGTTCTATAAGGCAGTAATTTCCTCGGATTATCACGTTCTATAAGGCAGTAATTCCCTCGGATTATCGCGTTCTATAAGGCAGTAATTTCCTCGGATTATCACGTTCTATAAGGCAGTAATTTCCTCGGATTATCACGTTCTACAAGGCAGTAATTCCTTTGGATTATCACGTTCTATAAGGCAGTAATTCCCTCGGATGATAGTGTTCTATGAGGCAGTTATTTCATCGGATTATAACGTTCTATAAGGCAGTAATTTCCTTGGATTATAGCGTTCTATAAGGCAGTTATTTCATCGGATTATAACGTTCTATAAGGCAGTAATTTCCTCGGATTATATCGTTCTATAAGGCAGTAATTTCCTCGGATTATCACGTTCTATAAGGCAGTAATTCCCTCGGATTATCACGTTCTATAAGGCAGTAATTCCCTCGGATTATAACGTTCTATAAGGCAGTAATTCCCTCGGATTATCACGTTCTATAAGGCAGTAATTCCCTCGGATTATCACGTTTTATATGGCAGTAATTCCCTCGGATTATCACGTTCTATAAGGCAGTAATTCCCTCGGATTATCACGTTCTATAAGGCAGTAATTCCCTCGGATTATCACGTTCTATAAGGCAGTAATTTCTTCGGATGATAGTGTTCTATAAGGCAGTAATTTCCTCGGATTATAGCGTTCTATAAGGCAGTAATTTCCTAGGATTTTAGCGTTCTATGAGGCTGTAATTCCCTCGGATTATAGCGTTCTATAAGGCAGTAATTTCCTCGGATTTTAGTGTTCTAAAAGGCAGTAATTTCCCCGGATTATAGCGTTCTATAAGGCGGTAATTCCCTCGGATTATCGCGTTCTATAAGGAAGTAATTTCCTCGGATTATCACGTTCTATAAGGCAGTAGTTCCCTCGGATTATCACGTTCTATAAGGCAGTAATTCCCTCGGATTATCACGTTCTATAAGGCAGTAATTCCCTCGGATTATCACGTTCTATAAGGCAGTAATTCCCTCGGATTATCACGTTCTATAAGGCAGTAATTCCCTCGGATTATCACGTTCTATAAGGCAGTAATTTCTTCGGATGATGGTGTTCTATAAGGCAGTAATTTCTTCGGATTATAGTGTTCTATAAGGCAGTAATTTCCTCGGATTATCACGTTCTATAAGGCAGTAATTCCCTCGGATTATAACGTTCTATAAGGCAGTAATTTCCTCGGATTATCACGTTCTATAATGCCCTCGGATTATAACGTTCTATAAGGCAGTAATTTCCTCGGATTATCACGTTCTATAAGGCAGTAATTCCCTCGGATTATCACGTTCTATAAGGCAGTAATTCCCTCGGATTATCACGTTCTATAAGGCAGTAATTCCCTCGGAATATCACGTTCTATAAGGCAGTAATTCCCTCGGATTATCACGTTCTATAAGGCAGTAATTCCCTCGGATTATCACGTTCTATAAGGCAGTAATTCCCTCGGATTATCACGTTGTATAAGGCAGTAATTCCCTCGGATTATCACGTTCTATAAGGCAGTAATTCCCTTGGATTATCACGTTCTATAAGGCAGTAATTCCCTCGGATTATCGCGTTCTATAAGGCAGTTATTTTATCGGATGATAGTGTTCTATAAGGCAGTAATTTCCTCGGATTATAGCGTTCTATAAGGCAGTAATTCCCTCGGATTATAACGTTCTATAAGGCAGTAATTTCCTCGGATTATCACGTTCTATAAGGCAGTAATTCCCTCGGATTATCACGTTCTATAAGGCAGTAATTTCCTCGGATTATCACGTTCTATAAGGCAGTAATTCCCTTGGATTATCACGGTCTATAAGGCAGTAATTCCCTCGGATTATCACGTTCTATAAGGCATTAATTCCCTCGGATTATCACGTTCTATAAGGCAGTAATTCCCTCAGATTATCACGTTCTATAAGGCGGTAATTCCCTCGGATTATCACGTTCTATAAGGCATTAATTCCCTCGGATTATCACGTTCTATAAGGCAGTAATTCCCTCGGATTATCACGTTCTAGAAGGCAGTAATTCCCTCGGATTATCACGTTCTATAAGGCAGTAATTCCCTCGGATTATAGTGTTCTATAAGGCAGTAATTTCTTCGGATGATAGTGTTCTATAAGGCAGTAATTTCTTCGGATTATAGTGTTCTTTAAGGCAGTAATTACCTCGGATTATAGCGTTCTATAAGGCAGTAATTTCCTCGGATTATAGCGTTCTATAAGGCAGTAATTTCCTCGAATTTTAGTGTTCTATAAGGCAGTAATTCCCTCGGATTATAGCGTTCTATAAGGCAGTAATTTCCTTGGATTATAACGTTCTATAAGGCATTAGGCCTAATTTCCTCGGATTATCACCTTCTGTAAGGCAGTAATTCCCTCGGATTATCACATTCTATAAGGCAGTAATTTCCTCGGATTATCACGTTCTGTAAGGCAGTAATTCCCTCGGATTATCACGTTTCATAAGGCAGTAATTTCCTCGGATTATCACGTTCTGTAAGGCAGTAATTCCCTCGGATTATCACGTTCTATAAGGCAGTAATTCCCTCGGATTATCACGTTCTGTAAGGCAGTAATTCCCTCGGATTATCACGTTCTATAAGGCAGTAATTCCCTCGGATTATCACGTTCTATAAGGCAGTAATTCCCTCGGATTATCACGTTCTATAAGGCAGAAATTCCCTCGGATTATCACGTTCTATAAGGCAGTAATTCCCTCGGATTATCACGTTCTATAAGGCAGTAATTCCCTCGGATTATAACGTTCTATAAGGCAGTAATTCCCTCGGATTATCGCGTTCTATAAGGCAGTTATTTCATCGGATGATAGTGTTCTATAAGGCAGTAATTTCCTCGGATTATAGCGTTCTATAAGGCAGTAATTCCCTCGGATTATAACGTTCTATAAGGCAGTAATTTCCTCGGATTATCACGTTCTATAAGGCAGTAATTACCTCGGATTATAACGTTCTATAAGGCAGTAATTTCCTCGGATTATCACCTTCTGTAAGGCAGTAATTCCCTCGGATTATCACGTTCTATAAGGCAGTAATTTCCTCGGATTATCACGTTCTGTAAGGCAGTAATTCCCTCGGATTATCACGTTCTATAAGGCAGTAATTTCCTCGGATTATCACGTTCTGTAAGGCAGT
Organism: Palaemon carinicauda; assembly: GCF_036898095.1. NCBI lineage: Eukaryota > Metazoa > Arthropoda > Malacostraca > Decapoda > Palaemonidae > Palaemon > Palaemon carinicauda. Next base: position 80,935,743 of record NC_090758.1, read on the forward strand.
AATTCCCTCGGATTATCACGTTCTATAAGGCAGTAATTCCCTCGGATTATCACGTTCTATAAGGCAGTAATTCCCTCGGATTATCACGTTCTATAAGGCAGTAATTCCCTCGGATTATCACGTTCTATAAGGCAATAATTCCCTCGGATTATCACGTTCTATAAGGCAGTAATTCCCTCGGATTATCACGTTCTATAAGGCAGTAATTCCCTCGGATTATCACGTTCTATAAGGCAGTAATTCCCTCGGATTATCACGTTCTATAAGGCAGTAATTCCCTCGGATTATCACGTTCTTTAAGGCAGTAATTTCCTCGGATTATCACGTTCTATAAGGCAGTAATTCCCTCGGATTATCACGTTCTATAAGGCAGTAATTTCCTCGGATTATCACGTTCTATAAGGCAGTAATTCCCTTCGGATTATCACGTTCTATAAGGCAGTAATTTCTTCGGATTATCACGTTCTATAAGGCAGTAATTTCCTCGGATATAGTGTTCTATAAGGCAGTAATTCCCTCGGATTATACGTTCTATAAGGCAGTTAATTTCCTCGGATTATAGCGTTCTATAAGGCAGTAATTCCCTCGGATTATAACGTTCTATAAGGCACTAATTTCCTCGGATTATCACGTCCTATAAGGCAGTAATTCCCTCGGATTATAACGTTCTATAAGGCAGTAATTTCCTCGGATTATCACGTCCTATAAGGCAGTAATTCCCTCGGATTATCACGTTCTATAAGGCAGTAATTTCCTCGGATTATCACGTTCTATAAGGCAGTAATTCCCTCGGATTATCACGTTCTATAAGGCAGTAATTTCCTCGGATTATCACGTTCTATAAGGCAGTAATTCCCTCGGATTATCACGTTCTATAAGGCAGTAATTTCCTCGGATTATCACGTTCTATAAGGCAGTAATTCCCTCGGATTATCACGTTCTATAAGGCAGTAATTCCCTCGGATTATCACGTTCTATAAGGCAGTAATTCCCTCGGATTATCACGTTCTATAAGGCAGTAATTCCCTCGGATTATCACGTTCTATAAGGCAGTAATTCCCTCGGATTATCACGTTCTATAAGGCAGTAATTCCCTCGGATTATCACGTTCTATAAGGCAGTAATTCCCTCGGATTATCACGTTCTATAAGGCAGTAATTCCCTCGGATTATCACGTTCTATAAGGCAGTAATTCCCTCGGATTATCACGTTCTATAAGGCAGTAATTCCCTCGGATTATCACGTTCTATAAGGCAGTAATTCCCTCGGATTATCGCGTTCTATAAGGCAGTAATTTCCCTCGGATTATCACGTTCTATAAGGCAGTAATTCCCTCGGATTATCGCGTTCTATAAGGCAGTAATTTCCTCGGATTATCACGTTCTATAAGGCAGTAATTCCCTCGGATTATCGCGTTCTATAAGGCAGTAATTTCCTCGGATTATCACGTTCTATAAGGCAGTAATTCCCTCGGATTATCGCGTTCTATAAGGCAGTAATTTCCTCGGATTATCACGTTCTATAAGGCAGTAATTCCCTCGGATTATCACGTTCTACAAGGCAGTAATTCCTTTGGATTATCACGTTCTATAAGGCAGTAATTCCCTCGGATGATAGTGTTCTATGAGGCAGTTATTTCATCGGATTATAACGTTCTATAAGGCAGTAATTTCCTTGGATTATAGCGTTCTATAAGGCAGTTATTTCATCGGATTATAACGTTCTATAAGGCAGTAATTTCCTCGGATTATATCGTTCTATAAGGCAGTAATTTCCTCGGATTATATCGTTCTATAAGGCAGTAATTTCCTCGGATTATCACGTTCTATAAGGCAGTAATTCCCTCGGATTATCACGTTCTATAAGGCAGTAATTCCCTCGGATTATAACGTTCTATAAGGCAGTAATTTCCTCGGATTATCACGTTCTATAAGGCAGTAATTCCCTCGGATTATCACGTTCTATAAGGCAGTAATTCCCTCGGATTATCACGTTTCTATAAGGCAGTAATTCCCTCGGATTATCACGTTCTATAAGGCAGTAATTCCCTCGGATTATCACGTTCTATAAGGCAGTAATTCCCTCGGATTATCACGTTCTATAAGGCAGTAATTTCTCGGATTATAGTGTTCTATAAGGCAGTAATTTCCTCGGATTATAGCGTTCTATAAGGCAGTAATTTCCTCGGATTATAGCGTTCTATAAGGCAGTAATTCCCTCGGATTATAGCGTTCTATAAGGCAGTAATTTCCTCGGATTTTAGTGTTCTAAAGGCAGTAATTTCCCTCGGATTATAGCGTTCTATAAGGCAGTAATTCCCTCGGATTATCACGTTCTATAAGGCAGTAATTTCCTCGGATTATCACGTTCTATAAGGCAGTAATTCCCTCGGATTATCACGTTCTATAAGGCAGTAATTCCCTCGGATTATCACGTTCTATAAGGCAGTAATTCCCTCGGATTATCACGTTCTATAAGGCAGTAATTCCCTCGGATTATCACGTTCTATAAGGCAGTAATTCCCTCGGATTATCACGTTCTATAAGGCAGTAATTTCTTCGGATTATGGTGTTCTATAAGGCAGTAATTTCTCGGATTATCACGTTCTATAAGGCAGTAATTTCCTCGGATTATCACGTTCTATAAGGCAGTAATTCCCTCGGATTATCACGTTCTATAAGGCAGTAATTTCCTCGGATTATCACGTTCTATAATGCCCTCGGATTATCACGTTCTATAAGGCAGTAATTTCCTCGGATTATCACGTTCTATAAGGCAGTAATTCCCTCGGATTATCACGTTCTATAAGGCAGTAATTCCCTCGGATTATCACGTTCTATAAGGCAGTAATTCCCTCGGATTATCACGTTCTATAAGGCAGTAATTCCCTCGGATTATCACGTTCTATAAGGCAGTAATTTCCTCGGATTATCACGTTCTATAAGGCAGTAATTCCCTCGGATTATCACGTTCTATAAGGCAGTAATTTCCTCGGATTATCACGTTCTATAAGGCAGTAATTCCCTCGGATTATCACGTTCTATAAGGCAGTAATTTCCTCGGATTATCACGTTCTATAAGGCAGTAATTCCCTCGGATTATCACGTTCTATAAGGCAGTAATTTCCTCGGATTATCACGTTCTATAAGGCAGTAATTCCCTCGGATTATCACGTTCTATAAGGCAGTAATTCCCTCGGATTATCACGTTCTATAAGGCAGTAATTTCCTCGGATTATCACGTTCTATAAGGCAGTAATTCCCTCGGATTATCACGTTCTATAAGGCAGTAATTCCCTCGGATTATCGCGTTCTATAAGGCAGTAATTTCTCGGATTATAGTGTTCTATAAGGCAGTAATTTCCTCGGATTATACGTTCTATAAGGCAGTAATTCCCTCGGATTATCACGTTCTATAAGGCAGTAATTCCCTCGGATTATCACGTTCTATAAGGCAGTAATTCCCTCGGATTATCACGTTCTATAAGGCAGTAATTTCCTCGGATTATCACGTTCTATAAGGCAGTAATTCCCTTCGGATTATCACGTTCTATAAGGCAGTAATTCCCTCGGATTATCACGTTCTATAAGGCAGTAATTCCCTCGGATTATCACGTTCTATAAGGCAGTAATTCCCTCGGATTATCACGTTCTATAAGGCAGTAATTCCCTCGGATTATCACGTTCTATAAGGCATAATTCCCTCGGATTATCACGTTCTATAAGGCAGTAATTCCCTCGGATTATCACGTTCTATAAGGCAGTAATTCCCTCGGATTATCACGTTCTATAAGGCAGTAATTACCTCGGATTAAATGTTCTATAAGGCAGTAATTTCTTCGGATGATAGTGTTCTATAAGGCAGTAATTTCTTCGGATTATAGTGTTCTTTAAGGCAGTAATTTCCTCGGATTATAGCGTTCTATAAAGCAGTAATTTCCTCGGATTATAGCGTTCTATAAGGCAGTAATTTCCTCGGATTTTAGTTTCTGTAAGGCAGTAATTCCCTCGGATTATAGCGTTCTATAAGGCAGTAATTTCCTTGGATTATAGCGTTCTATAAGGCAGTAATTCCCTCGGATTATAACGTTCTATAAGGCAGTAGGCCTAATTTCCTCGGATTATCACCTTCTGTAAGGCAGTAATTCCCTCGGATTATCACGTTTTATAAGGCAGTAATTTCCTCGGATTATCACCTTCTGTAAGGCAGTAATTCCCTCGGATTATCACGTTTATAAGGCAGTAATTTCCTCGGATTATCACGTTCTGTAAGGCAGTAATTCCCTCGGATTATCACGTTCTATAAGGCAGTAATTTCTTCGGATTATCACGTTCTATAAGGCAGTAATTCCCTCGGATTATCACGTTCTATAAGGCAGTAATTCCCTCGGATTATCACGTTCTATAAGGCAGTAATTCCCTCGGATTATCACGTTCTATAAGGCAGTAATTCCCTCTGATTATCACGTTCTATAAGGCAATAATTCCCTCGGATTATCACGTTCTATAAGGCAGTAATTCCCTCGGATTATCACGTTCTATAAGGCAGTAATTCCCTCGGATTATCACGTTCTATAAGGCAGTAATTCCCTCGGATTATCACGTTCTTTAAGGCAGTAATTTCCTCGGATTATCACGTTCTATAAGGCAGTAATTCCCTCGGATTATCACGTTATATAAGGCAGTAATTTCCTCTGATTATCACGTTCTATAAGGCAGTAATTCCCTTGGATTATCACGTTCTATAAGGCAGTAATTTCTTCAGATTATCACGTTCTATAAGGCAGTAATTTCTTCGGATGATAGTGTTCTATAAGGCAGTAATTTCTTCGGATTATAGTGTTCTATAAGGCAGTTATTTCCTCGGATTATAGCGTTCTATAAGGCAGTAATTCCCTCGGATTATAACGTTCTATAAGGCACTAATCTCCTCGGATTATCACGTCCTATAAGGCAGTAATTCCCTCGGATTATAACGTTTAATAAGGCACTAATTTCCTCGGATTATCACGTCCTATTAGGCAGTAATTCCCTCGGATTATCACGTTCTATAAGGCAGTAATTTCCTCGGATTATCACGTCCTATAAGGCAGTAATTCCCTCGGATTATCACGTTCTATAAGGCAGTAATTTCCTCGGATTATCACGTTCTATAAGGCAGTAATTCCCTCGGATTATCACGTTCTATAAGGCAGTAATTTCCTCGGATTATCACGTTTTATAAGGCAGTAAATCCCTCGGATTATCACGTTCTATAAGGCAGTAATTTCCTCGGATTATCACGTTCTATAAGGCAGTAATTCCCTCGGATTATCACGTTCTATAAGGCAGTAATTCCCTCGGATTATCACGTTCTATAAGGCAGTAATTCCCTCAGGTTATCACGTTCTATAAGGCAGTAATTCCCTCGGATTATCACGTTCTATAAGGCAGTAATTCCCTCGGATTATCACGTTCTATAAGGCAGTAATTCCCTCGGATTATCACGTTCTATAAGGCAGTAATTCCCTCGGATTATCACGTTCTATAAGGCAGTAATTCCCTCGGATTATCACGTTCTATAAGGCAGTAATTCCCTCGGATTATCACGTTCTATAAGGCAGTAATTTCCTCGGATTATCACGTTCTATAAGGCAGTAATTCCCTCGGATTATCGCGTTCTATAAGGCAGTAATTTCCTCGGATTATCACGTTCTATAAGGCAGTAATTCCCTCGGATTATCGCGTTCTATAAGGCAGTAATTTCCTCGGATTATCACGTTCTATAAGGCAGTAATTCCCTCGGATTATCGCGTTCTATAAGGCAGTAATTTCCTCGGATTATCACGTTCTATAAGGCAGTAATTTCCTCGGATTATCACGTTCTACAAGGCAGTAATTCCTTTGGATTATCACGTTCTATAAGGCAGTAATTCCCTCGGATGATAGTGTTCTATGAGGCAGTTATTTCATCGGATTATAACGTTCTATAAGGCAGTAATTTCCTTGGATTATAGCGTTCTATAAGGCAGTTATTTCATCGGATTATAACGTTCTATAAGGCAGTAATTTCCTCGGATTATATCGTTCTATAAGGCAGTAATTTCCTCGGATTATCACGTTCTATAAGGCAGTAATTCCCTCGGATTATCACGTTCTATAAGGCAGTAATTCCCTCGGATTATAACGTTCTATAAGGCAGTAATTCCCTCGGATTATCACGTTCTATAAGGCAGTAATTCCCTCGGATTATCACGTTTTATATGGCAGTAATTCCCTCGGATTATCACGTTCTATAAGGCAGTAATTCCCTCGGATTATCACGTTCTATAAGGCAGTAATTCCCTCGGATTATCACGTTCTATAAGGCAGTAATTTCTTCGGATGATAGTGTTCTATAAGGCAGTAATTTCCTCGGATTATAGCGTTCTATAAGGCAGTAATTTCCTAGGATTTTAGCGTTCTATGAGGCTGTAATTCCCTCGGATTATAGCGTTCTATAAGGCAGTAATTTCCTCGGATTTTAGTGTTCTAAAAGGCAGTAATTTCCCCGGATTATAGCGTTCTATAAGGCGGTAATTCCCTCGGATTATCGCGTTCTATAAGGAAGTAATTTCCTCGGATTATCACGTTCTATAAGGCAGTAGTTCCCTCGGATTATCACGTTCTATAAGGCAGTAATTCCCTCGGATTATCACGTTCTATAAGGCAGTAATTCCCTCGGATTATCACGTTCTATAAGGCAGTAATTCCCTCGGATTATCACGTTCTATAAGGCAGTAATTCCCTCGGATTATCACGTTCTATAAGGCAGTAATTTCTTCGGATGATGGTGTTCTATAAGGCAGTAATTTCTTCGGATTATAGTGTTCTATAAGGCAGTAATTTCCTCGGATTATCACGTTCTATAAGGCAGTAATTCCCTCGGATTATAACGTTCTATAAGGCAGTAATTTCCTCGGATTATCACGTTCTATAATGCCCTCGGATTATAACGTTCTATAAGGCAGTAATTTCCTCGGATTATCACGTTCTATAAGGCAGTAATTCCCTCGGATTATCACGTTCTATAAGGCAGTAATTCCCTCGGATTATCACGTTCTATAAGGCAGTAATTCCCTCGGAATATCACGTTCTATAAGGCAGTAATTCCCTCGGATTATCACGTTCTATAAGGCAGTAATTCCCTCGGATTATCACGTTCTATAAGGCAGTAATTCCCTCGGATTATCACGTTGTATAAGGCAGTAATTCCCTCGGATTATCACGTTCTATAAGGCAGTAATTCCCTTGGATTATCACGTTCTATAAGGCAGTAATTCCCTCGGATTATCGCGTTCTATAAGGCAGTTATTTTATCGGATGATAGTGTTCTATAAGGCAGTAATTTCCTCGGATTATAGCGTTCTATAAGGCAGTAATTCCCTCGGATTATAACGTTCTATAAGGCAGTAATTTCCTCGGATTATCACGTTCTATAAGGCAGTAATTCCCTCGGATTATCACGTTCTATAAGGCAGTAATTTCCTCGGATTATCACGTTCTATAAGGCAGTAATTCCCTTGGATTATCACGGTCTATAAGGCAGTAATTCCCTCGGATTATCACGTTCTATAAGGCATTAATTCCCTCGGATTATCACGTTCTATAAGGCAGTAATTCCCTCAGATTATCACGTTCTATAAGGCGGTAATTCCCTCGGATTATCACGTTCTATAAGGCATTAATTCCCTCGGATTATCACGTTCTATAAGGCAGTAATTCCCTCGGATTATCACGTTCTAGAAGGCAGTAATTCCCTCGGATTATCACGTTCTATAAGGCAGTAATTCCCTCGGATTATAGTGTTCTATAAGGCAGTAATTTCTTCGGATGATAGTGTTCTATAAGGCAGTAATTTCTTCGGATTATAGTGTTCTTTAAGGCAGTAATTACCTCGGATTATAGCGTTCTATAAGGCAGTAATTTCCTCGGATTATAGCGTTCTATAAGGCAGTAATTTCCTCGAATTTTAGTGTTCTATAAGGCAGTAATTCCCTCGGATTATAGCGTTCTATAAGGCAGTAATTTCCTTGGATTATAACGTTCTATAAGGCATTAGGCCTAATTTCCTCGGATTATCACCTTCTGTAAGGCAGTAATTCCCTCGGATTATCACATTCTATAAGGCAGTAATTTCCTCGGATTATCACGTTCTGTAAGGCAGTAATTCCCTCGGATTATCACGTTTCATAAGGCAGTAATTTCCTCGGATTATCACGTTCTGTAAGGCAGTAATTCCCTCGGATTATCACGTTCTATAAGGCAGTAATTCCCTCGGATTATCACGTTCTGTAAGGCAGTAATTCCCTCGGATTATCACGTTCTATAAGGCAGTAATTCCCTCGGATTATCACGTTCTATAAGGCAGTAATTCCCTCGGATTATCACGTTCTATAAGGCAGAAATTCCCTCGGATTATCACGTTCTATAAGGCAGTAATTCCCTCGGATTATCACGTTCTATAAGGCAGTAATTCCCTCGGATTATAACGTTCTATAAGGCAGTAATTCCCTCGGATTATCGCGTTCTATAAGGCAGTTATTTCATCGGATATAGTGTTCTATAAGGCAGTAATTTCCTCGGATTATAGCGTTCTATAAGGCAGTAATTCCCTCGGATTATAACGTTCTATAAGGCAGTAATTTCCTCGGATTATCACGTTCTATAAGGCAGTAATTACCTCGGATTATAACGTTCTATAAGGCAGTAATTTCCTCGGATTATCACGTTCTATAAGGCAGTAATTCCCTCGGATTATCACGTTCTATAAGGCAGTAATTTCCTCGGATTATCACGTTCTATAAGGCAGTAATTCCCTCGGATTATCACGTTCTATAAGGCAGTAATTTCCTCGGATTATCACGTTCTATAAGGCAGTAATTCCCTCGGATTATCACGTTCTATAAGGCAGTAATTTCTTCGGATTATCACGTTCTATAAGGCAGTAATTCCCTCGGATTATCACGTTCTATAAGGCAGTAATTCCCTCGGATTATCACGTTCTATAAGGCAGTAATTCCCTCGGATTATCACGTTCTATAAGGCAGTAATTCCCTTCGGATTATCACGTTCTATAAGGCAGTAATTCCCTCGGATTATCACGTTCTATAAGGCAGTAATTCCCTCGGATTATCACGTTCTATAAGGCAGTAATTCCCTCGGATTATCACGTTCTTTAAGGCAGTAATTTCCTCGGATTATCACGTTCTATAAGGCAGTAATTCCCTCGGATTATCACGTTCTATAAGGCAGTAATTTCCTCGGATTATCACGTTCTATAAGGCAGTAATTCCCTCGGATTATCACGTTCTATAAGGCAGTAATTTCCTTCGGATTATCACGTTCTATAAGGCAGTAATTTCCTCGGATTATAGTTCTATAAGGCAGTAATTTCTTCGGATTATACGTTCTATAAGGCAGTAATTTCCTCGGATTATACGTTCTATAAGGCAGTAATTCCCTCGGATTATAACGTTCTATAAGGCAGTAATTCCTCGGATTATCACGTTCTATAAGGCAGTAATTCCCTCGGATTATCACGTTCTATAAGGCAGTAATTTCCTCGGATTATCACGTTCTATAAGGCAGTAATTCCCTCGGATTATCACGTTCTATAAGGCAGTAATTTCCTCGGATTATCACGTTCTATAAGGCAGTAATTCCCTCGGATTATCACGTTCTATAAGGCAGTAATTTCCTCGGATTATCACGTTCTATAAGGCAGTAATTCCCTCGGATTATCACGTTCTATAAGGCAGTAATTCCTCGGATTATCACGTTCTATAAGGCAGTAATTCCCTCGGATTATCACGTTCTATAAGGCAGTAATTCCCTCGGATTATCACGTTCTATAAGGCAGTAATTCCCTCGGATTATCACGTTCTATAAGGCAGTAATTCCCTCGGATTATCACGTTCTATAAGGCAGTAATTCCCTCGGATTATCACGTTCTATAAGGCAGTAATTCCCTCGGATTATCACGTTCTATAAGGCAGTAATTCCCTCGGATTATCACGTTCTATAAGGCAGTAATTCCCTCGGATTATCACGTTCTATAAGGCAGTAATTCCCTCGGATTATCACGTTCTATAAGGCAGTAATTCCCTCGGATTATCACGTTCTATAAGGCAGTAATTCCCTCGGATTATCACGTTCTATAAGGCAGTAATTCCCTCGGATTATCACGTTCTATAAGGCAGTAATTCCCTCGGATTATACGTTCTATAAGGCAGTAATTTCCTCGGATTATCACGTTCTATAAGGCAGTAATTCCCTCGGATTATACGTTCTATAAGGCAGTAATTTCCTCGGATTATCACGTTCTATAAGGCAGTAATTCCCTCGGATTATCACGTTCTATAAGGCAGTAATTTCCTCGGATTATCACGTTCTATAAGGCAGTAATTCCCTCGGATTATCACGTTCTATAAGGCAGTAATTTCCTCGGATTATCACGTTCTATAAGGCAGTAATTCCCTCGGATTATCACGTTCTATAAGGCAGTAATTCCTCGGATTATACGTTCTATAAGGCAGTAATTCCCTCGGATTATAGCGTTCTATAAGGCAGTAATTCCCTCGGATTATAACGTTCTATAAGGCAGTAATTTCCTCGGATTATCACGTTCTATAAGGCAGTAATTTCCTCGGATTATACGTTCTATAAGGCAGTAATTTCCTCGGATTATCACGTTCTATAAGGCAGTAATTTCCTCGGATTATCACGTTCTATAAGGCAGTAATTCCCTCGGATTATCACGTTCTATAAGGCAGTAATTCCCTCGGATTATCACGTTCTATAAGGCAGTAATTCCCTCGGATTATCACGTTCTATAAGGCAGTAATTCCCTCGGATTATCACGTTCTATAAGGCAGTAATTCCCTCGGATTATCACGTTCTATAAGGCAGTAATTCCCTCGGATTATCACGTTCTATAAGGCAGTAATTCCCTCGGATTATCACGTTCTATAAGGCAGTAATTCCCTCGGATTATCACGTTCTATAAGGCAGTAATTTCCTCGGATTATCACGTTCTATAAGGCAGTAATTTCCTCGGATTATACGTTCTATAAGGCAGTAATTCCCTCGGATTATCACGTTCTATAAGGCAGTAATTTCCCTCGGATTATCACGTTCTATAAGGCAGTAATTCCCTCGGATTATCACGTTCTATAAGGCAGTAATTTCCCTCGGATTATCACGTTCTATAAGGCAGTAATTTCCTCGGATTATAGTGTTCTATAAGGCAGTAATTTCCCTCGGATTATACGTTCTATAAGGCAGTAATTCCCTCGGATTATCACGTTCTATAAGGCAGTAATTCCCTCGGATTATCACGTTCTATAAGGCAGTAATTCCCTCGGATTATCACGTTCTATAAGGCAGTAATTCCCTCGGATTATCACGTTCTATAAGGCAGTAATTCCCTCGGATTATCACGTTCTATAAGGCAGTAATTTCCCTCGGATTATCACGTTCTATAAGGCAGTAATTCCCTCGGATTATCACGTTCTATAAGGCAGTAATTCCCTCGGATTATCACGTTCTATAAGGCAGTAATTCCCTCGGATTATCACGTTCTATAAGGCAGTAATTCCCTCGGATTATCACGTTCTATAAGGCAGTAATTCCCTCGGATTATCACGTTCTATAAGGCAGTAATTCCCTCGGATTATCACGTTCTATAAGGCAGTAATTCCCTCGGATTATCACGTTCTATAAGGCAGTAATTCCCTCGGATTATCACGTTCTATAAGGCAGTAATTTCCCTCGGATTATCACGTTCTATAAGGCAGTAATTTCCTCGGATTATCACGTTCTATAAGGCAGTAATTCCCTCGGATTATCACGTTCTATAAGGCAGTAATTTCCTCGGATTATCACGTTCTATAAGGCAGTAATTCCCTCGGATTATCACGTTCTATAAGGCAGTAATTCCTCGGATTATCACGTTCTATAAGGCAGTAATTCCCTCGGATTATCACGTTCTATAAGGCAGTAATTTCCTCGGATTATCACGTTCTATAAGGCAGTAATTCCCTCGGATTATCACGTTCTATAAGGCAGTAATTCCCTCGGATTATCACGTTCTATAAGGCAGTAATTTCCTCGGATTATCACGTTCTATAAGGCAGTAATTCCCTCGGATTATCACGTTCTATAAGGCAGTAATTCCCTCGGATTATCACGTTCTATAAGGCAGTAATTCCCTCGGATTATACGTTCTATAAGGCAGTAATTTCCTCGGATTATAGTGTTCTATAAGGCAGTAATTCCCTCGGATTATAGTGTTCTATAAGGCAGTAATTTCCTCGGATTATACGTTCTATAAGGCAGTAATTTCCTCGGATTATCACGTTCTATAAGGCAGTAATTTCCTCGGATTATCACGTTCTATAAGGCAGTAATTCCTCGGATTATCACGTTCTATAAGGCAGTAATTCCCTCGGATTATCACGTTCTATAAGGCAGTAATTCCCTCGGATTATCACGTTCTATAAGGCAGTAATTTCCTCGGATTATCACGTTCTATAAGGCAGTAATTCCCTCGGATTATCACGTTCTATAAGGCAGTAATTTCCCTCGGATTATCACGTTCTATAAGGCAGTAATTCCCTCGGATTATCACGTTCTATAAGGCAGTAATTCCTCGGATTATCACGTTCTATAAGGCAGTAATTCCCTCGGATTATCACGTTCTATAAGGCAGTAATTCCCTCGGATTATCACGTTCTATAAGGCAGTAATTCCCTCGGATTATCACGTTCTATAAGGCAGTAATTCCCTCGGATTATCACGTTCTATAAGGCAGTAATTCCCTCGGATTATCACGTTCTATAAGGCAGTAATTTCCTCGGATTATCACGTTCTATAAGGCAGTAATTCCCTCGGATTATCACGTTCTATAAGGCAGTAATTCCCTCGGATTATCACGTTCTATAAGGCAGTAATTCCCTCGGATTATCACGTTCTATAAGGCAGTAATTCCCTCGGATTATCACGTTCTATAAGGCAGTAATTCCCTCGGATTATCACGTTCTATAAGGCAGTAATTCCCTCGGATTATCACGTTCTATAAGGCAGTAATTCCCTCGGATTATCACGTTCTATAAGGCAGTAATTCCCTCGGATTATCACGTTCTATAAGGCAGTAATTCCCTCGGATTATCACGTTCTATAAGGCAGTAATTCCCTCGGATTATCACGTTCTATAAGGCAGTAATTCCCTCGGATTATCACGTTCTATAAGGCAGTAATTCCCTCGGATTATCACGTTCTATAAGGCAGTAATTCCCTCGGATTATCACGTTCTATAAGGCAGTAATTCCCTCGGATTATCACGTTCTATAAGGCAGTAATTTCCTCGGATTATCACGTTCTATAAGGCAGTAATTCCCTCGGATTATCACGTTCTATAAGGCAGTAATTCCCTCGGATTATCACGTTCTATAAGGCAGTAATTCCCTCGGATTATCACGTTCTATAAGGCAGTAATTTCTCGGATTATCACGTTCTATAAGGCAGTAATTTCCCTCGGATTATACGTTCTATAAGGCAGTAATTCCCTCGGATTATCACGTTCTATAAGGCAGTAATTCCCTCGGATTATCACGTTCTATAAGGCAGTAATTCCCTCGGATTATCACGTTCTATAAGGCAGTAATTTCCCTCGGATTATCACGTTCTATAAGGCAGTAATTTCTCGGATTATAGTGTTCTATAAGGCAGTAATTTCCTCGGATTATACGTTCTATAAGGCAGTAATTCCCTCGGATTATACGTTCTATAAGGCAGTAATTTCCTCGGATTATCACGTTCTATAAGGCAGTAATTTCCCTCGGATTATCACGTTCTATAAGGCAGTAATTTCCCTCGGATTATCACGTTCTATAAGGCAGTAATTCCCTCGGATTATCACGTTCTATAAGGCAGTAATTTCCTCGGATTATCACGTTCTATAAGGCAGTAATTCCCTCGGATTATCACGTTCTATAAGGCAGTAATTCCCTCGGATTATCACGTTCTATAAGGCAGTAATTCCCTCGGATTATCACGTTCTATAAGGCAGTAATTCCCTCGGATTATCACGTTCTATAAGGCAGTAATTCCCTCGGATTATCACGTTCTATAAGGCAGTAATTCCCTCGGATTATCACGTTCTATAAGGCAGTAATTCCCTCGGATTATCACGTTCTATAAGGCAGTAATTCCCTCGGATTATCACGTTCTATAAGGCAGTAATTCCCTCGGATTATCACGTTCTATAAGGCAGTAATTCCCTCGGATTATCACGTTCTATAAGGCAGTAATTCCCTCGGATTATCACGTTCTATAAGGCAGTAATTTCCCTCGGATTATCACGTTCTATAAGGCAGTAATTCCCTCGGATTATCACGTTCTATAAGGCAGTAATTCCTCGGATTATCACGTTCTATAAGGCAGTAATTTCCTCGGATTATCACGTTCTATAAGGCAGTAATTTCCTCGGATTATCACGTTCTATAAGGCAGTAATTCCCTCGGATTATCACGTTCTATAAGGCAGTAATTCCTCGGATTATCACGTTCTATAAGGCAGTAATTCCCTCGGATTATCACGTTCTATAAGGCAGTAATTTCCTCGGATTATCACGTTCTATAAGGCAGTAATTCCCTCGGATTATCACGTTCTATAAGGCAGTAATTTCCTCGGATTATCACGTTCTATAAGGCAGTAATTCCCTCGGATTATCACGTTCTATAAGGCAGTAATTTCCTCGGATTATCACGTTCTATAAGGCAGTAATTCCCTCGGATTATCACGTTCTATAAGGCAGTAATTCCCTCGGATTATACGTTCTATAAGGCAGTAATTTCCCTCGGATTATCACGTTCTATAAGGCAGTAATTCCCTCGGATTATCACGTTCTATAAGGCAGTAATTTCCTCGGATTATCACGTTCTATAAGGCAGTAATTCCCTCGGATTATCACGTTCTATAAGGCAGTAATTTCCTCGGATTATCACGTTCTATAAGGCAGTAATTCCCTCGGATTATCACGTTCTATAAGGCAGTAATTCCCTCGGATTATCACGTTCTATAAGGCAGTAATTTCCTCGGATTATCACGTTCTATAAGGCAGTAATTCCCTCGGATTATCACGTTCTATAAGGCAGTAATTTCCTCGGATTATCACGTTCTATAAGGCAGTAATTCCCTCGGATTATCACGTTCTATAAGGCAGTAATTTCCTCGGATTATCACGTTCTATAAGGCAGTAATTCCCTCGGATTATCACGTTCTATAAGGCAGTAATTTCCTCGGATTATCACGTTCTATAAGGCAGTAATTCCCTCGGATTATCACGTTCTATAAGGCAGTAATTCCCTCGGATTATCACGTTCTATAAGGCAGTAATTCCCTCGGATTATCACGTTCTATAAGGCAGTAATTCCCTCGGATTATCACGTTCTATAAGGCAGTAATTCCCTCGGATTATCACGTTCTATAAGGCAGTAATTCCCTCGGATTATCACGTTCTATAAGGCAGTAATTCCCTCGGATTATCACGTTCTATAAGGCAGTAATTCCCTCGGATTATCACGTTCTATAAGGCAGTAATTCCCTCGGATTATCACGTTCTATAAGGCAGTAATTCCCTCGGATTATCACGTTCTATAAGGCAGTAATTCCCTCGGATTATCACGTTCTATAAGGCAGTAATTTCCCTCGGATTATCACGTTCTATAAGGCAGTAATTCCCTCGGATTATCACGTTCTATAAGGCAGTAATTCCCTCGGATTATCACGTTCTATAAGGCAGTAATTCCCTCGGATTATCACGTTCTATAAGGCAGTAATTCCTCGGATTATCACGTTCTATAAGGCAGTAATTCCCTCGGATTATCACGTTCTATAAGGCAGTAATTTCTCGGATTATCACGTTCTATAAGGCAGTAATTTCCTCGGATTATCACGTTCTATAAGGCAGTAATTTCCTCGGATTATCACGTTCTATAAGGCAGTAATTCCCTCGGATTATACGTTCTATAAGGCAGTAATTTCCTCGGATTATCACGTTCTATAAGGCAGTAATTCCCTCGGATTATCACGTTCTATAAGGCAGTAATTCCCTCGGATTATCACGTTCTATAAGGCAGTAATTCCCTCGGATTATCACGTTCTATAAGGCAGTAATTCCCTCGGATTATCACGTTCTATAAGGCAGTAATTCCCTCGGATTATCACGTTCTATAAGGCAGTAATTTCCCTCGGATTATCACGTTCTATAAGGCAGTAATTTCCTCGGATTATCACGTTCTATAAGGCAGTAATTTCCTCGGATTATCACGTTCTATAAGGCAGTAATTCCCTCGGATTATCACGTTCTATAAGGCAGTAATTCCCTCGGATTATCACGTTCTATAAGGCAGTAATTCCCTCGGATTATCACGTTCTATAAGGCAGTAATTTCCCTCGGATTATCACGTTCTATAAGGCAGTAATTCCCTCGGATTATCACGTTCTATAAGGCAGTAATTCCCTCGGATTATCACGTTCTATAAGGCAGTAATTTCCTCGGATTATCACGTTCTATAAGGCAGTAATTCCCTCGGATTATCACGTTCTATAAGGCAGTAATTTCCTCGGATTATCACGTTCTATAAGGCAGTAATTCCCTCGGATTATCACGTTCTATAAGGCAGTAATTCCCTCGGATTATCACGTTCTATAAGGCAGTAATTCCCTCGGATTATCACGTTCTATAAGGCAGTAATTCCTCGGATTATCACGTTCTATAAGGCAGTAATTTCCTCGGATTATCACGTTCTATAAGGCAGTAATTCCCTCGGATTATCACGTTCTATAAGGCAGTAATTTCCCTCGGATTATCACGTTCTATAAGGCAGTAATTCCCTCGGATTATCACGTTCTATAAGGCAGTAATTTCCTCGGATTATCACGTTCTATAAGGCAGTAATTCCCTCGGATTATACGTTCTATAAGGCAGTAATTCCCTCGGATTATCACGTTCTATAAGGCAGTAATTTCCTCGGATTATCACGTTCTATAAGGCAGTAATTCCCTCGGATTATCACGTTCTATAAGGCCCTCGGATTATCACGTTCTATAAGGCAGTAATTCCCTCGGATTATCACGTTCTATAAGGCAGTAATTCCTCGGATTATCACGTTCTATAAGGCAGTAATTCCCTCGGATTATCACGTTCTATAAGGCAGTAATTTCCCTCGGATTATCACGTTCTATAAGGCAGTAATTCCCTCGGATTATCACGTTCTATAAGGCAGTAATTCCCTCGGATTATCACGTTCTATAAGGCAGTTATTTCATCGGATTATACGTTCTATAAGGCAGTAATTTCCTCGGATTATAGCGTTCTATAAGGCAGTAATTTCCCTCGGATTATAACGTTCTATAAGGCAGTAATTTCCTCGGATTATCACGTTCTATAAGGCAGTAATTTCCCTCGGATTATCACGTTCTATAAGGCAGTAATTTCCTCGGATTATAACGTTCTATAAGGCAGTAATTTCCTCGGATTATCACGTTCTATAAGGCAGTAATTCCCTCGGATTATCACGTTCTATAAGGCAGTAATTCCCTCGGATTATCACGTTCTATAAGGCAGTAATTCCCTCGGATTATCACGTTCTATAAGGCAGTAATTCCCTCGGATTATCACGTTCTATAAGGCAGTAATTCCCTCGGATTATCACGTTCTATAAGGCAGTAATTTCCTCGGATTATCACGTTCTATAAGGCAGTAATTCCCTCGGATTATCACGTTCTATAAGGCAGTAATTCCCTCGGATTATAGCGTTCTATAAGGCAGTAATTCCCTCGGATTATAGCGTTCTATAAGGCAGTAATTTCCTCGGATTATAGTGTTCTATAAGGCAGTAATTTCCCTCGGATTATAGCGTTCTATAAGGCAGTAATTCCCTCGGATTATAGCGTTCTATAAGGCAGTAATTTCCTCGGATTATCACGTTCTATAAGGCAGTAATTCCCTCGGATTATAGCGTTCTATAAGGCAGTAATTTCCTCGGATTATCACGTTCTATAAGGCAGTAATTTCCTCGGATTATCACGTTCTATAAGGCAGTAATTTCCTCGGATTATCACGTTCTATAAGGCAGTAATTTCCTCGGATTATCACGTTCTATAAGGCAGTAATTCCCTCGGATTATCACGTTCTATAAGGCAGTAATTTCCTCGGATTATCACGTTCTATAAGGCAGTAATTCCCTCGGATTATCACGTTCTATAAGGCAGTAATTCCCTCGGATTATCACGTTCTATAAGGCAGTAATTTCTCGGATTATCACGTTCTATAAGGCAGTAATTCCCTCGGATTATCACGTTCTATAAGGCAGTAATTTCCTCGGATTATCACGTTCTATAAGGCAGTAATTCCCTCGGATTATCACGTTCTATAAGGCAGTAATTCCCTCGGATTATCACGTTCTATAAGGCAGTAATTCCCTCGGATTATCACGTTCTATAAGGCAGTAATTCCCTCGGATTATCACGTTCTATAAGGCAGTAATTCCCTCGGATTATCACGTTCTATAAGGCAGTAATTCCCTCGGATTATCACGTTCTATAAGGCAGTAATTCCCTCGGATTATCACGTTCTATAAGGCAGTAATTCCCTCGGATTATCACGTTCTATAAGGCAGTAATTCCCTCGGATTATCACGTTCTATAAGGCAGTAATTCCCTCGGATTATCACGTTCTATAAGGAAGTAATTCCCTCGGATTATCACGTTCTATAAGGCAGTAATTCCCTCGGATTATCACGTTCTATAAGGCAGTAATTTCTCGGATTATACGTTCTATAAGGCAGTAATTTCCTCGGATTATAGCGTTCTATAAGGCAGTAATTCCCTCGGATTATAACGTTCTATAAGGCAGTAATTTCCTCGGATTATCACGTTCTATAAGGCAGTAATTCCCTCGGATTATCACGTTCTATAAGGCAGTAATTCCCTCGGATTATCACGTTCTATAAGGCAGTAATTCCCTCGGATTATCACGTTCTATAAGGCAGTAATTCCCTCGGATTA
This sequence comes from Palaemon carinicauda, assembly GCF_036898095.1. Classification (NCBI taxonomy): domain Eukaryota; kingdom Metazoa; phylum Arthropoda; class Malacostraca; order Decapoda; family Palaemonidae; genus Palaemon; species Palaemon carinicauda. Next base: position 80,954,834 of record NC_090758.1, read on the forward strand.
TCACGTTCTATAAGGCAGTAATTCCCTCGGATTATCACGTTCTATAAGGCAGTAATTTCTCGGATTATCACGTTCTATAAGGCAGTAATTCCTCGGATTATCACGTTCTATAAGGCAGTAATTCCCTCGGATTATCACGTTCTATAAGGCAGTAATTTCCCTCGGATTATCACGTTCTATAAGGCAGTAATTCCCTCGGATTATCACGTTCTATAAGGCAGTAATTCCCTCGGATTATCACGTTTCTATAAGGCAGTAATTTCCTCGGATTATCACGTTCTATAAGGCAGTAATTTCCTCGGATTATCACGTTCTATAAGGCAGTAATTCCCTCGGATTATCACGTTCTATAAGGCAGTAATTTCCCTCGGATTATCACGTTCTATAAGGCAGTAATTTCCTCGGATTATCACGTTTCTATAAGGCAGTAATTCCCTCGGATTATCACGTTCTATAAGGCAGTAATTTCCTCGGATTATCACGTTCTATAAGGCAGTAATTCCCTCGGATTATCACGTTCTATAAGGCAGTAATTTCCTCGGATTATCACGTTCTATAAGGCAGTAATTCCTCGGATTATCACGTTCTATAAGGCAGTAATTCCCTCGGATTATCACGTTCTATAAGGCAGTAATTCCCTCGGATTATCACGTTCTATAAGGCAGTAATTCCCTCGGATTATCACGTTCTATAAGGCAGTAATTCCCTCGGATTATCGCGTTCTATAAGGCAGTAATTTCCCTCGGATTATCACGTTCTATAAGGCAGTAATTCTCGGATTATACGTTCTATAAGGCAGTAATTCCCTCGGATTATCACGTTCTATAAGGCAGTAATTTCCTCGGATTATCACGTTCTATAAGGCAGTAATTCCCTCGGATTATCACGTTCTATAAGGCAGTAATTTCCTCGGATTATCACGTTCTATAAGGCAGTAATTCCCTCGGATTATCACGTTCTATAAGGCAGTAATTCCCTCGGATTATAACGTTCTATAAGGCAGTAATTTCCTCGGATTATCACGTTCTATAAGGCAGTAATTCCCTCGGATTATCACGTTCTATAAGGCAGTAATTCCCTCGGATTATCATGTTCTATAAGGCAATAATTCCCTCGGATTATCACGTTCTATAAGGCAGTAATTCCCTCGGATTATCACGTTCTATAAGGCAGTAATCCCTCGGATTATCACGTTCTATAAGGCAGTAATTCCCTCGGATTATCACGTTCTATAAGGCAGTAATTCCCTCGGATTATAGTGTTCTATAAGGCAGTAATTTCTTCGGATGATAGTGTTCTATAAGGCAGTAATTTCTTCGGATTATAGTGTTCTTTAAGGCAGTAATTTCCTCGGATTATAGCGTTCTATAAGGCATTAATTTCCTCGTTTTATAGCGTTCTATAAGGCAGTAATTTCCTCGGATTTTAGTGTTCTATAAGGCAGTAATTTCCTCGGATTATCACGTTCTATGAGGCAGTAATTCCTTCGGATTATCACGTTCTATAAGGCAGTAATTCCCTCGGATGATAGTGTTCTATAAGGCAGTTATTTCATCGGATTATAACGTTCTATAAGGCAGTAATTTCCTTGGATTATAGCGTTCTATAAGGCAGTTTTTTCATCGGATTATAACGTTCTATAAGGCAGTAATTTCCTCGGATTATAGCGTTCTATAAGGCAGTAATTTCCTCGGATTATCACGTTCTATAAGGCAGTAATTCGCTCGGATTATAACGTTCTATAAGGCAGTAATTTCCTCGGATTATCACGTTCTATAAGGCAGTAATTCCCTCGGATTATCACGTTCTATAAGGCAGTAATTCCCTCGGATTATCACGTTCTATATGGCAGTAATTCCCTCGGATTATCACGTTCTATAAGGCAGTAATTCCCCCGGATTATCACGTTCTATAAGGCAGTAATTCCCTCGGATTATCACGTTCTATAAGGCAGTAATTTCTTCGGATGATAGTGTTCTATAAGGCAGTAATTTCCTCGGATTATTGCGTTCTATAAGGCAGTAATTTCCTCGGATTTTAGCGTTCTATAAGGCTGTAATTCCCTCGGATTATAGCGTTTTATAAGGCAGTAATTTCCTCGGATTTTAGTGTTCTATAAGGCAGTAATTTCCCCGGATTATAGCGTTCTATAAGGCGGTAATTCCCTCGGATTATCGCGTTCTATAAGGCAGTAATTTCCTCGGATTATCACGTTCTATAAGGCAGTAATTCCCTCGGATTATCGCGTTCTATAAGGCAGTAATTTCCTCGGATTATCACGTTCTATAAGGCAGTAATTCCCTCGAATTATCGCGTTCTATAAGGCAGTAATTTCCTCGGATTATCACGTTCTATAAGGCAGTAATTTCCTCGGATTATCACGTTCTATAAGGCAGTAATTCCCTCGGATTATCACGTTCTATAAGGCAGTAATTCCCTCGGATTATCACGTTCTATAAGGCAGTAATTCCCTCGGATTATCACGTTCTATAAGGCAGTAATTTCTTCGGATTATCACGTTCTATAAGGCAGTAATTTCTTCTGATGATAGTTTTCTATAAGGCAGTAATTTCTTCGGATTATAGTGTTCTATAAGGCAGTAAATTCCTCGGATTATCACGTTCTATAAGGCAGTAATTCCCTCGGATTATAACGTTCTATAAGGCAGTAATTTCCTCGGATTATCACGTTCTATAATGCCCTCTGATTATAACGTTCTATAAGGCAGTAATTTCCTCGGATTATCACGTTCTATAAGGCAGTAATTCCCTCGGATTATCACGTTCTATAAGGCAGTAATTCCCTCGGATTATCACGTTCTATAAGGCAGTAATTCCCTCGGATTATCACGTTCTATAAGGCAGTAATTCCCTCGGATTATCACGTTCTATAAGGCAGTAATTCCCTCGGATTATCACGTTCTATAAGGCAGTAATTCCCTCGGATTATCACGTTCTATAAGGCAGTAATTCCCTCGGATTATCACGTTCTATAAGGCAGTAATTCCCTCGGATTATCGCGTTCTATAAGGCAGTAATTCCCTCGGATTATCGCGTTCTATAAGGCAGTTATTTCATCGGATGATAGTGTTCTATAAGGCAGTAATTTCCTCGGATAATAGCGTTCTATAAGGCAGTAATTCCCTCGGATTATAACGTTCGATAAGGCAGTAATTTCCTCGGATTATCACGTTCTATAAGGCAGTAATTCCCTCGGGTTATCACGTTCTATAAGGCAGTAATTTCCTCGGATTATCACGTTCTATAAGGCAGTAATTCCCTCGGATTATCACGTTCTATAAGGCAATAATTCCCTCGGATTATCACGTTCTATAAGGCAGTAATTCCCTCGGATTATCACGTTCTATAAGGCAGTAATTCCCTCGGATTATCACGTTCTATAAGGCAGTAATCCCCTCGGATTATAGTGTTCTATAAGGCAGTAATTTCTTCGGATGATAGTGTTCTATAAGGCAGTAATTTCTTCGGATTATAGTGTTCTTTAAGGCAGTAATTTCCTCGGATTATAGCGTTCTATAAGGCAGTAATTTCCTCGGGTTATAGCGTTCTATAAGGCAGTAATTTCCTCGGATTATCACGTTCTATAAGGCAGTAGGCCTAATTTCCTCGGATTATCACCTTCTGTAAGGCAGTAATTCCCTCGGATTATCACGTTCTATAAGGCAGTAATTTCCTCCGATTATCACGTTCTGAAAGGCAGTAATTCCCTCGGATTATCACGTTTTATAAGGCAGTAATTTCCTCGGATTATCACGTTTTGTGAGGCAGTAATTCCCTCGGATTATCACGTTCTATAAGGCAGTAATTCCCTCGGATTATCACGTTCTATAAGGCAGTAATTCCCTCGGATTATCACGTTCTATAAGGCAGTAATTCCCTCGGATTATCACGTTCTATAAGGCAGTAATTCCCTCGGATTATCACGTTCTATAAGGCAGTAATTCCCTCGGATTATCACGTTCTATAAGGCAGTAATTCCCTCGGATTATCACGTTCTATAAGGCAGTAATTCCCTCGGATTATCACGTTCTATAAGGCAGTTTATTCCCTCGGATTATCGAGTTCTATAAGGCAGTAATTCCCTCGGATTATCACGTTCTATAAGGCAGTAATTCCCTCGGATTATCACGTTCTATAAGGCAGTAATTCCCTCGGATTATCACGTTCTATAAGGCAGTAATTCCCTCGGATTATCACGTTCTAAAAGGCAGTAATTCCCTCGGATTATCACGTTCTATAAGGCAGTAATTCCCTCGGATTATCGCGTTCTATAATGCAGTAATTCCCTCGGATTATCACGTTCTAGAAGGCAGTAATTCCCTCGGATTATCGCGTTCTATAAGGCAGTAATTCCCTCGGATTATCACGTTCTATAAGGCAGTAATTCCCTCGGATTATCGCGTTCTATAAGGCAGTTATTTCATCGGATGATAGTGTTCTTTAAGGCAGTAATTTCCTCGGATTATAGCGTTCTATAAGGCAGTAATTTCCTCGGGATTATAGCGTTCTATAAGGCAGTAATTTCCTCGGATTTTAGTGTTCTATAAGGCAGTAATTCCCTCGAATTATAGCGTTCTATAAGGCAGTAATTTCCTTGGATTATAACGTTCTATAAGGCAGTAGGCCTAATTTCCTCGGATTATCACCTTCTGTAAGGCAGTAATTCCCTCGGATTATACCGTTCTATAAGGCAGTAATTTCCTCGGATTATCACGTTCTGTAAGGCAGTAATTCCCTCGGATTATCACGTTTTATAAGGCAGTAATTTCCTCGGATTATCACGTTCTGTGAGGCAGTAATTCCCTCGGATTATCACGTTCTATAAGGCAGTAATTCCCTCGGATTATCACGTTCTATAAGGCAGTAATTCCCTCGGATTATCACGTTCTATAAGGCAGTAATTCCCTCGGATTATCACGTTCTATAAGGCAGTAATTCCCTCGGATTATCACGTTCTATAAGGCAGTAATTCCCTCGGATTATCACGTTCTATAAGGCAGTAATTCCCTCGGATTATCACGTTCTATAAGGCAGTAATTCCCTCGGATTATCACGTTCTATAAGGCAGTAATTCCCTCGGATTATCACGTTCCATAAGGCAGTAATTCGCTCGGATTATCACGTTTTATAAGACAGAAATTCCCTCGGATTATCACGTTCTATAAGGCAGTAATTCCCTCGGATTATCACGTTCATCAAGGCAGTAATTCCCTCGGATTATCACGTTCTACAAGGCAGTAATTCCCTCGGATTATCACGTTCTATAAGGCAGTAATTCCTTCGGATTATCACGTTCTATAAGGCAGTAATTCCCTCGGATTTTCACGTTCTATAAGGCAGTAATTTCTTCGGATTATCACGTTCTATAAGGCAGTAATTTCTTCGGATTATAACGTTCTATAAGGCAGTAATTTCCTCGGATTATAGCGTTCTATAAGGCAGTAATTCCCTCGGATTATAACGTTCTATAAGGCAGTAATTTCCTCGGATTATCACGTTCCATAAGGCAGTAATTCCCTAAGATTATCACGTTCTATAAGGCAGTAATTTCCTCGGATTATCACGTTCTATAAGGCAGTAATTTCCTCGGATTATCACGTTCTATAAGGCAGTAATTCCCTCGGATTATCACGTTCTATAAGGCAGTAATTCCCTCGGATTATCACGTTCTATAAGGCAGTAATTTCCTCGGATTATCACGTTTTATAAGGCAGTAAATCCCTCGGATTATCACGTTCTATAAGGCAGTAATTTCCTCGGATTATCACGTTCTATAAGGCAGTAATTCCCTCGGATTATCGCGTTCTATAAGGCAGTAATTTCCTCGGATTATCACGTTCTATAAGGCAGTAATTCCCTCGGATTATCGCGTTCTTTGAGGCAGTAATTTCCTCGGATTATCACGTTCTATAAGGCAGTAATTTCAACGGATTATCACGTTCTATAAGGCAGTAATTCCCTCGGATTATCACGTTCTATAAGGCAGTAATTCCCTCGGATTATCACGTTCTATAAGGCAGTAATTCCCTCGGATTATCACGTTCTATAAGGCAGTAATTTCTTCGGATTATCACGTTCTATAAGGCAGTAATTTCTTCGGATGATAGTGTTCTATAAGGCAGTAATTTCTTCGGATTATAGTGTTCTATAAGGCAGTAATTTCCTCGGATTATCACGTTCTATAAGGCAGTAATTCCCTCGGATTATAACGTTCTATAAGGCAGTAATTTCCTCGGATTATCACGTTCTATAATGCCCTCGGATTATAACGTTCTATAAGGCAGTAATTTCCTCGGATTATCACGTTCTATAAGGCAGTAATTCCCTCGGATTATCACGTTCTATAAGGCAGTAATTCCCTCGGATTATCACGTTCTATAAGGCAGTAATTCCCTCGGATTATCACGTTCTATAAGGCAGTAATTCCCTCGGATTATCACGTTCTATAAGGCAGTAATTCCCTCGGATTATCACGTTCTATAAGGCAGTAATTCCCTCGGATTATCACGTTCTATAAGGCAGTAATTCCCTCGGATTATCACGTTCTATAAGGCAGTAATTCCCTCGGATTATCGCGTTCTATAAGGCAGTTATTTCATCGGATGATAGTGTTCTATAAGGCAGTAATTTCCTCGGATTATAGCGTTCTATAAGGCAGTAATTCCCTCGGATTATAACGTTCTATAAGGCAGTAATTTCCTAGGATTATCACGTTCTATAAGGCAGTAATTCCCTCGGATTATCACGTTCTATAAGGCAGTAATTTCCTCGGATTATCACGTTCTATAAGGCAGTAATTCCCTTCGGATTATCACGGTTCTATAAGGCAGTAATTCCCTCGGATTATCACGTTCTATAAGGCAGTAATTCCCTCGGATTATCACGTTCTATAAGGCAGTAATTCCCTCGGATTATCACGTTCTATAAGGCAGTAATTCCCTCGGATTATCACGTTCTATAAGGCAAGTAATTCCCTCGGATTATCACGTTCTATAAGGCAGTAATTCCCTCGGATTATCACGTTCTATAAGGCAGTAATTCCCTCGGATTATCACGTTCTATAAGGCAGTAATTCCCTCGGATTATAGTGTTCTATACGGCCAGTAATTTCTTCGGATTATAGTGTTCTATAAGGCAGTAATTTCTTCGGATTATAGTGTTCTTTAAGGCAGTAATTTCTTCGGATTATAGCGTTCTATAAGGCAGTAATTTCCTCGGATTATAGCGTTCTATAAGGCAGTAATTTCCTCGGATTATCACGTTCTATAAGGCAGTAATTCCCTCGGATTATCACGTTCTATAAGGCAGTAATTCCCTTGGATTATAACGTTCTATAAGGCAGTAATTTCCTCGGATTATCACGTTCTGTAAGGCAGTAATCCCCTCGGATTATCACGTTCTATAAGGCAGTAATTTCCTCGGATTATCACGTTCTGTAAGGCAGTAATTCCCTCGGATTATCACGTTTCTATAAGGCAGTAATTTCCTCGGATTATCACGTTCTGTAAGGCAGTAATTCCCTCGGATTATCACGTTTCTATAAGGCAGTAATTTCCTCGGATTATCACGTTCTATAAGGCAGTAATTCCCTCGGATTATCACGTTCTATAAGGCAGTAATTCCCTCGGATTATCACGTTCTATAAGGCAGTAATTCCCTCGGATTATCACGTTCTATAAGGCAGTAATTCCCTCGGATTATCACGTTCTATAAGGCAGTAATTCCCTCGGATTATCACGTTCTATAAGGCAGTAATTCCCTTCGGATTATCATGTTCTATAAGGCAGTAATTCCCTCGGATTATCACGTTCTATAAGGCAGTAATTCCCTCGGATTATCACGTTCATAAGGCAGTAATTCCCTCGGATTATCACGTTCTATAAGGCAGTAATTCCCTCGGATTATCGCGTTCCATAAGGCAGTAATTCCCTCGGATTATCGCGTTCTATAAGGCAGTAATTCCCTCGGATTATCGCGTTCTATAAGGCAGTAATTCCCTCGGATTATCACGTTCTATAAGGCAGTAATTCCCTCGGATTATCGCGTTCTATAAGGCAGTAATTCCCTCGGATTATCGCGTTCTATAAGGCAGTAATTCCCTCGGATTATCGCGTTCTATAAGGCAGTAATTTCCTCGGATTATCACGTTCTATAAGGCAGTAATTCCTCGGATTATCACGTTCTATAAGGCAGTAATTCCCTCGGATTATCACGTTCTATAAGGCAGTAATTCCCTCGGATTATCACGTTCTATAAGGCAGTAATTCCCTCGGATTATCACGTTCTATAAGGCAGTAATTCCCTCGGATTATCACGTTCTATAAGGCAGTAATTCCCTCGGATTATCACGTTCTATAAGGCAGTAATTCCCTCGGATTATCACGTTCTATAAGGCAGTAATTCCCTCGGATTATCACGTTCTATAAGGCAGTAATTCCCTCGGATTATCACGTTCTATAAGGCAGTAATTCCCTCGGATTATCACGTTCTATAAGGCAGTAATTCCCTCGGATTATCACGTTCCATAAGGCAGTAATTCCCTCGGATTATCACGTTCTATAAGGCAGTAATTCCCTCGGATTATCGTTCATAAGGCAGTAATTCCCTCGGATTATCACGTTCTATAAGGCAGTAATTCCTCGGATTATCACGTTCTATAAGGCAGTAATTCCCTCGGATTATCACGTTCTATAAGGCAGTAATTCCTCGGATTATCACGTTCTATAAGGCAGTAATTCCCTCGGATTATCACGTTCTATAAGGCAGTAATTCACTCGGATTATCACGTTCTATAAGGCAGTAATTCCCTCGGATTATCACGTTCTATAAGGCAGTAATTCCCTCGGATTATCACGTTCTATAAGGCAGTAATTCCCTCGGATTATCACGTTCTATAAGGCAGTAATTCCCTCGGATTATCACGTTCTATAAGGCAGTAATTCCCTCGGATTATCACGTTCTATAAGGCAGTAATTCCCTCGGATTATCACGTTCTATAAGGCAGTAATTCCCTCGGATTATCACGTTCTATAAGGCAGTAATTCCCTCGGATTATCACGTTCTATAAGGCAGTAATTCCCTCGGATTATCACGTTCATTAAGGCAGTAATTCCCTCGGATTATCACGTTCTATAAGGCAGTAATTCCCTCGGATTATCACGTTCTATAAGGCAGTAATTCCCTCGGATTATCACGTTCTATAAGGCAGTAATTCCCTCGGATTATCACGTTCTATAAGGCAGTAATTCCCTCGGATTATCACGTTCTATAAGGCAGTAATTCCCTCGGATTATCACGTTCTATAAGGCAGTAATTCCCTCGGATTATCGCGTTCTATAAGGCAGTAATTCCCTCGGATTATCACGTTCTATAAGGCAGTAATTCCCTCGGATTATCACGTTCTATAAGGCAGTAATTCCCTCGGATTATCACGTTCTATAAGGCAGTAATTCCCTCGGATTATCACGTTCTATAAGGCAGTAATTTCTTCGGATTATAACGTTCTATAAGGCAGTAATTTCCTCGGATTATAGCGTTCTATAAGGCAGTAATTCCCTCGGATTATCACGTTCTATAAGGCAGTAATTTCCCTCGGATTATCACGTTCATAAGGCAGTAATTCCCTCGGATTATCACGCTCTATAAGGCAGTAATTCCCTCGGATTATCACGTTCTATAAGGCAGTAATTCCCTCGGATTATCACGTTCTATAAGGCAGTAATTCCCTCGGATTATCACGTTCCTATAAGGCAGTAATTCCCTCGGATTATCACGTTCTATAAGGCAGTAATTTCTCGGATTATAACGTTCTATAAGGCAGTAATTTCCTCGGATTATACGTTCTATAAGGCAGTAATTCCCTCGGATTATCACGTTCTATAAGGCAGTAATTTCCTCGGATTATCACGTTCTATAAGGCAGTAATTTCCCTCGGATTATCACGTTCTATAAGGCAGTAATTCCTCGGATTATTACGTTCTATAAGGCAGTAATTTCCTCGGATTATCACGTTCTATAAGGCAGTAATTCCCTCGGATTATCACGTTCTATAAGGCAGTAATTCCCTCGGATTATCACGTTCTATAAGGCAGTAATTTCCTCGGATTATCACGTTCATAAGGCAGTAATCCCTCGGATTATCACGTTCTATAAGGCAGTAATTTCCTCGGATTATCACGTTCTATAAGGCAGTAATTCCCTCGGATTATCACGTTCTATAAGGCAGTAATTTCCTCGGATTATCACGTTCTATAAGGCAGTAATTTCCCTCGGATTATCACGTTCTATAAGGCAGTAATTCCTCGGATTATCACGTTCTATAAGGCAGTAATTCCCTGGATTATCACGTTCTATAAGGCAGTAATTCCCTCGGATTATCACGTTCTATAAGGCAGTAATTCCCTCGGATTATCGCGTTCTATAAGGCAGTAATTTCTCGGATTATCAGTGTTCTATAAGGCAGTAATTTTCTCGGATTATAGCGTTCTATAAGGCAGTAATTCCCTCGGATTATCACGTTCTATAAGGCAGTAATTTCCTCGGATTATCACGTTCTATAAGGCAGTAATTCCCTCGGATTATCACGTTCTATAAGGCAGTAATTCCCTTCGGATTATCACGTTCTATAAGGCAGTAATTCCCTCGGATTATCACGTTCTATAAGGCAGTAATTCCCTCGGATTATCACGTTCTATAAGGCAGTAATTCCCTCGGATTATAACGTTCTATAAGGCAGTAATTCCCTCGGATTATCAGTTCTATAAGGCAGTAATCCCTCGGATTATCACGTTCTATAAGGCAGTAATTCCCTCGGATTATCACTTTCTATAAGGCAGTAATTCCCTCGGATTATCACGTTCTATAAGGCAGTAATTCCCTCGGATTATACGTTCTATAAGGCAGTAATTTCCCTCGGATTATAGTGTTCTATAAGGCAGTAATTTCTTCGGATTATACGTTCTTAAGGCAGTAATTTCCTCGGATTATCACGTTCTATAAGGCAGTAATTTCCTCGGATTATAGCGTTCTATAAGGCAGTAATTCCTCGGATTATGTTCTATAAGGCAGTAATTCCTCGGATTATCACGTTCTATAAGGCAGTAATTCCCTCGGATTATCACGTTCTATAAGGCAGTAATTCCCTCGGATTATCAGTGTTCTATAAGGCAGTAATTCTCGGATTATCACGTTCTATAAGGCAGTAATTCCCTCGGATTATACGTTCTATAAGGCAGTAATTTCTCGGATTATCACGTTCTATAAGGCAGTAATTTCCTCGGATTATAGCGTTCATAAGGCAGTAATTTCCTCGGATTATCACGTTCTATAAGGCAGTAATTCCCTCGGATTATACGTTCTATAAGGCAGTAATTTCCCTCGGATTATCACGTTCTATAAGGCAGTAATTCCCTCGGATTATCACGTTCTATAAGGCAGTAATTCCCTCGGATTATCACGTTCTATAGGCAGTAATTCCCTCGGATTATCACGTTCTATAAGGCAGTAATTCCCTCGGATTATCACGTTCTATAAGGCAGTAATTCCCTCGGATTATCACGTTCTATAAGGCAGTAATTTCTTCGGATTATACGTTCTATAAGGCAGTAATTTCCTCGGATTATAGCGTTCTATAAGGCAGTAATTTCCTCGGATTATACGTTCTATAAGGCAGTAATTCCCTCGGATTATCACGTTCTATAAGGCAGTAATTCCCTCGGATTATCACGTTCTATAAGGCAGTAATTCCCTCGGATTATCACGTTCTATAAGGCAGTAATTCCCTCGGATTATCACGTTCTATAAGGCAGTAATTCCCTCGGATTATCACGTTCTATAAGGCAGTAATTCCCTCGGATTATCACGTTCTATAAGGCAGTAATTTCCTCGGATTATCACGTTCTATAAGGCAGTAATTCCCTCGGATTATCGCGTTCTATAAGGCAGTAATTTCCTCGGATTATCACGTTCTATAAGGCAGTAATTTCCTCGGATTATCACGTTCTATAAGGCAGTAATTCCCTCGGATTATCACGTTCTATAAGGCAGTAATTCCCTCGGATTATCACGTTCTATAAGGCAGTAATTCCCTCGGATTATCACGTTCTATAAGGCAGTAATTCCCTCGGATTATCACGTTCTATAAGGCAGTAATTCTCGGATTATCACGTTCTATAAGGCAGTAATTTCTCGGATTATCAGTGTTCTATAAGGCAGTAATTTCCTCGGATTATCACGTTCTATAAGGCAGTAATTCCCTCGGATTATCACGTTCTATAAGGCAGTAATTTCCTCGGATTATCACGTTCTATAATGCCCTCGGATTATCACGTTCTATAAGGCAGTAATTTCCTCGGATTATCACGTTCTATAAGGCAGTAATTCCCTCGGATTATCACGTTCTATAAGGCAGTAATTCCCTCGGATTATCACGTTCTATAAGGCAGTAATTCCCTCGGATTATCACGTTCTATAAGGCAGTAATTCCCTCGGATTATCACGTTCTATAAGGCAGTAATTCCCTCGGATTATCACGTTCTATAAGGCAGTAATTCCCTCGGATTATCACGTTCTATAAGGCAGTAATTCCCTCGGATTATCACGTTCTATAAGGCAGTAATTCCCTCGGATTATCACGTTCTATAAGGCAGTAATTCCCTCGGATTATCACGTTCTATAAGGCAGTAATTCCCTCGGATTATCACGTTCTATAAGGCAGTAATTCCCTCGGATTATCACGTTCTATAAGGCAGTAATTCCCTCGGATTATCACGTTCTATAAGGCAGTAATTCCCTCGGATTATCACGTTCTATAAGGCAGTAATTCCCTCGGATTATCACGTTCTATAAGGCAGTAATTCCCTCGGATTATCACGTTCTATAAGGCAGTAATTCCCTCGGATTATCACGTTCTATAAGGCAGTAATTCCCTCGGATTATCACGTTCTATAAGGCAGTAATTCCCTCGGATTATCACGTTCTATAAGGCAGTAATTCCCTCGGATTATCACGTTCTATAAGGCAGTAATTCCCTCGGATTATCACGTTCTATAAAGCAGTAATTTCTTCGGATTATAACGTTCTATAAGGCAGTAATTTCCTCGGATTATAGCGTTCTATAAGGCAGTAATTCCCTCGGATTATAACGTTCTATAAGGCAGTAATTTCCTCGGATTATCACGTTCCATAAGGCAGTAATTCCCTCGGATTATCACGTTCTATAAGGCAGTAATTCCCTCGGATTATCACGTTCCATAAGGCAGTAATTCCCTCGGATTATCACGTTCTATAAGGCAGTAATTCCCTCGGATTATCAAGTCCATAAGGCAGTAATTCCCTCGGATTTTCACGTTCTATAAGGCAGTAATTTTCTCGGATTATAACGTTCTATAAGGCAGTAATTTCCTCGGATTATCACGTTCTATAAGGCAGTAATTCCCTCGGATTATAACGTTCTATAAGGCAGTAATTTCCTCGGATTATCACGTTCCATAAGGCAGTAATTCCCTCGGATTATCACGTTCTATAAGGCAGTAATTTCCTCAGATTATCACGTTCTATAAGGCAGTAATTTCCTCGGATTATCACGTTCTATAAGGCAGTAATTCCCTCGGATTATCACGTTCTATAAGGCAGTAATTCCCTCGGATTATCACGTTCTATAAGGCAGTAATTTCCTCGGATTATCACGTTTTATAAGGCAGTAAATCCCTCAGATTATCACGTTCTATAAGGCAGTAATTTCCTCGGATTATCACGTTCTATAAGGCAGTAATTCCCTCGGATTATCACGTTCTATAAGGCAGTAATTTCCTCGGATTATCACGTTCTATAAGGCAGTAATTTCCTCGGATTATCACGTTCTATAAGGCAGTAATTCCCTCGGATTATCACGTTCTATAAGGCAGTAATTCCCTCGGATTATCACGTTCTATAAGGCAGTAATTCCCTCGGATTATCACGTTCTATAAGGCAGTAATTCCCTCGGATTATCGCGTTCTATAAGGCAGTTATTTCATCGGATGATAGTGTTCTATAAGGCAGTAATTTTCTCGGATTATAGCGTTCTATAAGGCAGTAATTCCCTCGGATTATAACGTTCTATAAGGCAGTAATTTCCTTGGATTATCACGTTCTATAAGGCAGTAATTCCCTCGGATTATCACGTTCTATAAGGCAATAATTCCCTTGGATTATCATGTTCTATAAGGCAGTAATTCCCTCGGATTATCACGTTCTATAAGGCAGTAATTCCCTCGGATTATCACGTTCTATAAGGCAGTAATTCCCTCGGATTATTACGTTCTATAAGGCAGTAATTCCCTCGGATTATCACGTTCTATAAGGCAATAATTCCCTCGGATTATCACGTTCTATAAGGCAGTAATTTCCTCGGATTATAGCGTTCTATAAGGCAGTAATTCCCTCGGATTATCACGTTCTATAAGGCAGTAATTCCCTCGGATTATCACGTTCTATAAGGCAGTAATTCCCTCGGATTATCACGTTCTATAAGGCAGTAATTCCCTCGGATTATCACGTTCTATAAGGCAGTAATTCCTTCGGATTATCACGTTCTATAAGGCAGTAATTCCCTCGGATTATCACGTTCTATAAGGCAGTAATTCCCTCGGATTATCACGTTCTATAAGGCAGTAATTCCCTCGGATTATCACGTTCTATAAGGCAGTAATTCCCTCGGATTATCACGTTCTATGAGGCAGTAATTCCCTCGGATTATCACGTTCTATAAGGCAGTAATTCCCTCGGATTATCACGTTCTATAAGGCAGTAATTCCCTCGGATTATCACGTTCCATAAGACAGTAATTCCCTCGGATTATCACGTTCTACAAGGCAGTAATTCCCTCGGATTATCACGTTCTATGTGGCAGTAATTCCCTCGGATTATCACGTTCTATAATGCAGTAATTCCCTCGGCTTATCACGTTCTATAAGGCAGTAATTTCTTCGGATTATAACGTTCTATAAGGCAGTAATTTCCTCGGATTATAGCGTTCTATAAGGCAGTAATTCCCTCGGATTATAACGTTCTATAAGGCAGTAATTTCCTCGGATTATCACGTTCCATAAGGCAGTAATTCCCTCGGATTATCACGTTCTATAAGGCAGTAATTCCCTCGGATTATCACGTTCCATAAGGCAGTAATTCCCTCGGATTATCACGTTCTATAAGGCAGTAATTCCCTCGAATTATCACGTTCCATAAGGCAGTAATTCCCTCGGATTTTCACGTTCTATAAGGCAGTAATTTCTTCGGATTATAACGTTCTATAAGGCAATAATTTCCTCGGATTATAGCGTTCTATAAGGCAGTAATTCCATCGGATTATAACGTTCTATAAGGCAGTAATTTCCTCGGATTATCACGTTCCATAAGGCAGTAATTCCCTCGGATTATCACGTTCTATAAGGCAGTAATTTCCTCGGATTATCACGTTCTATAAGGCAGTAATTTCCTCGGATTATCACGTTCTATAAGGCAGTAATTCCCTCGGATTATCACGTTCTATAAGGCAGTAATTCCCTCGGATTATCACGTTCTATAAGGCAGTAATTTCCTCGGATTATCACGTTTTATAAGGCAGTAAATCCCTCGGATTATCACGTTCTATAAGGCAGTAATTTCCTCGGATTATCACGTTCTATAAGGCAGTAATTCCCTCGGATTATCACGTTCTATAAGGCAGTAATTTCCTCAGATTATCACGTTCTATAAGGCAGTAATTTCCTCGGATTATCACGTTCTATAAGGCAGTAATTCCCTTGGATTATCACGTTCTATAAGGCAGTAATTCCCTCGGATTATCACGTTCTATAAGGCAGTAATTCCCTCGGATTATCACGTTCTATAAGGCAGTAATTCCCTCGGATTATCGCGTTCTATAAGGCAGTTATTTCATCGGATGATAGTGTTCTATAAGGCAGTAATTTTCTCGGATTATAGCATTCTATAAGGCAGTAATTCCCTCGGATTATCACGTTCTATAAGGCAATAATTCCCTTGGATTATCACGTTCTATAAGGCAGTAATTCCCTCGGATTATCACGTTCTATAAGGCAGTAATTCCCTCGGATTATCACGTTCTATAAGGCAGTAATTCCCTCGGATTATTACGTTCTATAAGGCAGTAATTCCCTCGGATTATCACGTTCTATAAGGCAATAATTCCCTCGGATTATCACGTTCTATAAGGCAGTAATTCCCTCGGATTATCACGTTCCATAAGGCAGTAATTCCCTCGGATTATCACGTTCTATAAGGCAGTAATTCCCTCGGATTATCACGTTCTATAAGGCAGTAATTCCCTCGGATTATCACGTTCTATAAGGCAGTAATTCCCTCGGATTATCACGTTCTACAAGGCAGTAATTCCCTCGGATTATCACGTTCTATAAGGCAGTAATTCCCTCGGATTATCACGTTCTATAAAGGCAGTAATTTCTCGGATTATAACGTTCTATAAGGCAGTAATTTCCTCGGATTATACGTTCTATAAGGCAGTAATTCCCTCGGATTATAACGTTCTATAAGGCAGTAATTTCCTCGGATTATCACGTTCCATAAGGCAGTAATTCCCTCGGATTATCACGTTCTATAAGGCAGTAATTCCCTCGGATTATCACGTTCTATAAGGCAGTAATTCCCTCGGATTATCACGTTCTATAAGGCAGTAATTCCCTCGGATTATCACGTTCATAAGGCAGTAATTCCCTCGGATTATCACGTTCTATAAGGCAGTAATTCCCTCGGATTATCACGTTCTATAAGGCAGTAATTTCCTCGGATTATCACGTTCTATAAGGCAGTAATTCCCTCGGATTATAACGTTCTATAAGGCAGTAATTTCCTCGGATTATCACGTTCTATAAGGCAGTAATTTCCTCGGATTATCACGTTCTATAAGGCAGTAATTCCCTCGGATTATCACGTTCTATAAGGCAGTAATTCCTCGGATTATCACGTTCTATAAGGCAGTAATTCCCTCGGATTATCACGTTCTATAAGGCAGTAATTCCCTCGGATTATCACGTTCTATAAGGCAGTAATTTCCTCGGATTATCACGTTTCTATAAGGCAGTAATCCCTCGGATTATCACGTTCTATAAGGCAGTAATTTCCTCGGATTATCACGTTCTATAAGGCAGTAATTCCCTCGGATTATCACGTTCTATAAGGCAGTAATTTCCTCGGATTATCACGTTCTATAAGGCAGTAATTCCCTCGGATTATCACGTTCTATAAGGCAGTAATTCCCTCGGATTATCACGTTCTATAAGGCAGTAATTCCCTCGGATTATCACGTTCTATAAGGCAGTAATTCCCTCGGATTATCACGTTCTATAAGGCAGTAATTCCCTCGGATTATCACGTTCTATAAGGCAGTAATTTCTCGGATTATCAGTGTTCTATAAGGCAGTAATTTTCTCGGATTATAGCGTTCTATAAGGCAGTAATTCCCTCGGATTATCACGTTCTATAAGGCAGTAATTTCCTCGGATTATCACGTTCTATAAGGCAGTAATTCCCTCGGATTATCACGTTCTATAAGGCAGTAATTCCCTCGGATTATCACGTTCTATAAGGCAGTAATTCCCTCGGATTATCACGTTCTATAAGGCAGTAATTCCCTCGGATTATCACGTTCTATAAGGCAGTAATTCCCTCGGATTATCACGTTCTATAAGGCAGTAATTCCCTCGGATTATCACGTTCTATAAGGCATAATTCCCTCGGATTATCACGTTCTATAAGGCAGTAATTTCCTCGGATTATAGCGTTCTATAAGGCAGTAATTCCCTCGGATTATCACGTTCTATAAGGCAGTAATTCCCTCGGATTATCACGTTCTATAAGGCAGTAATTCCCTCGGATTATCACGTTCTATAAGGCAGTAATTCCCTCGGATTATCACGTTCTATAAGGCAGTAATTCCCTCGGATTATCACGTTCTATAAGGCAGTAATTCCCTCGGATTATCACGTTCTATAAGGCAGTAATTCCCTCGGATTATCACGTTCTATAAGGCAGTAATTCCCTCGGATTATCACGTTCTATAAGGCAGTAATTCCCTCGGATTATCACGTTCTATAAGGCAGTAATTCCCTCGGATTATCACGTTCTATAAGGCAGTAATTCCCTCGGATTATCACGTTCTATAAGGCAGTAATTCCCTCGGATTATCACGTTCCATAAGGCAGTAATTCCCTCGGATTATCACGTTCTATAAGGCAGTAATTCCCTCGGATTATCACGTTCTATAAGGCAGTAATTCCCTCGGATTATCACGTTCTATAAGGCAGTAATTCCCTCGGCTTATCACGTTCTATAAGGCAGTAATTTCTCGGATTATAACGTTCTATAAGGCAGTAATTCCTCGGATTATACGTTCTATAAGGCAGTAATTCCCTCGGATTATCACGTTCTATAAGGCAGTAATTCCCTCGGATTATCACGTTCTATAAGGCAGTAATTCCCTCGGATTATCACGTTCTATAAGGCAGTAATTCCCTCGGATTATCACGTTCCATAAGGCAGTAATTCCCTCGGATTATCACGTTCTATAAGGCAGTAATTCCCTCGATTATCACGTTCCATAAGGCAGTAATTCCCTCGGATTATCACGTTCTATAAGGCAGTAATTCCCTCGGATTATCACGTTCTATAAGGCAGTAATTTCCTCGGATTATACGTTCTATAAGGCAGTAATTCCTCGGATTATAACGTTCTATAAGGCAGTAATTTCCTCGGATTATCACGTTCTATAAGGCAGTAATTCCCTCGGATTATCACGTTCTATAAGGCAGTAATTTCCTCGGATTATCACGTTCTATAAGGCAGTAATTCCCTCGGATTATCACGTTCTATAAGGCAGTAATTCCCTCGGATTATCACGTTCTATAAGGCAGTAATTCCCTCGGATTATCACGTTCTATAAGGCAGTAATTTCCTCGGATTATCACGTTTCTATAAGGCAGTAATCCCTCGGATTATCACGTTCTATAAGGCAGTAATTTCCTCGGATTATCACGTTCTATAAGGCAGTAATTCCCTCGGATTATCACGTTCTATAAGGCAGTAATTTCCTCGGATTATCACGTTCTATAAGGCAGTAATTCCCTCGGATTATCACGTTCTATAAGGCAGTAATTCCCTCGGATTATCACGTTCTATAAGGCAGTAATTCCCTCGGATTATCACGTTCTATAAGGCAGTAATTCCCTCGGATTATCACGTTCTATAAGGCAGTAATTCCCTCGGATTATCACGTTCTATAAGGCAGTAATTTCTCGGATTATCAGTGTTCTATAAGGCAGTAATTCCCTCGGATTATAGCATTCTATAAGGCAGTAATTCCCTCGGATTATCACGTTCTATAAGGCAGTAATTCCCTCGGATTATCACGTTCTATAAGGCAGTAATTCCCTCGGATTATCACGTTCTATAAGGCAGTAATTCCCTCGGATTATCACGTTCTATAAGGCAGTAATTCCCTCGGATTATCACGTTCTATAAGGCAGTAATTCCCTCGGATTATCACGTTCTATAAGGCAGTAATTCCCTCGGATTATCACGTTCTATAAGGCAGTAATTCCCTCGGATTATCACGTTCCATAAGGCAGTAATTCCCTCGGATTATCACGTTCTATAAGGCAGTAATTCCCTCGGATTATCACGTTCTATAAGGCAGTAATTCCCTCGGATTATCACGTTCTATAAGGCAGTAATTCCCTCGGATTATCACGTTCTATAAGGCAGTAATTCCCTCGGATTATCACGTTCTATAAGGCAGTAATTCCCTCGGATTATCACGTTCTATAAGGCAGTAATTCCCTCGGATTATACGTTCTATAAGGCAGTAATTTCCCTCGGATTATACGTTCTATAAGGCAGTAATTCCCTCGGATTATCACGTTCTATAAGGCAGTAATTTCCCTCGGATTATCACGTTCCATAAGGCAGTAATTCCCTCGGATTATCACGTTCTATAAGGCAGTAATTCCCTCGGATTATCACGTTCTATAAGGCAGTAATTCCCTCGGATTATCACGTTCTATAAGGCAGTAATTCCCTCGGATTATCACGTTCTATAAGGCAGTAATTCCCTCGGATTATCACGTTCTATAAGGCAGTAATTCCCTCGGATTATCACGTTCTATAAGGCAGTAATTCCCTCGGATTATCACGTTCTATAAGGCAGTAATTTCCTCGGATTATACGTTCTATAAGGCAGTAATTCCCTCGGATTATCACGTTCTATAAGGCAGTAATTTCCTCGGATTATCACGTTCTATAAGGCAGTAATTTCCTCGGATTATCACGTTCTATAAGGCAGTAATTCCCTCGGATTATCACGTTCTATAAGGCAGTAATTCCCTCGGATTATCACGTTCTATAAGGCAGTAATTCCCTCGGATTATCACGTTCTATAAGGCAGTAATTCCCTCGGATTATCACGTTCTATAAGGCAGTAATTCCCTCGGATTATCACGTTCTATAAGGCAGTAATTTCCTCGGATTATCACGTTCTATAAGGCAGTAATTTCCTCGGATTATCACGTTCTATAAGGCAGTAATTCCCTCGGATTATCACGTTCTATAAGGCAGTAATTCCCTCGGATTATCACGTTCTATAAGGCAGTAATTCCCTCGGATTATCACGTTCTATAAGGCAGTAATTCCCTCGGATTATCACGTTCTATAAGGCAGTAATTCCTCGGATTATCACGTTCTATAAGGCAGTAATTCCCTCGGATTATCACGTTCTATAAGGCAGTAATTCCCTCGGATTATACGTTCTATAAGGCAGTAATTTCCTCGGATTATCACGTTCTATAAGGCAGTAATTCCTCGGATTATCACGTTCTATAAGGCAGTAATTTCCTCGGATTATCACGTTCTATAAGGCAGTAATTCCCTCGGATTATCACGTTCTATAAGGCAGTAATTCCCTCGGATTATCACGTTCTATAAGGCAGTAATTCCCTCGGATTATCACGTTCTATAAGGCAGTAATTCCTCGGATTATCACGTTCTATAAGGCAGTAATTCCTTATGATTATCACGTTCTATAAGGCAGTAATTCCCTCGGATTATCACGTTCTATAAGGCAGCAATTCCCTCGGATTATCACGTTCTATAAGGCAGTAATTCCCTCGGATTATCACGTTCTATAAGGCAGTAATTCCCTCGGATTATCACGTTCTATAAGGCAGTAATTTCCTCGGATTATCACGTTCTATAAGGCAGTAATTCCCTCGGATTATCACGTTCTATAAGGCAGTAATTCCCTCGGATTATCACGTTCTATAAGGCAGTAATTCCCTCGGATTTTTACGTTCTATAAGGCAGTAATTTCCTCGGATTATCACGTTTTATAAGTCAGTAAATCCTTATGATTATCACGTTCTATAAGGCAGTAATTTCCTCGGATTATCACGTTCTATAAGGCAGCAATTCCCTCGGATTATCACGTTCTATAAGGCAGTAATTCCCTCGGATTATCACGTTCTATAAGGCAGTAATTCCCTCGGATTATCACGTTCTATAAGGCAGTAATTCCTCGGATTATCACGTTCTATAAGGCAGTAATTCCCTCGGATTATCACGTTCTATAAGGCAGTAATTCCCTCGGATTATCACGTTCTATAAGGCAGTAATTCCCTCGGATTATCACGTTCTATAAGGCAGTAATTCCCTCGGATTATCACGTTCTATAAGGCAGTAATTCCCTCGGATTATCACGTTCTATAAGGCAGTAATTCCCTCGGATTATCACGTTCTATAAGGCAGTAATTTCTCTCGGATTATCACGTTCTATAAGGCAGTAATTTCCTCGGATTATCACGTTCTATAAGGCAGTAATTCCCTCGGATTATCACGTTCTATAAGGCAGTAATTTCCTCGGATTATCACGTTCCATAAGGCAGTAATTCCCTCGGATTATCACGTTCTATAAGGCAGTAATTCCCTCGGATTATCACGTTCCATAAGGCAGTAATTCCCTCGGATTATCACGTTCTATAAGGCAGTAATTCCCTCGGATTATCACGTTCCATAAGGCAGTAATTCCCTCGGATTTTCACGTTCTATAAGGCAGTAATTTCTTCGGATTATAACGTTCTATAAGGCAGTAATTTCCTCGGATTATAGCGTTCTATAAGGCAGTAATTCCCTCGGATTATAACGTTCTATAAGGCAGTAATTTCCTCGGATTATCACGTTCCATAAGGCAGTAATTCCCTCGGATTATCACGTTCTATAAGGCAGTAATTTCCTCGGATTATCACGTTCTATAAGGCAGTAATTTCCTCGGATTATCACGTTCTATAAGGCAGTAATTCCCTCGGATTATCACGTTCTATAAGGCAGTAATTCCCTCGGATTATCACGTTCTATAAGGCAGTAATTTCCTCGGATTATCACGTTTTATAAGGCAGTAAATCCCTCGGATTATCACGTTCTATAAGGCAGTAATTTCCTCGGATTATCACGTTCTATAAGGCAGTAATTCCCTCGGATTATCACGTTCTATAAGGCAGTAATTTCCTCGGATTATCACGTTCTATAAGGCAGTAATTTCCTCGGATTATCACGTTCTATAAGGCAGTAATTCCCTCGGATTATCACGTTCTATAAGGCAGTAATTCCCTCGGATTATCACGTTCTATAAGGCAGTAATTCCCTCGGATTATCACGTTCTATAAGGCAGTAATTCCCTCGGATTATCGCGTTCTATAAGGCAGTTATTTCATCGGATGATAGTGTTCTATAAGGCAGTAATTTTCTCGGATTATAGCGTTCTATAAGGCAGTAATTCCCTCGGATTATAACGTTCTATAAGGCAGTAATTTCATCGGATTATCACGTTCTATAAGGCAGTAATTCCCTCGGATTATCACGTTCTATAAGGCAGTAATTCCCTCGGATTATCACGTTCTATATGGCAGTAATTTCCTCGGATTATAGCGTTCTATAAGGCAGTAATTCCCTCGGATTATCACGTTCTATAAGGCAGTAATTCCCTCGGATTATCATGTTCTATAAGGCAGTAATTTCTTCGGATGATAGTGTTCTATAAGGCAGTAATTTCCTCGGATTATAGCGTTCTATAAGGCAGTAATTTCCTCGGATTTTAGCGTTCTATAAGGATGTAATTCCCTCGGATTATAGCGTTCTATAAGGCAGTAATTTCCTCGGATTTTAGTGTTCTATAAGGCAGTAATTTCCCCGGATTATAGCGTTCTATAAGGCGGTAATTCCCTCGGATTATCGCGTTCTATAAGGCAGTAATTTCCTCGGATTATCACGTTCTATAAGGCAGTAATTCCCTCGGATTATCGCGTTCTATAAGGCAGTAATTTCCTCGGATTATCACGTTCTATAAGGCAGTAATTCCCTCGGATTATCGCGTTCTATAAGGCAGTAATTTCCTCGGATTATCACGTTCTATAAGGCAGTAATTTCCTCGGATTATCACGTTCTATAAGGCAGTAATTCCCTCGGATTATCACGTTCTATAAGGCAGTAATTCCCTCGGATTATCACGTTCTATAAGGCAGTAATTCCCTCGGATTATCACGTTCTATAAGGCAGTAATTTCTTCGGATTATCACGTTCTATAAGGCAGTAATTCCCTCGGATTATCACGTTCTATAAGGCAGTAATTCCCTCGGATTATCACGTTCTATAAGGCAGTAATTTCCTCGGATTATCACGTTCTATAAGGCAGTAATTCCCTCGGATTATAACGTTCTATAAGGCAGTAATTTCCTCGTATTATCACGTTCTATAATGCCCTCGGATTATAACGTTCTGTAAGGCAGTAATTTCCTCGGATTATCACGTTCTATAAGGCAGTAATTCCCTCGGATTATCATGTTCTATAAGGCAGTAATTCCCTCGGATTATCACGTTCTATAAGGCAGTAATTCCCTCGGATTATCACGTTCTATAAGGCAGTAATTCCCTCGGATTATCACGTTCTATAAGGCAGTAATTCCCTCGGATTATCACGTTCTATAAGGCAGTAATTCCCTCGGATTATCACGTTCTATAAGGCAGTAATTCCCTCGGATTATCACGTTCTATAAGGCAGTAATTCCCTCGGATATAGTGTTCTATAAGGCAGTAATTTCTCGGATTATAGCTTTCTATAAGGCAGTAATTTCCTCGGATTATACGTTCTATAAGGCAGTAATTTCCTCGGATTATAACGTTCTATAAGGCAGTAATTCCCTCGGATTATCACGTTCTATAAGGCAGTAATTTCCTCGGATTATCACGTTCTATAAGGCAGTAATTCCCTTGGATTATCACGGTCTATAAGGCAGTAATTCCCTCGGATTATCACGTTCCATATGGCAGTAATTCCCTCGGATTATCACGTTCTATAAGGCAGTAATTCCCTCGGATTATCACGTTCTATAAGGCAGTAATTCCCTCGGATTATCACGTTCTATAAGGCAATAATTCCCTCGGATTATCACGTTCTATAAGGCAGTAATTCCCTCGGATTATCACGTTCTATAAGGCAGTAATTCCCTCGGATTATCACGTTCTATAAGGCAGTAATTCCCTCGGATTATAGTGTTCTATAAGGCAGTAATTTCTTCGGATGATAGTGTTCTATAAGGCAGTAATTTCTTCGGATTATAGTGTTCTATAAGGCAGTAATTTCCTTGGATTATAACGTTCTATAAGGCAGTAGGCCTAATTTCCTCGGATTATCACCTTCTGTAAGGCAGTAATTCCCTCGGATTATCACATTCTATAAGGCAGTAATTTCCTCGGATTATCACGTTCTGTGAGGCAGTAATTCCCTCGGATTATCACGTTTTATAAGGCAGTAATTCCCTCGGATTATCACGTTCTGTAAGGCAGTAATTCCCTCGGATTATCACGTTCTATAAGGCAGTAATTCCCTCGGATTATCACGTTCTATAAGGCAGTAATTCCCTCGGATTATCACGTTCTATAAGGCAGTAATTCCCTCGGATTATCACGTTCTATAAGGCAGTAATTCCCTCGGATTATCACGTTCTATAAGGCAGTAATTCCCTCGGATTATCACGTTCTATAAGGCAGTAATTCCCTCGGATTATCACGTTCTATAAGGCAGTAATTCCCTCGGATTATCACGTTCTATAAGGCAGTAATTCCCTCGGATTATCACGTTCTATAAGGCAGTAATTCCCTCGGATTATCACGTTCTATAAGGCAGTAATTCCCTCGGATTATCACGTTCCATAAGGCAGTAATTCCCTCGGATTATCACGTTCTATAAGGCAGTAATTCCCTCGGATTATCACGTTCTATAAGGCAGTAATTCCCTCGGATAATCACGTTCTATAAGGCAGTAATTCCTTCGGATTATCACGTTCTACAATGCAGTAATTCCCTCGGATTATCACGTTCTATAAGGCAGTAATTCCCTCGGATTATCACGTTCTATAAGGCAGTAATCCCCTCGGATTATCACGTTCTATAAGGCAGTAATTTCTTCGGATTATAACGTTCTATAAGGCAGTAATTTCCTCGGATTATAGCGTTTTATAAGGCAGTAATTCCCTCGGATTATAACGTTCTATAAGGCAGTAATTTCCTCGGATTATCACGTTCCATAAGGCAGTAATTCCCTCGGATTATCACGTTCTATAAGGCAGTAATTCCCTCGGATTATCACGTTCCATAAGGCAGTAATTCCCTCGGATTATCACGTTCTATAAGGCAGTAATTCCCTCGGATTATCACGTTCCATAAGGCAGTATTCCCTCGGATTTTCACGTTCTATAAGGCAGTAATTTCTTCGGATTATAACGTTCTATAAGGCAGTAATTTCCTCGGATTATAGCGTTCTATAAGGCAGTAATTCCCTCGGATTATAGCGTTCTATAAGGCAGTAATTCCCTCGGATTATAACGTTCTGTAAGGCAGTAATTTCCTCGGATTATCACGTTCCATAAGGCAGTAATTCCCCCGGATTATAGCGTTCTATAAGGCAGTAATTCCCTCGGATTATAGCGTTCTATAAGGCAGTAATTTCCTCGGATTATAGCGTTCTATAAGGCAGTAATTTCCTCGGATTTTAGTGTTCTATAAGGCAGTAATTTCCTCGGATTATCACGTTCTATAAGGCAGTAATTCCTTCGGATTATCACGTTCTATAAGGCAGTAATTTCCTCGGATTATCACGTTGTATAAGGCAGTAATTCCTTCGGATTATCACGTTCTATAAGGCAGTAATTCCCTCGGATTATAGCGTTCTATAAGGCAGTTATTTCATCGGATTATAACGTTCTATAAGGCAGTAATTTCCTTGGATTATAGCGTTCTATAAGGCAGTTATTTCATCGG
Source organism: Palaemon carinicauda (assembly GCF_036898095.1). Classification (NCBI taxonomy): domain Eukaryota; kingdom Metazoa; phylum Arthropoda; class Malacostraca; order Decapoda; family Palaemonidae; genus Palaemon; species Palaemon carinicauda. Next base: position 80,981,227 of record NC_090758.1, read on the forward strand.
ATTATCACGTTCTATAAGGCAGTAATTCCCTCGGATTATCACGTTCTATAAGGCAGTAATTTCCTCGGATTATCACGTTCTATAAGGCAGTAATTCCCTCGGATTATCACGTTCTATAAGGCAGTAATTCCCTCGGATTATCACGTTCTATAAGGCAGTAATTCCCTCGGATTATCACGTTCTATAAGGCAGTAATTCCCTCGGATTATCACGTTTTATAAGGCAGTAATTCCCTCGGATTATCGCGTTCTATAAGGCAGTTATTTCATCGGATGATAGTGTTCTATAAGGCAGTAATTTTCTCGGATTATAGCGTTCTATAAGGCAGTAATTCCCTCGGATTATAACGTTCTATAAGGCAGTAATTTCCTCGGATTATCACGTTCTATAAGGCAGTAATTCCCTCGGATTATCACGTTCTATAAGGCAGTAATTCCCTTGGATTATCACGTTCTATAAGGCAGTAATTCCCTCGGATTATCACGTTCTATAAGGCAGTAATTTCCTCGGATTATCACGTTCTATAAGGCAGTAATTCCCTCGGATTATCACGTTCTATAAGGCAGTAATTCCCTCGGATTTTCACGTTCTATAAGGCAATAATTCCCTCGGATTATCACGTTCTATAAGGCAGTAATTCCCTCGGATTATCACGTTCTATAAGGCAGTAATTCCCTCGGATTATCACGTTCTATAAGGCAGTAATTCCATCGGATTATAGTGTTCTATAAGGCAGTAATTTCTTCGGATGATAGTGTTCTATAAGGCAGTAATTTCTTCGGATTATAGTGTTCTTTAAGGCAGTAATTTCTTCGGATTATAGCGTTTTATAAGGCAGTAATTTCCTCAGATTATAGCGTTCTATAAGGCAGTAATTTCCTCGGATTTTAGTGTTCTATAAGGCAGTAATTTCCTCGGATTATCACGTTCTATAAGGCAGTAATTCCTTCGGATTATCACGTTCTATGAGGCAGTAATTCCCTCGGATGATAGTGTTTTATAAGGCAGTTATTTCATCGGATTATAACGTTCTATAAGGCAGTAATTTCCTTGGATTATAGCGTTCTATAAGGCAGTTATTTCATCGGATTATAACGTTCTATAAGGCAGTAATTTCCTCGGATTATAGCGTTCTATAAGGCAGTAATTTCCTCGGATTATCACGTTCTATAAGGCAGTAATTCCCTCGGATTATAACGTTCTATAAGGCAGTAATTTCCTCGGATTATCACGTTCTATAAGGCAGTAATTCCCTCGGATTATCACGTTCTATAAGGCAGTAATTCCCTCGGATTATCACGTTCTATATGGCAGTAATTCCCTTGGATTATCACGTTCTATAAGGCAGTAATTCCCTCGGATTATCACGTTCTATAAGGCAGTAATTCCCTCGGATTATCACGTTCTATAAGGCAGTAATTTCTTCGGATGATAGTGTTCTATAAGTCAGTAATTTCCTCGGATTATAGCGTTCTATAAGGCAGTAATTTCCTCGGATTTTAGCGTTCTGTAAGGCTGTAATTCCCTCGGATTATACCGTTCTATAAGGCAGTAATTTCCTCGGATTTTAGTGTTCTATAAGGCAGTAATTTCCCCGGATTATAGCGTTCTATAAGGCGGTAATTCCCTCGGATTATCGGGTTCTATAAGTCAGTAATTCCCTCGGATTATCACGTTCTATAAGGCAGTAATTCCCTCGGATTATCGCGTTCTATAAGGCAGTAATTTCCTCGGATTATCACGTTCTATAAGGCAGTAATTCCCTCGGATTATCGCGTTCTATAAGGCAGTAATTTCCTCGGATTATCACGTTCTATAAGGCAGTAATTTCTTCGGATTATCACGTTCCATAAGGCAGTAATTCCCTCGGATTATCACGTTCTATAAGGCTGTAATTCCCTCGAATTATCACGTTCCATAAGGCAGTAATTCCCTCGGATTTTCACGTTCTATAAGGCAGTAATTTCTTCGGATTATAACGTTCTATCAGGCAGTAATTTCCTCGGATTATAGCGTTCTATAAGGCAGTAATTCCCTCGGATTATAACGTTCTATAAGGCAGTAATTTCCTCGGATTATCACGTTCCATAAGGCAGTAATTCCCTCGGATTATCACGTTCTATAAGGCAGTAATTCCCTCGGATTATCACGTTCTATAAGGCAGTAATTTCCTCGGATTATCACGTTCTATAAGGCAGTAATTCCCTCGGATTATCACGTTCTATAAGGCAGTAATTCCCTCGGATTATCACGTTCTATAAGGCAGTAATTTCCTCGGATTATCACGTTTTATAAGGCAGTAAATCCCTCGGATTATCACGTTCTATAAGGCAGTAATTTCCTCGGATTATCACGTTCTATAAGGCAGTAATTCCCTCGGATTATCACGTTCTATAAGGCAGTAATTTCCTCGGATTATCACGTTCTATAAGGCAGTAATTTCCTCGGATTATCACGTTCTATAAGGCAGTAATTCCCTCGGATTATCACGTTCTATAAGGCAGTAATTCCCTCGGATTATCACGTTCTATAAGGCAGTAATTCCCTCGGATTATCACGTTCTATAAGGCAGTAATTCCGTCGGATTATCGCGTTCTATAAGGCAGTTATTTCATCGGATGATAGTGTTCTATAAGGCAGTAATTTTCTCGGATTATAGCATTCTATAAGGCAGTAATTCCCTCGGATTATCACGTTCTATAAGGCAATAATTCCCTTGGATTATCACGTTCTATAAGGCAGTAATTCCCTCGGATTATCACCTTCTATAAGGCAGTAATTCCCTCGGATTATCACGTTCTATAAGGCAGTAATTCCCTCGGATTATTACGTTCTATAAGGCAGTAATTCCCTCGGATTATCACGTTCTATAAGGCAATAATTCCCTCGGATTATCACGTTCTATAAGGCAGTAATTCCCTCGGATTATCACGTTCCATAAGGCAGTAATTCCCTCGGATTATCACATTCTATAAGGCAGTAATTCCCTCGGATTATCACGTTCTATAAGGCAGTAATTCCCTCGGATTATCACGTTCTATAAGGCAGTAATTCCCTCGGATTATCACGTTCTACAAGGCAGTAATTCCCTCGGATTATCACGTTCTATAAGGCAGTAATTCCCTCGGATTATCACGTTCTATAAGGCAGTAATTCCCTCGGAATATCACGTTCTATAAGGCAGTAATTTCTTCAGATTATAACGTTCTATAAGGCAGTAATTTCCTCGGATTATAGCGTTCTATAAGGCAGTAATTTTCTCGGATTATAACGTTCTCTAAGGCATTAATTTCCTCGGATTATCACGTTCCATAAGGCAGTAATTCCCTCGGATTATCACGTTCTATAAGGCAGTAATTCCCTCGGATTATCACGTTCCATAAGGCAGTAATTCCCTCGGATTATCACGTTCTATAAGGCAGTAATTCCCTCGGATTATCACGTTCCATAAGGCAGTAATTCCCTCGGATTTTCACGTTCTATAAGGCAGTAATTTCTTCGGATTATAACGTTCTATAAGGCAGTAATTTCCTCGGAATATAGCGTTCTATAAGGCAGTAATTCCCTCGGATTATAACGTTCTATAAGCCAGTAATATCCTCGGATTATCACGTTCCATAAGGCAGTAATTCCCTCGGATTATCACGTTCTATAAGGCAGTAATTACCTCGGATTATCACGTTCTATAAGGCAGTAATTTCCTCGGATTATCACGTTCTATAAGGCAGTAATTCCCTCGGATTATCACGTTCTATAAGGCAGTAATTCCCTCGGATTATCACGTTCTATAAGGCAGTAATTTCCTCGGATTATCACGTTTTATAAGTCAGTAAATCCTTCGGATTATCACGTTCTATAAGGCAGTAATTTCCTCGGATTATCACGTTCTATAAGGCAGCAATTCCCTCGGATTATCACGTTCTATAAGGCAGTAATTCCCTCGGATTATCACGTTCTATAAGGCAGTAATTCCCTCAGATTATCACGTTCTATAAGGCAGTAATTCCCTCGGATTATCACGTTCTATAAGGCAGTAATTCTCTCGGATTATCACGTTCTATAAGGCAGTAATTCCCTCGGATTATCACGTTCTATAAGGCAGTAATTCCCTCGGATTATCACGTTCTATAAGGCAGTAATTCCCTCGGATTATAGCGTTCTATAAGGCAGTAATTTCCTCGGATTTTAGTGTTCTATAAGGCAGTAATTCCCTCGGATTATCACGTTCTATAAGGCAGTAATTCCCTCGGATTATCACGTTCTATAAGGCAGTAATTCCCTCGGATTATCACGTTCTATAAGGCAGTAATTCCCTCGGATTATCACGTTCTATAAGGCAGTAATTCCCTCGGATTATCACGTTCTATAAGGCAGTAATTCCCTCGGATTATCACGTTCTATAAGGCAGTAATTCCTCTCGGATTATCACGTTCATAAGGCAGTAATTCCCTCGGATTATCACGTTCTATAAGGCAGTAATTCCCTCGGATTATCACGTTCTATAAGGCAGTAATTCCCTCGGATTATCACGTTCTATAAGGCAGTAATTCCCTCGGATTATCACGTTCTATAAGGCAGTAATTCCCTCGGATTATCACGTTCTATAAGGCAGTAATTCCCTCGGATTATCACGTTCTATAAGGCAGTAATTCCTCGGATTATCACGTTCTATAAGGCAGTAATTCCCTCGGATTATCACGTTCTATAAGGCAGTAATTCCCTCGGATTATCACGTTCTATAAGGCAGTAATTCCCTCGGATTATCACGTTCTATAAGGCAGTAATTCCCTCGGATTATCACGTTCCATAAGGCAGTAATTCCCTCGGATTATCACGTTCTATAAGGCAGTAATTCCCTCGGATTATCACGTTCTATAAGGCAGTAATTCCCTCGGATTATCACGTTCTATAAGGCAGTAATTCCCTCGGATTATCACGTTCATAAGGCAGTAATTCCCTCGGATTATCACGTTCTATAAGGCAGTAATTTCCTCGGATTATCACGTTCTATAAGGCAGTAATTTCCTCGGATTATAGCGTTCTATAAGGCAGTAATTCCCTCGGATTATAACGTTCTATAAGGCAGTAATTTCCTCGGATTATAGCGTTCTATAAGGCAGTAATTCCCTCGGATTATCACGTTCTATAAGGCAGTAATTTCCTCGGATTATCACGTTCTATAAGGCAGTAATTTCCTCGGATTATCACGTTCTATAAGGCAGTAATTCCCTCGGATTATCACGTTCTATAAGGCAGTAATTCCCTCGGATTATCACGTTCTATAAGGCAGTAATTCCCTCGGATTATCACGTTTATAAGGCAGTAATTCCCTCGGATTATCACGTTCTATAAGGCAGTAATTTCCTCGGATTATACGTTCTATAAGGCAGTAATTTCCTCGGATTATCACGTTCTATAAGGCAGTAATTCCTCGGATTATCACGTTCTATAAGGCAGTAATTTCCTCGGATTATCACGTTCTATAAGGCAGTAATTCCCTCGGATTATCACGTTCTATAAGGCAGTAATTCCTCGGATTATCACGTTCTATAAGGCAGTAATTTCCTCGGATTATCACGTTCTATAAGGCAGTAATTCCCTCGGATTATCACGTTCTATAAGGCAGTAATTCCCTCGGATTATCACGTTCTATAAGGCAGTAATTTCCTCGGATTATCACGTTTTATAAGGCAGTAAATCCTCGGATTATCACGTTCTATAAGGCAGTAATTTCCTCGGATTATCACGTTCTATAAGGCAGTAATTCCCTCGGATTATCACGTTCTATAAGGCAGTAATTCCCTCGGATTATCACGTTCTATAAGGCAGTAATTCCCTCGGATTATCACGTTCTATAAGGCAGTAATTCCCTCGGATTATCACGTTCTATAAGGCAGTAATTCCTCGGATTATCACGTTCTATAAGGCAGTAATTCCCTCGGATTATCACGTTCTATAAGGCAGTAATTCCCTCGGATTATCACGTTCTATAAGGCAGTAATTCCCTCGGATTATACGTTCTATAAGGCAGTAATTTCCTCGGATTATGTTCTATAAGGCAGTAATTCCCTCGGATTATCACGTTCTATAAGGCAGTAATTCCCTCGGATTATCACGTTCTATAAGGCAGTAATTCCCTCGGATTATCACGTTCTATAAGGCAGTAATTCCCTTCGGATTATCACGTTCTATAAGGCAGTAATTCCCTCGGATTATACGTTCTATAAGGCAGTAATTCCCTCGGATTATCACGTTCTATAAGGCAGTAATTCCTCGGATTATCACGTTCTATAAGGCAGTAATTCCCTCGGATTATCACGTTCTATAAGGCAGTAATTCCCTCGGATTATCACGTTCTATAAGGCAGTAATTCCCTCGGATTATCACGTTCTATAAGGCAGTAATTCCCTCGGATTATCACGTTCTATAAGGCAGTAATTCCCTCGGATTATCACGTTCTATAAGGCAGTAATTCCCTCGGATTATCACGTTCTATAAGGCAGTAATTCCCTCGGATTATCACGTTCTATAAGGCAGTAATTTCTCGGATTATCACGTTCTATAAGGCAGTAATTTCCTCGGATTATAACGTTCTATAAGGCAGTAATTTCCTCGGATTATAACGTTCTATAAGGCAGTAATTTCCTCGGATTATCACGTTCCATAAGGCAGTAATTCCCTCGGATTATCACGTTCTATAAGGCAGTAATTCCCTCGGATTATCACGTTCTATAAGGCAGTAATTCCCTCGGATTATCACGTTCTATAAGGCAGTAATTCCCTCGGATTATCACGTTCTATAAGGCAGTAATTCCCTCGGATTATCACGTTCTATAAGGCAGTAATTTCTCGGATTATACGTTCTATAAGGCAGTAATTTCCTCGGATTATAGCGTTCTATAAGGCAGTAATTCCCTCGGATTATACGTTCTATAAGGCAGTAATTTCCTCGGATTATCACGTTCTATAAGGCAGTAATTTCCCTCGGATTATCACGTTCTATAAGGCAGTAATTTCCCTCGGATTATCACGTTCTATAAGGCAGTAATTCCTCGGATTATCACGTTCTATAAGGCAGTAATTCCCTCGGATTATCACGTTCTATAAGGCAGTAATTCCCTCGGATTATCACGTTCTATAAGGCAGTAATTCCCTCGGATTATCACGTTCTATAAGGCAGTAATTTCCTCGGATTATCACGTTCTATAAGGCAGTAATTTCCTCGGATTATCACGTTCTATAAGGCAGTAATTCCCTCGGATTATCACGTTCTATAAGGCAGTAATTCCCTCGGATTATCACGTTCTATAAGGCAGTAATTCCCTCGGATTATCACGTTCTATAAGGCAGTAATTCCCTCGGATTATCACGTTCTATAAGGCAGTAATTCCCTCGGATTATCACGTTCTATAAGGCAGTAATTCCCTCGGATTATCACGTTCTATAAGGCAGTAATTCCCTCGGATTATCACGTTCTATAAGGCAGTAATTCCCTCGGATTATCACGTTCTATAAGGCAGTAATTCCCTCGGATTATCACGTTCTATAAGGCAGTAATTTCCTCGGATTATCACGTTCTATAAGGCAGTAATTTCCTCGGATTATCACGTTCTATAAGGCAGTAATTCCCTCGGATTATCACGTTCTATAAGGCAGTAATTCCCTCGGATTATCACGTTCTATAAGGCAGTAATTCCCTCGGATTATCACGTTCTATAAGGCAGTAATTCCCTCGGATTATCACGTTCTATAAGGCAGTAATTCCTCTCGGATTATCACGTTCTATAAGGCAGTAATTCCTCGGATTATCACGTTCTATAAGGCAGTAATTCCCTCGGATTATCACGTTCTATAAGGCAGTAATTCCCTCGGATTATCACGTTCTATAAGGCAGTAATTCCCTCGGATTATCACGTTCTATAAGGCAGTAATTCCCTCGGATTATCACGTTCTATAAGGCAGTAATTCCCTCGGATTATCACGTTCTATAAGGCAGTAATTCCCTCGGATTATCACGTTCTATAAGGCAGTAATTCCCTCGGATTATCACGTTCTATAAGGCAGTAATTCCCTCGGATTATCACGTTCTATAAGGCAGTAATTCCCTCGGATTATCACGTTCTATAAGGCAGTAATTCCCTCGGATTATCACGTTCTATAAGGCAGTAATTCCCTCGGATTATCACGTTCTATAAGGCAGTAATTCCCTCGGATTATCACGTTCTATAAGGCAGTAATTCCCTCGGATTATCACGTTCTATAAGGCAGTAATTCCCTCGGATTATCACGTTCTATAAGGCAGTAATTCCCTCGGATTATCACGTTCTATAAGGCAGTAATTCCCTCGGATTATCACGTTCTATAAGGCAGTAATTCCCTCGGATTATCACGTTCTATAAGGCAGTAATTCCCTCGGATTATCACGTTCTATAAGGCAGTAATTCCCTCGGATTATCACGTTCTATAAGGCAGTAATTCCCTCGGATTATCACGTTCTATAAGGCAGTAATTCTTCGGATTATCACGTTCTATAAGGCAGTAATTCCCTCGGATTATCACGTTCTATAAGGCAGTAATTCCCTCGGATTATAACGTTCTATAAGGCAGTAATTTCCTCGGATTATCACGTTCCATAAGGCAGTAATTCCCTCGGATTATCACGTTCTATAAGGCAGTAATTCCCTCGGATTATCACGTTCCATAAGGCAGTAATTCCCTCGGATTATCACGTTCTATAAGGCAGTAATTCCCTCGGATTATCACGTTCCATAAGGCAGTAATTCCCTCGGATTTTCACGTTCTATAAGGCAGTAATTTCTTCGGATTATAACGTTCTATAAGGCAGTAATTTCCTCGGATTATAGCGTTCTATAAGGCAGTAATTCCCTCGGATTATAACGTTCTATAAGGCAGTAATTTCCTCGGATTATCACGTTCCATAAGGCAGTAATTCCCTCGGATTATCACGTTCTATAAGGCAGTAATTTCCTCGGATTATCACGTTCTATAAGGCAGTAATTTCCTCGGATTATCACGTTCTATAAGGCAGTAATTCCCTCGGATTATCACGTTCTATAAGGCAGTAATTCCCTCGGATTATCACGTTCTATAAGGCAGTAATTTCCTCGGATTATCACGTTTTATAAGGCAGTAAATCCCTCGGATTATCACGTTCTATAAGGCAGTAATTTCCTCGGATTATCACGTTCTATAAGGCAGTAATTCCCTCGGATTATCACGTTCTATAAGGCAGTAATTTCCTCGGATTATCACGTTCTATAAGGCAGTAATTTCCTCGGATTATCACGTTCTATAAGGCAGTAATTCCCTCGGATTATCACGTTCTATAAGGCAGTAATTCCCTCGGATTATCACGTTCTATAAGGCAGTAATTCCCTCGGATTATCACGTTCTATAAGGCAGTAATTCCCTCGGATTATGCGTTCTATAAGGCAGTTATTTCATCGGATGATAGTGTTCTATAAGGCAGTAATTTTCTCGGATTATAGCGTTCTATAAGGCAGTAATTCCCTCGGATTATAACGTTCTATAAGGCAGTAATTTCATCGGATTATCACGTTCTATAAGGCAGTAATTCCCTCGGATTATCACGTTCTATAAGGCAGTAATTCCCTCGGATTATCACGTTCTATATGGCAGTAATTTCCTCGGATTATAGCGTTCTATAAGGCAGTAATTCCCTCGGATTATCACGTTCTATAAGGCAGTAATTCCCTCGGATTATCATGTTCTATAAGGCAGTAATTTCTTCGGATGATAGTGTTCTATAAGGCAGTAATTTCCTCGGATTATAGCGTTCTATAAGGCAGTAATTTCCTCGGATTTTAGCGTTCTATAAGGCTGTAATTCCCTCGGATTATAGCGTTCTATAAGGCAGTAATTTCCTCGGATTTTAGTGTTCTATAAGGCAGTAATTTCCCCGGATTATAGCGTTCTATAAGGCGGTAATTCCCTCGGATTATCGCGTTCTATAAGGCAGTAATTTCCTCGGATTATCACGTTCTATAAGGCAGTAATTCCCTCGGATTATCGCGTTCTATAAGGCAGTAATTTCCTCGGATTATCACGTTCTATAAGGCAGTAATTCCCTCGGATTATCGCGTTCTATAAGGCAGTAATTTCCTCGGATTATCACGTTCTATAAGGCAGTAATTTCCTCGGATTATCACGTTCTATAAGGCAGTAATTCCCTCGGATTATCACGTTCTATAAGGCAGTAATTCCCTCGGATTATCACGTTCTATAAGGCAGTAATTCCCTCGGATTATCACGTTTTATAAGTCAGTAATTTCTTCGGATTATCACGTTCTATAAGGCAGTAATTCCCTCGGATTATCACGTTCTATAAGGCAGTAATTCCCTCGGATTATCATGTTCTATAAGGCAGTAATTTCCTCGGATTATCACGTTCTATAAGGCAGTAATTCCCTCGGATTATAACGTTCTATAAGGCAGTAATTTCCTCGTATTATCACGTTCTATAATGCCCTCGGATTATAACGTTCTGTAAGGCAGTAATTTCCTCGGATTATCACGTTCTATAAGGCAGTAATTCCCTCGGATTATCATGTTCTATAAGGCAGTAATTCCCTCGGATTATCACGTTCTATAATGCAGTAATTCCCTCGGATTATCACGTTCTATAAGGCAGTAATTCCCTCGGATTATCATGTTCTATAAGGCAGTAATTCCCTCGGATTATCACGTTCTATAAGGCAGTAATTCCCTCGGATTATCACGTTCTATAAGGCAGTAATTCCCTCGGATTATCGCGTTCTATAAGGCAGTTATTTCATCGGATGATAGTGTTCTATAAGGCAGTAATTTCCTCGGATTATAGCATTCTATAAGGCAGTAATTCCCTCGGATTATAACGTTCTATAAGGCAGTAATTCCCTCGGATTATCACGTTCTATAAGGCAGTAATTTCCTCGGATTATCACGTTCTATAAGGCAGTAATTCCCTTGGATTATCCCGGTCTATAAGGCAGTAATTCCCTCGGATTATCACGTTCCATATGGCAGTAATTCCCTCGGATTATCACGTTCTATAAGGCAGTAATTCCCTCGGATTATCACGTTCTATAAGGCAGTAATTCCCTCGGATTATCACGTTCTATAAGGCAATAATTCCCTCGGATTATCACGTTCTATAAGGCAGTAATTCCCTCGGATTATCACGTTCTATAAGGCAGTAATTCCCTCGGATTATCACGTTCTATAAGGCAGTAATTCCCTCGGATTATAGTGTTCTATAAGGCAGTAATTTCTTCGGATGATAGTGTTCTATAAGGCAGTCATTTCTTCGGATTATAGTGTTCTATAAGGCAGTAATTTCCTTGGATTATAACGTTCTATAAGGCAGTAGGCCTAATTTCCTCGGATTATCACCTTCTGTAAGGCAGTAATTCCCTCGGATTATCACGTTCTATAAGGCAGTAATTTCCTCGGATTATCACGTTCTGTGAGGCAGTAATTCCCTCGGATTATCACATTTTATAAGGCAGTAATTCCCTCGGATTATCACGTTCTGTAAGGCAGTAATTCCCTCGGATTATCACGTTCTATAAGGCATTAATTCCCTCGGATTATCACGTTCTATAAGGCAGTAATTCCCTCGGATTATCACGTTCTATAAGGCAGTAATTCCCTCGGATTATCACGTTCTATAAGGCAGTAATTCCCTCGGATTATCACGTTCTATAAGGCAGTAATTCCCTCGGATTATCACGTTCTATAAGGCAGTAATTCCCTCGGATTATCACGTTCTATAAGGCAGTAATTCCCTCGGATTATCACGTTCAATAAGGCAGTAATTCCCTCGGATTATCAAGTTCTATAAGGCAGTAATTCCCTCGGATTATCACGTTCCATAAGGCAGTAATTCCCTCGGATTATCACGTTCTATAAGGCAGTAATTCCCTCGGATTATCACGTTCTATAAGGCAGTAATTCCTTCGGATTATCACGTTCTACAAGGCAGTAATTCTCTCGGATTATCACGTTCTATAAGGCAGTAATTCCCTCGGATTATCACGTTCTATAAGGCAGTAATTCCCTCGGATTATCACGTTCTATAAGGCAGTAATTTCTTCGGATTATAACGTTCTATAAGGCAGTAATTTCCTCGGATTATAGCGTTCTATAAGGCAGTAATTCCCTCGGATTATAACGTTCTATAAGGCAGTTATTTCCTCGGATTATCACGTTCCATAAGGCAGTAATTTCCTCGGATTATCACGTTCTATAAGGCAGTAATTCCCTCGGATTATCACGTTCCATAAGGCAGTAATTCCCTCGGATTATCACGTTCTATAAGGCAGTAATTCCCTCGGATTATCACGTTCCATAAGGCAGTAATTCCCTCGGATTTTCACGTTCTATAAGGCAGTAATTTCTTCGGATTATAACGTTCTATAAGGCAGTAATTTCCTCGGATTATAGCGTTCTAAAAGGCAGTAATTCCCTCGGATTATAGCGTTCTATAAGGCAGTAATTCCCTCGGATTATAACGTTCTATAAGGCAGTAATTTCCTCGGATTATCACGTTCCATAAGGCAGTAATTCCCCCGGATTATAGCGTTCTATAAGGCAGTAATTCCCTCGGATTATAGCGTTCTATAAGGCAGTAATTTCCTCGGATTTTAGTGTTCTATAAGGCAGTAATTTCCTCGGATTATCACGTTCTATAAGGCAGTAATTCCTTCGGATTATCACGTTCTATAAGGCAGTAATTTCCTCGGATTATCACGTTCTATAAGGCAGTAATTCCTTCGGATTATCACGTTCTATAAGGCAGTAATTCCCTCGGATTATAGCGTTCTATAAGGCAGTTATTTCATCGGATTATAACGTTCTATAAGGCAGTAATTTCCTTGGATTATAGCGTTCTATAAGGCAGTTATTTCATCGGATTATCATGTTCTATAAGGCAGTAATTCCCTCGGATTATCACGTTCTATAAGGCAGTAATTTCCTCGGATTATCACGTTCTATAAGGCAGTAATTCCCTCGGATTATCACGTTCTATAAGGCAGTAATTCCCTCGGATTATCACGTTCTATAAGGCAGTAATTCCCTCGGATTATCACGTTCTATAAGGCAGTAATTCCCTCGGATTATCACGTTTTATAAGGCAGTAATTCCCTCGGATTATCGCGTTCTATAAGGCAGTTATTTTATCGGATGATAGTGTTCTATAAGGCAGTAATTTTTTCGGATTATAGCGTTCTATAAGGCAGTAATTCCCTAGGATTATAACGTTCTATAAGGCAGTAATTTCCTCGGATTATCACGTTCTATAAGGCAGTAATTCCCTCGGATTATCACGTTCTATGAGGCAGTAATTCCCTTGGATTATCACGTTCTATAAGGCAGTAATTCCCTCGGATTATCACGTTCTATAAGGCAGTAATTTCCTCGGATTATCACGTTCTATAAGGCAGTAATTCCCTCGGATTATCACGTTCTATAAGGCAGTAATTCCCTCGGATTATCACGTTCTATAAGGCAATAATTCCCTCGGATTATCACGTTCTATAAGGCAGTAATTCCCTCGGATTATCACGTTCTATAAGGCAGTAATTCCCTCGGATTATCACGTTCTATAAGGCAGTAATTCCCTCGGATTATAGTGTTCTATAAGGCAGTAATTTCTTCGGATGATAGTGTTCTATGAGGCAGTAATTTCTTCGGATTATAGTGTTCTTTAAGGCAGTAATTTCTTCGGATTATAGCGTTTCATAAGGCAGTAATTTCCTCGGATTATAGCGTTCTCTAAGGCAGTAATTTCCTCGGATTTTAGTGTTCTATAAGGCAGTAATTTCCTCGGATTATCACGTTCTATAAGGCAGTAATTCTTTCGGATTATCACGTTCTATAAGGCAGTAATTCCCTCGGATTATCACGTTCTATAAGGCAGTAATTCCCTCGGATTATCACGTTCTATAAGGCAGTAATTTCTTCGGATTATCACTTTCTATAAGGCAGTAATTTCCTCGGATGATAGTGTTCTATAAGGCAGTAATTTCTTCGGATTATAGTGTTCTATAAGGCAGTAATTTCCTCGGATTATCACGTTCTATAAGGCAGTAATTCCCTCGGATTATAACGTTCTATAAGGCAGTAATTTCCTCGGATTATCACGTTCTATAATGCCCTCGGATTATAACGTTCTATAAGGCAGTAATTTCCTCGGATTATAGCGTTCTATAAGGCAGTAATTCCCTCGGATGATAGTGTTCTATAAGGCAGTAATTTCATCGGATTATAACGTTCTATAAGGCAGTAATTTCCTTGGATTATAGCGTTCTATAAGGCAGTTATTTCATCGGATTATAACGTTCTATAAGGCAGTAATTTCCTCGGATTATAGCGTTCTATAAGGCAGTAATTTCCTCGGATTATCACGTTCTATAAGGCAGTAATTCCCTCGGATTATATGGTTCTATAAGGCAGTAATTTCCTCGGATTATCACGTTCTATAAGGCAGTAATTCCCTCGGATTATCACGTTCTATAAGGCAGTAATTCCCTCGGATTATCACGTTCTATATGGCAGTAATTCCCTTGGATTATCACGTTCTATAAGGCAGTAATTCCCTCGGATTATCACGTTCTATAAGGCAGTAATTCCCTCGGATTATCACGTTCTATAAGGCAGTAATTTCTTCGGATGATAGTGTTCTATAAGGCAGTAATTTCCTCGGATTATAGCGTTCTATAAGGCAGTAATTTCCTCGGATTTTAGCGTTCTATAAGGCTGTAATTCCCTCGGATTATACCGTTCTATAAGGCAGTAATTTCCTCGGATTTTAGTGTTCTATAAGGCAGTAATTTCCCCGGATTATAGCGTTCTATAAGGCGGTAATTCCCTTGGATTATCGGGTTCTATAAGGCAGTAATTTCCTCGGATTATCACGTTCTATAAGGCAGTAATTCCCTCGGATTATCGCGTTCTATAAGGCAGTAATTCCCTCGGATTATCACGTTCTATAAGGCATTAATTCCCTCGGATTATCGCGTTCTATAAGGCAGTAATTTCCTCGGATTATCACGTTCTATAAGGCAGTAATTTCTTCGGATTATCACGTTCTATAAGGCAGTAATTCCCTCGGATTATCACGTTCTATAAGGCAGTAATTCCCTCGGATCATCACGTTCTATAAGGCAGTAATTCCCTCGGATTATCACGTTCTATAAGGCAGTAATTTCTTTGGATTATCACGTTCTATAAGGCAGTAATTTCTTCGGATGATAGTGTTCTATAAGGCAGTAATTCCCTCGGATTATCACGTTCTATAAGGCAGTAATTCCCTCGGATTATCACGTTCTATAAGGCAGTAATTCCCTCGGATTATCACGTTCTATAAGGCAGTAATTTCCTCGGATTATCACGTTCTATAATGCCCTCGGATTATAACGTTCTATAAGGCAGTAATTTCCTCGGATTATCACGTTCTATAAGGCAGTAATTCCCTCGGATTATCACGTTCTATAAGGCAGTAATTCCCTCGGATTATCACGTTCTATAAGGCAGTAATTCCCTCGGATTATCACGTTCTATAAGGCAGTAATTCCCTCGGATTATCACGTTCTATAAGGCAGTAATTCCCTCGGATTATCACGTTCTATAAGAAAGTAATTCCCTCGGATTATCACGTTCTATAAGGCAGTAATTTCCTCGGATTATCGCGTTCTATAAGGCAGTTATTTCATCGGATGATAGTGTTCTATAAGGCAGTAATTTCCTCGGATTATAGCGTTCTATAAGGCAGTAATTCCCTCGGATTATAACGTTCTATAAGGCAGTAATTTCCTCGGATTATCACGTTCTATAAGGCAGTAATTCCCTCGGATTATCACGTTCTATAAGGCAGTAATTTCCTCGGATTATCACGTTCTATAAGGCAGTAATTCCCTTGGATTATCACGGTCTATAAGGCAGTAATTCCTTCGGATTATCACGTTCTATAAGGCAGTAATTCCCTCGGATTATCACGTTCTATAAGGCAGTAATTCCCTCGGATTATCACGTTCTATAAGGCAGTAATTCCCTCGGATTATCACGTTCTATAAGGCAATAATTCCCTCGGATTATCACGTTCTATAAGGCAGTAATTCCCTCGGATTATCACGTTCTATAAGGCAGTAATTCCCTCGGATTATCACGTTCTATAAGGCAGTAATTCCCTCGGATTATCACGTTCTATAAGGCAGTAATTTCTTCGGATGATAGTGTTCTATAAGGCAGTAATTTCTTCGGATTATAGTGTTCTATAAGGCAGTAATTTCCTTGGATTATAACGTTCTATAAGGCAGTAGGCCTAATTTCCTCGGATTATCACCTTCTGTAAGGCAGTAATTCCCTCGGATTATCACGTTCTATAAGGCAGTAATTTCCTCGGATTATCACGTTCTATAAGGCAGTAATTCCCTCGGATTATCACGTTTTATAAGGCAGTAATTTCCTCGGATTATCACGTTCTGTAAGGCAGTAATTCCCTCGGATTATCACGTTCTATAAGGCAGTAATTCCCTCGGATTATCACGTTCTATAAGGCAGTAATTCCCTCGGATTATCACGTTCTATAAGGCAGTAATTCCCTCGGATTATCACGTTCTATAAGGTAGTAATTCCCTCGAATTATCACGTTCTATAAGGCAGTAATTCCCTCGGATTATCACGTTCTATAAGGCAGTAAATCCCTCGGATTATCACGTTCTATAAGGCAGTAATTCCCTCGGATTATCACGTTCTATAAGGCAGTAATTCCCTCGGATTATCACGTTCTATAAGGCAGTAATTCCCTCGGATTATCACGTTCTATAAGGCAGTAATTCCCTCGGATTATCACGTTCTATAAGGCAGTAATTCCCTCGGATTATCACGTTCCATAAGGCAGTAATTCCCTCGGATTATCACGTTCTATAAGGCAGTAATTCCCTCGGATTATCACGTTCTATAAGGCAGTAATTCCCTCGGATTATCACGTTCTATAAGGCAGTAATACCCTCGGATTATCACGTTCTACAAGGCAGTAATTCCCTCGGATTATCACGTTCTATAAGGCAGTAATTCCCTCGGATTATCACGTTCTATAAGGCAGTAATTTCTTCGGATTATCACGTTCTATAAGGCAGTAATTTCTTCGGATTATAACGTTCTATGAGGCAGTAATTTCCTCAGATTATAGTGTTCTATAAGGCAGTAATTCCCTCGGATTATAACGTTCTATATGGCAGTAATTTCCTCGGATTATCACTTTCCATAAGGGAGTAATTCTCTCGGATTATCACGTTCTATAAGGCAGTAATTCCCTCGGATTATCACGTTCCATAAGGCAGTAATTTCCTCGGATTATCACGTTCTATAAGGCAGTAATTCCCTCGGATTATCACGTTCCATAAGGCAGTAATTCCCTCGAATTTTCATGTTCTATAAGGCAGTAATTTCTTCGGATTATAACGTTCTATAAGGCAGTAATTTCCTCGGATTATAGCGTTCTATAAGGCAGTAATTCCCTCGGATTATAGCGTTCTATAAGGCAGTAATTCCCTCGGATTATAACGTTCTATAAGGCAGTAATTTCCTCGGATTATCACGTTCCATAAGGCAGTAATTCCCTCGGATTATCACGTTCTATAAGGCAGTAATTTCCTCGGATTATCACGTTCTATAAGGCAGTAATTTCCTCGGATTATCACGTTCTATAAGGCAGTAATTCCCTCGGATTATCACGTTCTATAAGGCAGTAATTCCCTCGGATTATCACGTTCTATAAGGCAGTAATTTCCTCGGATTATCACGTTTTATAAGGCAGTAAATCCCTCGGATTATCACGTTCTATAAGGCAGTAATTTCCTCGGATTATCACATTCTATAAGGCAGTAATTCCCTCGGATTATCGCGTTCTATAAGGCAGTAATTTCCTCGGATTATCACGTTCTATAAGGCAGTAATTCCCTCGGATTATCGCGTTCTATAAGGCAGTAATTTCCTCGGATTATCACGTTCTATAAGGCAGTAATTTCCTCGGATTATCACGTTCTATAAGGCAGTAATTCCCTCGGATTATCACGTTCTATAAGGCAGTAATTCCCTCGGATTATCACGTTCTATAAGGCAGTAATTCCCTCGGATTATCACGTTCTATAAGGCAGTAATTTCTTCGGATTATCACTTTCTATAAGGCAGTAATTTCCTCGGATGATAGTGTTCTATAAGGCAGTAATTTCTTCGGATTATAGTGTTCTATAAGGCAGTAATTTCCTCGGATTATCACGTTCTATAAGGCAGTAATTCCCTCGGATTATAACGTTCTATAAGGCAGTAATTTCCTCGGATTATCACGTTCTATAATGCCCTCGGATTATAACGTTCTATAAGGCAGTAATTTCCTCGGATTATCACGTTCTATAAGGCAGTAATTCCCTCGGATTATCACGTTTTATAAGGCAGTAATTCCCTCGGATTATCACGTTCTATAAGGCAGTAATTCCCTCGGATTATCACGTTCTATAAGGCAGTAATTCCCTCGGATTATCACGTTCTATAAGGCAGTAATTCCCTCGGATTATCACGTTCTATAAGGCAGTAATTCCCTCGGATTATCACGTTCTATAAGGCAGTAATTCCCTCGGATTATCACGTTCTATAAGGTAGTAATTCCCTCGGATTATCACGTTCTATAAGGCAGTAATTCCCTCGGATTATCGCGTTCTATAAGGCAGTTATTTCATCGGATGATAGTGTTCTATAAGGCAGTAATTTCCTCGGATTATAGCGTTCTATAAGGCAGTAATTCCCTCGGATTATAACGTTCTATAAGGCAGTAATTTCCTTGGATTATCACGTTCTATAAGGCAGTAATTCCCTCGGATTATCACGTTCTATAAGGCAGTAATTTCCTCGGATTATCACGTTCTATAAGGCAGTAATTCCCTTGGATTATCACGGTCTATAAGGCAGTAATTCCCTCGGATTATCACGTTCTATAAGGCAGTAATTCCCTCGGATTATCACGTTCTATAAGGCAGTAATTCCCTCGGATTATCACGTTCTATAAGGCAGTAATTCCCTTGGATTATCACGTTCTATAAGGCAATAATTCCCTCGGATTATCACGTTCTATAAGGCAGTAATTCCCTCGGATTATCACGTTCTATAAGGCAGTAATTCCCTCGATTATCACGTTCTATAAGGCAGTAATTCCCTCGGATTATAGTGTTCTATAAGGCAGTAATTTCTTCGGATGATAGTGTTCTATAAGGCAGTAATTTCTTCGGATTATAGTGTTCTTTAACCCTGGATAGGTACGGTCCTCGGACACCCCTTTAAGGGTATACTCGGACGCGAACGACCCCGACGCCAAAAAAAATTCTTGAAAAATCAGTTTTTGCAGTAACCTCCTTTTTTCTTTTGCCAAAAAAAACTTCAATGAATGCTTAAAACAACTGTATAGATAAATACTACTCATCTGCAGAAAAACTATTTATTATAAATATTTTAAAAAATTAAGTAGAAAAAAAAAGACCTGACATAAAAATTCATAAAAAAAAGTTTATACATATATACACAAATCCTTTTAGGAATTGATTCTTGAATGTTTAGGACACATCTTGATGTATTTTGGATGAAGTCAGACCCATGGAGGTGAAGATCTGAAATGAGAAAAAAAGGGTAACTTTTTTTGGCCAAAAAAATTTGTCCAAATTTCATGAATTTTTTTGGGTCCCAAATGAAATAGGAAGTGGCTAATTTTTTTAGGGAATAAACATATGTTATCCTAAAATAGAAATATGTAAAAAAATCTTCATTATTTTGTAAATTACATTTATATCAGGGGCCATATCTAAAGGTAATTTTTTGAGTACTTAGAAATTCCGTAAAAAAATACATATATTTAATATATAATATGATATTTATGCAGATAAAAATATACCAAAATATCACAAATTCTATAGGGAACAAGAATATATATAGATAGGGCAGCTTACGCTTCGGATATGTCCACAAAATGGCCGCCAACCACACTGACTCAGACTCCCTAATCTGCCACTTGAAATGTAGGAAGGGTATGTCAATTTCAAGGTGTTATTTACTAATCTAATTATTATTGGATATGCATAAAAATTGTATGGTGGGTTGCTGGATAATTGTCGATTATTTTACGACTATAAAATTAAAATTCTGACCCAAAAAAAATTTTTTGAAGGGAAATAAAATCGAAAAAAAAATGTAAAACAATATTTTAGCTAAAAAAATTTGATGATATTCAATCAAAAAAAAAGTAAACAAAATTTTCCGACAAATAAACATCTAGAGGAATCATTACTCTGTGATAGTTCCTTAGTACGTAGTAATTTTGAAAGAATTGGGAAAAAACGAAAAAATGGCAATCACCGGAAAATCGAACACATACCTATATATACGCCATATCTGGCTAAAAAAAAGATAGGCATGGGTAGCCAGATCATCTAGAAACACTTTCCAACACTATAAAAATATAAGTTTTGCGACACTACTTGCCAATTCCTTACGGTAACATGACTAAGCAAAAAAATGCAAAACAAATAAAAAGGGGCACTCGAGGAAAAATGGCTAACATTCTAATATACGGCATTTCAGAAAAAAAAATTCAGCCACGTGCTAGGCAAACCATCAAGGCACATTTTCCGACAAATAAACATCTAAATGAATAATTACTCTGTGATAGTTCCTTAGTACGTAGTAATTTTGAAAGAAATGGGAAAAAACGAAAAAATGGCAATCACAGGAAAATCGAACACATACCTATATATACGCCATATCTGGCTAAAAAAAGAAGATAGGCATGGGTAGCCAGATCATCTAGAAACACTTTCCAACACTATAAAATTATAAGTTTTGCGACACTACTTGCCAATTCCTTACGGTAACATGACTAAGCAAAAAATGCAAAACCAATAAAAAGGGGCACTCGTGGAAAAATGGCCATTCTAATATACGGCATTTCAGAAAAAAAAAATTTCAGCCACGTGCTAGGCAAACCATCAAGGCATATTTTCCGACAAATAAACATATAAATGAAATATTACTCTGTGATAGTTCCTTAGTACGAAGTAATTTTGAAAGAAATGGGAAAAAACGAAAAAATGGCAATCACAGGAAAATCGAACACATACTTATATATACGCCATATCTGGCTAAAAAAAAAATAGGCATGGGTAGCCAGATCATCTAGAAACACTTTCCAACACTATAAAAATATAAGTTTTGCGACACTACTTGCCAATTCCTTACGGTAACATGACTAAGCAAAAAAATGCAAAACAAATAATAAGGGGCACTCGCGGAAAAATGCCCAACATTCTAATATACGGCATCTCAGATAAAATAAAAGACATGCACGTGTTAGCCCAACCATCAAGGCACACTTTCTAACACATAAACATGAAAAAAAAATCAATAATATACGGCAATTCCTTACTACGTAGTAAATTTTTACAAATATTGAAAAAAAACAGAAATTGGCAACCGCAGTTAAATACCCAATATACCAATAATTACGTCGTATCTGACAAAAACAAAATCACGCATGGGTAGCCAGATCATCTAGACACTTTCCAACACTAAAAAAGCAAAAGTTTTACGACACTATTTCGCAATATCTTACGGAAAAATGACCTGGCAAAAAAATGAAAAAAAATGAAAAAGGGACACTCGCGGTAAAATGCCCGACATTCTAATATACGACATCTCAGATAAAAAAAAAGACATGCACGTGTTAGCCCAACCATCAAGGCACACTTTCTAACACATAAACATGAAAAAAAAATGAATAATATACGGCAATTCCTTACTACGTAGTAATTTTTACAAATATTGAAAAAAAACAGAAATTGGTAACCGCAGTTAAATACCCAATATACCAATAACTACGTCGTATCTGACAAAAACAAAGTCATGCATGGGTAGCCAGATCATCTAGACACACTTTCCAACACTAAACAAGCAAAAGTTTTACGACACTATTTGGTAATATCTTACGGAAAAATGACTTGGCAAAAAAATGAAAAAAAATGAAAAAGGGGCACTCGCGGTAAAATGGTCCTCGTGGTGATGAACGACATTTTAACTAAAAAAAAAAAACATGCACATGGTAGCCAAACAATCCACCAAGACTTTCCACAACTGATAACCTATACAAGTTGCACCATTCTACGACAATTTCATAATACGTAATAACTTTGATAATTATGCAAACTACCCCAGAAGGGTAAACTCGGACGCGAACGACCCCGACGCGTCTCAGAAATCGGGGAAGGAGTACAGCTACAGCAATGCACATCTGGACACTACTAGAGCGTGTAGGGGAGACACCTCCTGCAGGTCGATCACCCACAAATTCAGTCACGGGGGTGAGTCACGTGAGAAAAACCTGTTTTTTTTTTTTACGCTCGGGGTCGCAAACGACCCACCGTACCTATCCAGGGTTAAGGCAGTAATTTCCTCGGATTATAGCGTTCTATAAGGCAGTAATTTCCTCGGATTATAGCGTTCTATAAGGCAGTAATTTCCTCGGATTTTAGTGTTCTATAAGGCAGTAATTCCCTCGGATTATAGCGTTCTATAAGGCAGTAATTTCCTTGGATTATAACGTTCTATAAGGCAGTAGGCCTAATTTCCTCGGATTATCACCTTCTGTATGGCAGTAATTCCCTCGGATTATCACGTTCTATAAGGCAGTAATTTCCTCGGATTATCACGTTCTGTAAGGCAGTAATTCCCTCGGATTATCACGTTTTATAAGGCAGTAATTTCCTCGGATTATCACGTTCTGTAAGGCAGTAATTCCCTCGGATTATCACGTTTTATAAGGCAGTAATTCCCTCGGATTATCACGTTCTATAAGGCAGTAATTCCCTCGGATTATCACGTTCTATAAGGCAGTAATTCCCTCGGATTATCACGTTCTATAAGGCAGTAATTCCCTCGGATTATCACGTTCTATAAGGCAGTAATTCCCTCGGATTATCACGTTCTATAAGGCAGTAATTCCCTCGGATTATCACGTTCCATAAGGCAGTAATTCCCTCGGATTATCACGTTCTATAAGGCAGTAATTCCCTCGGATTATCACGTTCCATAAGGCAGTAATTCCCTCGGATTATCACGTTCTATAAGGCAGTAATTCCCTCGGATTATCGCGTTCTATAAGGCAGTAATTCCCTCGGATTATCACGTTCTATAAGGCAGTAATTCCCTCGGATTATCGCGTTCTATAAGGCAGTAATTTCCTCGGATTATAGCGTTCTATAAGGCAGTAATTCCCTCGGATTATCACGTTCTATAAGGCAGTAATTCCCTCGGATTATCACGTTCTATAAGGCAGTAATTCCCTCGGATTATCACGTTCTATAAGGCAGTAATTCCCTCGGATTATCACGTTCTATAAGGCAGTAATTCCCTCGGATTATCACGTTCTATAAGGCAGTAATTCCCTCGGATTATCACGTTCTATATGGCTGTAATTCCCTCGGATTATCACGTTCTATAAGGCAGTATTTCCCTCGGATTATCACGTTCTATAAGGCAGTAATTCCCTCGGATTATCACGTTCTAAAAGGCAGTATTTCCCTCGGATTATCACGTTCTATAAGGCAGTAATTGCCTCGGATTATCACGTTCTATAAGGCAGTAATTCCCTCGGATTATCACGTTCTATAAGGCAGTAATTGCCTTGGATTATCACGTTCTATAAGGCAGTAATTCCCTCGGATTATCACGTTCTATAAGGCAGTAATTCCCTCGGATTATCACGTTCTATAAGGCAGTAATTCCCTCGGATTATCACGTTCTATAAGGCAGTAATTCCCTCGGATTATCACGTTCCATAAGGCAGTAATTCCCTCGGATTATCACGTTCCATAAGGCAGTAATTCCCTCGGATTATCACGTTCCATAAGGCAGTAATTCCCTCGGATTATCACGTTCTATAAGGCAGTAATTCCCTCGGATTATCACGTTCTACAAGGCAGTAATTCCCTCGGATTATCACGTTCTATAAGGCAGTAATTCCCTCGGATTATCACGTTCTATAAGGCAGTAATTCCCTCGGATTATCACGTTCTATAAGGCAGTAATTTCTTCGGATTATAACGTTCTATAAGGCAGTAATTTCCTCGGATTATAGTTTTCTATAAGGCAGTAATTCCCTCGGATTATAACGTTCTATAAGGCAGTAATTTCCTCGGATTATCACGTTCCATAAGGCAGTAATTCCCTCGGATTATCACGTTCTATAAGGCAGTAATTCCCTCGGATTATCACGTTCCATAAGGCAGTAATTCCCTCGGATTATCACGTTCTATAAGTCAGTAATTCCCTCGGATTATCACGTTCCATAAGGCAGTAATTCCCTCGGATTTTCACGTTCTATAAGGCAGCAATTTCTTCGGATTATAACGTTCTATAAGGCAGTAATTTCCTCGGATTATAGCGTTCTATAAGGCAGTAATTCCCTCGGATTATAACGTTCTATGAGGCAGTAATTTCCTCGGATTATCACGTTCCATAAGGCAGTAATTCCCTCGGATTATCACGTTCTATAAGGCAGTAATTTCCTCGGATTATCACGTTCTATAAGGCAGTAATTTCCTCGGATTATCACGTTCTATAAGGCAGTAATTCCCTCGGATTATCACGTTCTATAAGGCAGTAATTCCCTCGGATTATCACGTTCTATAAGGCAGTAATTTCCTCGGATTATCACGTTTTATAAGGCAGTAAATCCCTCGGATTATCACGTTCTATAAGGCAGTAATTTCCTCGGATTATCACGTTCTATAAGGCAGTAATTCCCTCGGATTATCACGTTCTATAAGGCAGTAATTTCGTCGGATTATCACGTTCTATAAGGCAGTAATTTCCTCGGATTATCACGTTCTATAAGGCAGTAATTCCCTCGGATTATCACGTTCTATAAGGCAGTAATTCCCTCAGATTATCACGTTCTATAAGGCAGTAATTCCCTCGGATTATCACGTTCTATAAGGCAGTAATTCCCTCGGATTATCGCGTTCTATAAGGCAGTTATTTCATCGGATGATAGTGTTCTATAAGGCAGTAATTTTCTCGGATTATAGCGTTCTATAAGGCAGTAATTACCTCGGATTATAACGTTCTATAAGGCAGTAATTTCCTCGGATTATCACGTTCTATAAGGCAGTAATTCCCTCGGATTATCACGTTCTATAAGGCAGTAATTCCCTTGGATTATCACGTTTTATAAGGCAGTAATTCCCTCGGATTATCACGTTCTATAAGGCAGTAATTCCCTCGGAATATCACGTTCTATAAGGCAGTAATTCCCTCGGATTATCACGTTCTATAAGGCAGTAATTCCCTCGGATTATCACGTTCTATAAGGCAATAATTCCCTCGGATTATCACGTTCTATAAGGCAGTAATTCCCTCGGATTATCACGTTCTTTAAGGCAGCAATTCCCTCGGATTATCACGTTCTATAAGGCAGTAATTCCCTCGGATTATCACGTTCTATAAGGCAGTAATTTCTTCGGATTATCACGTTCTATAAGGCAGTAATTTCTTCGGATGATAGTGTTCTATAAGGCAGTAATTTCTTCGGATTATAGTGTTCTATAAGGCAGTAATTTCCTCGGATTATCACGTTCTATAAGGCAGTAATTCCCTCGGATTATAACGTTCTATAAGGCAGTAATTTCCTCGGATTATCAAGTTCTATAATGCCCTCAGATTATAACGTTCTATAAGGCAGTAATTTCCTCGGATTATCACGTTCTATAAGGCAGTAATTCCCTCGGATTATCACGTTTTATAAGGCAGTAATTCCCTCGGATTATCACGTTCTATAAGGCAGTAATTCCCTCGGATTATCGCGTTCTATAAGGCAGTTATTTCATCGGATGATAGTGTTCTATAAGGCAGTAATTTCCTCGGATTATAGCGTTCTATAAGGCAGTAATTCCCTCGGATTATAACGTTCTTTAAGGCAGTAATTTCCTCGGATTATCACGTTCTATAAGGCAGTAATTCCCTCGGATTATCACGTTCTATAAGGCAGTAATTTCCTCGGATTATCACGTTCTATAAGGCAGTAATTCCCTTGGATTATCACGGTCTATAAGGCAGTAATTCCCTCGGATTATCACGTTCTATAAGGCAGTAATTCCCTCTGATTATCACGTTCTATAAGGCAGTAATTTCCTCGGATTATCACGTTCTATAAGGCAGTAATTCCCTCGGATTATCACGTTCTATAAGGCAATAATTCCCTCGGATTATCACGTTCTATAAGGCAGTAATTCCCTCGGATTATCACGTTCTATAAGGCAGTAATTCCCTCGGATTATCACGTTCTATAAGGCAGTAATTCCCTCGGATTATAGTGTTCTATAAGGCAGTAATTTCTTCGGATGATAGTGTTCTATAAGGCAGTAATTTCTTCGGATTATAGTGTTCTTTAAGGCAGTAATTTCCTCGGATTATAGCGTTCTATAAGGCAGTAATTTCCTCGGATTATAGCGTTCTATAAGGCAGTAATTTCCTCGGATTTTAGTGTTCTATAAGGCAGTAATCCCCTCGGATTATAGCGTTCTATAAGGCAGTAATTTCCTTGGATTATAACGTTCTATAAGGCAGTAGGCCTAATTTCCTCGGATTATCACCTTCTGTATGGCAGTAATTCCCTCGGATTATCACGTTCTATAAGGCAGTAATTTCTTCGGATTATCACGTTCTGTAAGGCAGTAATTCCCTCGGATTATCACGTTCTATAAGGCAGTAATTCCCTCGGATTATCACGTTCTATAAGGCAGTAATTCCCTCGGATTATCACGTTCTATAAGGCAGTAATTCCCTCGGATTATCACGTTCTATAAGGCAGTAATTCCCTCGGATTATCACGTTCCATAAGGCAGTAATTCCCTCGGATTATCACGTTCTATAAGGCAGTAATTCCCTCGGATTATCACGTTCCATAAGGCAGTAATTCCCTCGGATTATCACGTTCTATAAGGCAGTAATTCCCCGGATTATCACGTTCTATAAGGCAGTAATTCCCTCGGATTATCACGTTCTATAAGGCAGTAATTCCCTCGGATTATCGCGTTCTATAAGGCAGTAATTCCCTCGGATTATCACGTTCTATAAGGCAGTAATTCCCTCGGATTATCGCGTTCTATAAGGCAGTAATTTCCTCGGATTATCACGTTCTATAAGGCAGTAATTCCCTCGGATTATCACGTTCTATAAGGCAGTAATTCCCTCGGATTATCACGTTCTATAAGGCAGTATTTCCCTCGGATTATCACGTTCTATAAGGCAGTAATTCCCTCGGATTATCACGTTCTATAAGGCAGTATTTCCCTCGGATTATCACGTTCTATAAGGCAGTAATTGCCTCGGATTATCACGTTCTATAAGGCAGTATTTCCCTCGGATTATCACGTTCTATAAGGCAGTAATTGCCTCGGATTATCACGTTCAATAAGGCAGTAATTCCCTCGGATTATCACGTTCTATAAGGCAGTATTTCCCTCGGATTATCACGTTCTATAAGGCAGTAATTCCCTCGGATTATCACGTTCTAAAAGGCAGTATTTCCCTCGGATTATCACGTTCTATAAGGCAGTAATTGCCTCGGATTATCACGTTCTATAAGGCAGTAATTCCCTCGGATTATCACGTTCTATAAGGCAGTAATTGCCTTGGATTATCACGTTCTATAAGGCAGTAATTCCCTCGGATTATCACGTTCTATAAGGCAGTAATTCCCTCGGATTATCACGTTCTATAAGGCAGTAATTCCCTCGGATTATCACGTTCTATAAGGCAGTAATTCCCTCGGATTATCACGTTCCATAAGGCAGTAATTCCCTCGGATTATCACGTTCCATAAGGCAGTAATTCCCTCGGATTATCACGTTCCATAAGGCAGTAATTCCCTCGGATTATCACGTTCTATAAGGCAGTAATTCCCTCGGATTATCACGTTCTACAAGGCAGTAATTCCCTCGGATTATCACGTTCTATAAGGCAGTAATTCCCTCGGATTATCACGTTCTATAAGGCAGTAATTCCCTCGGATTATCACGTTCTATAAGGCAGTAATTTCTTCGGATTATAACGTTCTATAAGGCAGTAATTTCCTCGGATTATAGTTTTCTATAAGGCAGTAATTCCCTCGGATTATAACGTTCTATAAGGCAGTAATTTCCTCGGATTATCACGTTCCATAAGGCAGTAATTCCCTCGGATTATCACGTTCTATAAGGCAGTAATTCCCTCGGATTATCACGTTCCATAAGGCAGTAATTCCCTCGGATTATCACGTTCTATAAGTCAGTAATTCCCTCGGATTATCACGTTCCATAAGGCAGTAATTCCCTCGGATTTTCACGTTCTATAAGGCAGCAATTTCTTCGGATTATAACGTTCTATAAGGCAGTAATTTCCTCGGATTATAGCGTTCTATAAGGCAGTAATTCCCTCGGATTATAACGTTCTATGAGGCAGTAATTTCCTCGGATTATCACGTTCCATAAGGCAGTAATTCCCTCGGATTATCACGTTCTATAAGGCAGTAATTTCCTCGGATTATCACGTTCTATAAGGCAGTAATTTCCTCGGATTATCACGTTCTATAAGGCAGTAATTCCCTCGGATTATCACGTTCTATAAGGCAGTAATTCCCTCGGATTATCACGTTCTATAAGGCAGTAATTTCCTCGGATTATCACGTTTTATAAGGCAGTAAATCCCTCGGATTATCACGTTCTATAAGGCAGTAATTTCCTCGGATTATCACGTTCTATAAGGCAGTAATTCCCTCGGATTATCACGTTCTATAAGGCAGTAATTTCGTCGGATTATCACGTTCTATAAGGCAGTAATTTCCTCGGATTATCACGTTCTATAAGGCAGTAATTCCCTCGGATTATCACGTTCTATAAGGCAGTAATTCCCTCAGATTATCACGTTCTATAAGGCAGTAATTCCCTCGGATTATCACGTTCTATAAGGCAGTAATTCCCTCGGATTATCGCGTTCTATAAGGCAGTTATTTCATCGGATGATAGTGTTCTATAAGGCAGTAATTTTCTCGGATTATAGCGTTCTATAAGGCAGTAATTACCTCGGATTATAACGTTCTATAAGGCAGTAATTTCCTCGGATTATCACGTTCTATAAGGCAGTAATTCCCTCGGATTATCACGTTCTATAAGGCAGTAATTCCCTTGGATTATCACGTTTTATAAGGCAGTAATTCCCTCGGATTATCACGTTCTATAAGGCAGTAATTCCCTCGGAATATCACGTTCTATAAGGCAGTAATTCCCTCGGATTATCACGTTCTATAAGGCAGTAATTCCCTCGGATTATCACGTTCTATAAGGCAATAATTCCCTCGGATTATCACGTTCTATAAGGCAGTAATTCCCTCGGATTATCACGTTCTTTAAGGCAGCAATTCCCTCGGATTATCACGTTCTATAAGGCAGTAATTCCCTCGGATTATCACGTTCTATAAGGCAGTAATTTCTTCGGATTATCACGTTCTATAAGGCAGTAATTTCTTCGGATGATAGTGTTCTATAAGGCAGTAATTTCTTCGGATTATAGTGTTCTATAAGGCAGTAATTTCCTCGGATTATCACGTTCTATAAGGCAGTAATTCCCTCGGATTATAACGTTCTATAAGGCAGTAATTTCCTCGGATTATCAAGTTCTATAATGCCCTCAGATTATAACGTTCTATAAGGCAGTAATTTCCTCGGATTATCACGTTCTATAAGGCAGTAATTCCCTCGGATTATCACGTTTTATAAGGCAGTAATTCCCTCGGATTATCACGTTCTATAAGGCAGTAATTCCCTCGGATTATCGCGTTCTATAAGGCAGTTATTTCATCGGATGATAGTGTTCTATAAGGCAGTAATTTCCTCGGATTATAGCGTTCTATAAGGCAGTAATTCCCTCGGATTATAACGTTCTTTAAGGCAGTAATTTCCTCGGATTATCACGTTCTATAAGGCAGTAATTCCCTCGGATTATCACGTTCTATAAGGCAGTAATTTCCTCGGATTATCACGTTCTATAAGGCAGTAATTCCCTTGGATTATCACGGTCTATAAGGCAGTAATTCCCTCGGATTATCACGTTCTATAAGGCAGTAATTCCCTCTGATTATCACGTTCTATAAGGCAGTAATTTCCTCGGATTATCACGTTCTATAAGGCAGTAATTCCCTCGGATTATCACGTTCTATAAGGCAATAATTCCCTCGGATTATCACGTTCTATAAGGCAGTAATTCCCTCGGATTATCACGTTCTATAAGGCAGTAATTCCCTCGGATTATCACGTTCTATAAGGCAGTAATTCCCTCGGATTATAGTGTTCTATAAGGCAGTAATTTCTTCGGATGATAGTGTTCTATAAGGCAGTAATTTCTTCGGATTATAGTGTTCTTTAAGGCAGTAATTTCCTCGGATTATAGCGTTCTATAAGGCAGTAATTTCCTCGGATTATAGCGTTCTATAAGGCAGTAATTTCCTCGGATTTTAGTGTTCTATAAGGCAGTAATCCCCTCGGATTATAGCGTTCTATAAGGCAGTAATTTCCTTGGATTATAACGTTCTATAAGGCAGTAGGCCTAATTTCCTCGGATTATCACCTTCTGTATGGCAGTAATTCCCTCGGATTATCACGTTCTATAAGGCAGTAATTTCTTCGGATTATCACGTTCTGTAAGGCAGTAATTCCCTCGGATTATCACGTTCTATAAGGCAGTAATTCCCTCGGATTATCACGTTCTATAAGGCAGTAATTCCCTCGGATTATCACGTTCTATAAGGCAGTAATTCCCTCGGATTATCACGTTCTATAAGGCAGTAATTCCCTCGGATTATCACGTTCCATAAGGCAGTAATTCCCTCGGATTATCACGTTCTATAAGGCAGTAATTCCCTCGGATTATCACGTTCCATAAGGCAGTAATTCCCTCGGATTATCACGTTCTATAAGGCAGTAATTCCCCGGATTATCACGTTCTATAAGGCAGTAATTCCCTCGGATTATCACGTTCTATAAGGCAGTAATTCCCTCGGATTATCGCGTTCTATAAGGCAGTAATTCCCTCGGATTATCACGTTCTATAAGGCAGTAATTCCCTCGGATTATCGCGTTCTATAAGGCAGTAATTTCCTCGGATTATCACGTTCTATAAGGCAGTAATTCCCTCGGATTATCACGTTCTATAAGGCAGTAATTCCCTCGGATTATCACGTTCTATAAGGCAGTATTTCCCTCGGATTATCACGTTCTATAAGGCAGTAATTCCCTCGGATTATCACGTTCTATAAGGCAGTATTTCCCTCGGATTATCACGTTCTATAAGGCAGTAATTGCCTCGGATTATCACGTTCTATAAGGCAGTATTTCCCTCGGATTATCACGTTCTATAAGGCAGTAATTGCCTCGGATTATCACGTTCAATAAGGCAGTAATTCCCTCGGATTATCACGTTCTATAAGGCAGTAATTCCCTCGGATTATCACGTTCTATAAGGCAGTAATTCCCTCGGATTATCACGTTCTATAAGGCAGTAATTCCCTCGGATTATCACGTTCCATAAGGCAGTAATTCCCTCGGATTATCACGTTCTATAAGGCAGTAATTCCCTCGGATTATCACGTTCCATAAGGCAGTAATTCCCTCGGATTATCACGTTCTATAAGGCAGTAATTCCCTCGGATTATCACGTTCTACAAGGCAGTAATTCCCTCGGATTATCACGTTCTATAAGGCAGTAATTCCCTCGGATTATCACGTTCTATAAGGCAGTAATTCCCTCGGATTATCACGTTTTATAAGGCAGTAATTTCTTCGGATTATAACGTTCTATAAGGCAGTAATTTCCTCGGATTATAGCGTTCTATAAGGCAGTAATTCCCTCGGATTATAACGTTCTATAAGGCAGTAATTTCCTCGGATTATCACGTTCCATAAGGCAGTAATTCCCTCGGATTATCACGTTCTATAAGGCAGTAATTCCCTCGGATTATCACGTTCCATAAGGCAGTAATTCCCTCGGATTATCACGTTCTATAAGGCAGTAATTCCCTTGGATTATCACGTTCCATAAGGCAGTAATTCCCTCGGATTTTCACGTTCTATAAGGCAGTAATTTCTTCGGATTATAACGTTCTATAAGGCAGTAATTTCCTCGGATTATAGCGTTCTATAAGGCAGTAATTCCCTCGGATTATAACGTTCTATAAGGCAGTAATTTCCTCGGATTATCACGTTCCATAAGGCAGTAATTCCCTCGGATTATCACGTTCTATAAGGCAGTAATTTCCTCGGATTATCACGTTCTATAAGGCAGTAATTTCCTCGGATTATCACGTTCTATAAGGCAGTAATTCCCTCGGATTATCACGTTCTATAAAGCAGTAATTCCCTCGGATTATCACGTTCTATAAGGCAGTAATTTCCTCGGATTATCACGTTTTATAAGGCAGTAAATCCCTCGGATTATCACGTTCTATAAGGCAGTAATTTCCTCGGATTATCACGTTCTATAAGGCAGTAATTCCCTCGGATTATCACGTTCTATAAGGCAGTAATTTCCTCGGATTATCACGTTCTATAAGGCAGTAATTTCCTCGGATTATCACGTTCTGTAAGGCAGTAATTCGCTCGGATTATCACGTTCTATAAGGCAGTAATTCCCTCGGATTATCACGTTCTATAAGGCAGTAATTCCCTCGGATTATCACGTTCTATAAGGCAGTAATTCCCTCGGATTATCACGTTCTATAAGGCAGTAATTCCCTCGGATTATCACGTTCTATAAGGCAGTAATTCCCTCGGATTATCACGTTCTATAAGGCAGTAATTCCCTCGGATTATCACGTTCTATAAGGCAGTAATTCCCTCGGATTATCACGTTCTATAAGGCAGTAATTCCCTCGGATTATCACGTTCTATAAGGCAATAATTCCCTCGGATTATCACGTTCTATAAGGCAGTAATTCCCTCGGATTATCACGTTCTATAAGGCAGTAATTCCCTCGGATTATCACGTTCTATAAGGCAGTAATTCCCTCGGATTATAGTGTTCTATAAGGCAGTAATTTCTTCGGATGATAGTGTTCTATAAGGCAGTAATTTTCTCGGATTATAGCGTTCTATAAGGCAGTAATTACCTCGGATTATAACGTTCTATAAGGCAGTAATTTCCTCGGATTATCACGTTCTATAAGGCAGTAATTCCCTCGGATTATCACGTTCTATAAGGCAGTAATTCCCTTGGATTATCACGTTCTATAAGGCAGTAATTCCCTCGGATTATCACGTTCTATAATGCAGTAATTCCCTCGGAATATCACGTTCTATAAGGCAGTAATTCCCTCGGATTATCACGTTCTATAAGGCAGTAATTCCCTCGGATTATCACGTTCTATAAGGCAATAATTCCCTCGGATTATCACGTTCTATAAGGCAGTAATTCCCTCGGATTATCACGTTCTATAAGGCAGTAATTCCCTCGGATTATCACGTTCTATAAGGCAGTAATTCCCTCGGATTATAGTGTTCTATAAGGCAGTAATTTCTTCGGATGATAGTGTTCTATAAGGCAGTATTTCTTCGGATTATAGTGTTCTTTAAGGCAGTAATTTCCTCGGATTATAGCGTTCTATAAGGCAGTAATTTCCTCGGATTATAGCGTTCTATAAGGCAGTAATTTCCTCGGATTTTAGTGTTCTATAAGGCAGTAATTTCCTCGGATTATCACGTTCTATAAGGCAGTAATTCCTTCGGATTATCACGTTCTATAAGGCAGTAATTCCCTCGGATGATAGTGTTCTATAAGGCAGTTATTTCATCGGATTATAACGTTCTATAAGGCAGTAATTTCCTTGGATTATAGCGTTCTATAAGGTAGTTATTTCATCGGATTATAACGTTCTATAAGGCAGTAATTTCCTCGGATTATAGCGTTCTATAAGGCAGTAATTTCCTCGGATTATCACGTTCGATAAGGCAGTAATTCCCTCGGATTATAACGTTCTATAAGGCAGTAATTTCCTCGGATTATCACGTTCTATAAGGCAGTAATTCCCTCGGATTATCACGTTCTATAAGGCAGTAATTCCCTCGGATTATCACGTTCTATATGGCAGTAATTCCCTTGGATTATCACGTTCTATAAGGCAGTAATTACCTCGGATTATCACGTTCTATAAGGCAGTAATTCCCTCGGATTATCACGTTCTATAAGGCAGTAATTTCTTCGGATGATAGTGTTCTATAAGGCAGTAATTTCCTCGGATTATAGCGTTCTATAAGGCAGTAATTTCCTCGGATTTTAGCGTTCTATAAGGCTGTAATTCCCTCGGATTATAGCGTTCTATAAGGCAGTAATTTCCTCGGATTTTAGTGTTCTATAAGGCAGTAATTTCCCCGGACTATAGCGTTCTATAAGGCGGTAATTCCCTCGGATTATCGGGTTCTATAAGGCAGTAATTTCCTCGGATTATCACGTTCTATAAGGCAGTAATTCCCTCGGATTATCACGTTCTATAAGGCAGTAATTCCCTCGGATTATCACGTTCTATAAGGCAGTAATTTCTTCGGATGATAGTGATCTATAAGGCAGTAATTTCTTCGGATTATAGTGTTCTATAAGGCAGTAATTTCCTTGGATTATAACGTTCTATAAGGCAGTAGGCCTAATTTCCTCGGATTATCACCTTCTGTAAGGCAGTAATTCCCTCGGATTATCACGTTCTATAAGGCAGTAACTTCCTCGGATTATCACGTTCTATAAGGCAGTAATTCCCTCGGATTATCACGTTTTATAAGGCAGTAATTTCCTCGGATTATCACGTTCTGTAAGGCAGTAATTCCCTCGGATTATCACGTTCTATAAGGCAGTAATTCCCTCGGATTATCACGTTCTATAAGGCAGTAATTCCCTCGGATTATCACGTTCTATAAGGCAGTAATTCCCTCGGATTATCACGTTCTATAAGGCAGTAATTCCCTCGGATTATCACGTTCTATAAGGCAGTAATTCCCTCGGATTATCACGTTCTATAAGGCAGTAATTCCCTCGGATTATCACGTTCTATAAGGCAGTAATTCCCTCGGATTATCACGTTCTATAAGGCAGTAATTCCCTCGGATTATCACGTTCTATAAGGCAGTAATTCCCTCGGATTATCACGTTCTATAAGGCAGTAATTCCATCGGATTATCACGTTCTATAAGGCAGTAATTCCCTCGGATTATCACGTTCCATAAGGCAGTAATTCCCGCGGATTATCACGTTCTATAAGGCAGTAATTCCCTCGGATTATCACGTTCTATAAGGCAGTAATTCCCTCGGATTATCACGTTCTATAAGGCAGTAATTCCCTCGGATTATCACGTTCTACAAGGCAGTAATTCCCTCGGATTATCACGTTCTATAAGGCAGTAATTCCCTCGGATTATCACGTTCTATAAGGCAGTAATTCCCTCGGATTATCACGTTCTATAAGGCAGTAATTTCTTCGGATTATAACGTTCTATAAGGCAGTAATTTCCTCGGATTATAGCCTTCTATAAGGCAGTAATTCCCTCGGATTATAACGTTCTATAAGGCAGTAATTTCCTCGGATTATCACGTTCCATAAGGCAGTAATTCCCTCGGATTATCACGTTCTATAAGGCAGTAATTCCCTCGGATTATCACGTTCCATAAGGCAGTAATTCCCTCGGATTATCACGTTCTATAAGGCAGTAATTCCCTCGGATTATCACGTTCCATAAGGCAGTAATTCCCTCGGATTTTCATGTTCTATAAGGCAGTAATTTCTTCGGATTATAACGTTCTATAAGGCAGTAATTTCCTCGGATTATAGCGTTCTATAAGGCAGTAATTCCCTCGGATTATAGCGTTCTATAAGGCAGTAATTCCCTCGGATTATAATGTTCTATAAGGCAGTAATTTCCTCGGATTATCATGTTCCATAAGGCAGTAATTCCCTCGGATTATCACGTTCTATAAGGCAGTAATTTCCTCGGATTATCACGTTCTATAAGGCAGTAATTTCCTCGGATTATCACGTTCTATAAGGCAGTAATTCCCTCGGATTATCACGTTCTATAAGGCAGTAATCCCCTCGGATTATCACGTTCTATAAGGCAGTAATTTCCTCGGATTATCACGTTTTATAAGGCAGTAAATCCCTCGGATTATCACGTTCTATAAGGCAGTAATTTCCTCGGATTATCACGTTCTATAAGGCAGTAATTCCCTCGGATTATCGCGTTCTATAAGGCAGTAATTTCCTCGGATTATCACGTTCTATAAGGCAGTAATTCCCTCGGATTATCGCGTTCTATAAGGCATTAATTTCCTCGGATTATCACGTTTTATAAGGCAGTAATTTCCTCGGATTATCACGTTCTATAAGGCAGTAATTCCCTCGGATTATCACGTTCTATAAGGCAGTAATTCCCTCGGATTATCACGTTCTATAAGGCAGTAATTCCCTCGGATTATCACGTTCTATAAGGCAGTAATTTCTTCGGATTATCACGTTCTATAAGGCAGTAATTTCTTCGGATGATAGTGTTCTATAAGGCAGTAATTTCTTCGGATTATAGTGTTCTATAAGGCAGTAATTTCCTCGGATTATCACGTTTTATAAGGCAGTAATTCCCTCGGATTATAACGTTCTATAAGGCAGTAATTTCTTCGGATTATCACGTTCTATAATGCCCTCGGATTATAACGTTCTATAAGGCAGTAATTTCCTCGGATTATCACGTTCTATAAGGCAGTAATTCCCTCGGATTATCACGTTTTATAAGGCAGTAATTCCCTCGGATTATCACGTTCTATAAGGCAGTAATTCCCTCGGATTATCACGTTCTATAAGGCAGTAATTCCCTCGGATTATCACGTTCTATAAGGCAGTAATTCCCTCGGATTATCACGTTCTATAAGGCAGTAATTCCCTCGGATTATCACGTTCTATAAGGCAGTAATTCCCTCGGATTATCACGTTCTATAAGGCAGTAATTCCCTCGGATTATCACGTTCTATAAGGTAGTAATTCCCTCGGATTATCGCGTTCTATAAGGCAGTTATTTCATCGGATGATAGTGTTCTATAAGGCAGTAATTTCCTCGGATTATAGCGTTCTATAAGGCAGTAATTCCCTCGGATTATAACGTTCTATAAGGCAGTAATTTCCTCGGATTATCACGTTCTATAAGACAGTAATTCCCTCGGATTATCACGTTCTATAAGGCAGTAATTTCCTCGGATTATAGCGTTCTATAGGCAGTAATTTCCTCGGATTTTAGTGTTCTATAAGGCAGTAATTTCCTCGGATTATCACGTTCTATAAGGCAGTAATTCCTTCGGATTATCACGTTCTATAAGGCAGTAATTCCCTCGGATGATAGTGTTCTATAAGGCAGTTATTTCATCGGATTATAACGTTCTATAAGGCAGTAATTTCCTTGGATTATAGCGTTCTATAAGGTAGTTATTTCATCGCATTATAACGTTCTATAAGGCAGTAATTTCCTCGGATTATAGCGTTCTATAAGGCAGTAATTTCCTCGGATTATCACGTTCCATAAGGCAGTTATTCCCTCGGATTATAACATTCTATAAGGCAGTAATTTCCTCGGATTATCACGTTCTATAAGGCAGTAATTCCCTCGGATTATCACGTTCTATAAGGCAGTAATTCCCTCGGATTATCACGTTCTATATGGCAGTAATTCCCTTGGATTATCACGTTCTATAAGGCAGTAATTACCTCGGATTATCACGTTCTATAAGGCAGTAATTCCCTCGGATTATCACGTTCTATAAGGCAGTAATTTCTTCGGATGATAGTGTTCTATAAGGCAGTAATTTCCTCGGATTATAGCGTTCTATAAGGCAGTAATTTCCTCGGATTTTAGCGTTCTATAAGGCTGTAATTCCCTCGGATTATAGCGTTCTATAAGGCAGTAATTTCCTCGGATTTTAGTGTTCTATAAGGCAGTAATTTCCCCGGACTATAGCGTTCTATAAGGCGGTAATTCCCTCGGATTATCGGGTTCTATAAGGCAGTAATTTCCTCGGATTATCACGTTCTATAAGGCAGTAATTCCCTCGGATTATCACGTTCTATAAGGCAGTAATTCCCTCGGATTATCACGTTCTATAAGGCAGTAATTTCTTCGGATGATAGTGTTCTATAAGGCAGTAATTTCTTCGGATTATAGTGTTCTATAAGGCAGTAATTTCCTTGGATTATAACGTTCTATAAGGCAGTAGGCCTAATTTCCTCGGATTATCACCTTCTGTAAGGCAGTAATTCCCTCGGATTATCACGTTCTATAAGGCAGTAACTTCCTCGGATTATCACGTTCTATAAGGCAGTAATTCCCTCGGATTATCACGTTTTATAAGGCAGTAATTTCCTCGGATTATCACGTTCTGTAAGGCAGTAATTCCCTCGGATTATCACGTTCTATAAGGCAGTAATTCCCTCGGATTATCACGTTCTATAAGGCAGTAATTCCCTCGGATTATCACGTTCTATAAGGCAGTAATTCCCTCGGATTATCACGTTCTATAAGGCAGTAATTCCCTCGGATTATCACGTTCTATAAGGCAGTAATTCCCTCGGATTATCACATTCTATAAGGCAGTAATTCCCTCGGATTATCACGTTCTATAAGGCAGTAATTCCCTCGGATTATCACGTTCTATAAGGCAGTAATTCCCTCGGATTATCACGTTCTATAAGGCAGTAATTCCCTCGGATTATCACGTTCTATAAGGCAGTAATTCCCTCGGATTATCACGTTCTATAAGGCAGTAATTCCCTCGGATTATCACGTTCCATAAGGCAGTAATTCCCTCGGATTATCACGTTCTATAAGGCAGTAATTCCCTCGGATTATCACGTTCAATAAGGCAGTAATTCCCTCGGATTATCACGTTCTATAAGGCAGTAATTCCCTCGGATTATCACGTTCTACAAGGCAGTAATTCCCTCGGATTATCACGTTCTATAAGGCAGTAATTCCCTCGGATTATCACGTTCTATAAGGCAGTAATTCCCTCGGATTATCACGTTCTATAAGGCAGTAATTTCTTCGGATTATAACGTTCTATAAGGCAGTAATTTCCTCGGATTATAGCCTTCTATGAGGCAGTAATTCCCTCGGATTATAACGTTCTATAAGGCAGTAATTTCCTCGGATTATCACGTTCCATAAGGCAGTAATTCCCTCGGATTATCACGTTCTATAAGGCAGTAATTCCCTCGGATTATCACGTTCCATAAGGCAGTAATTCCCTCGGATTATCACGTTCTATAAGGCAGTAATTCCCTCGGATTATCACGTTCCATAAGGCAGTAATTCCCTCGGATTTTCATGTTCTATAAGGCAGAAATTTCTTCGGATTATAACGTTCTATAAGGCAGTAATTTCCTCGGATTATAGCGTTCTATAAGGCAGTAATTCCCTCGGATTATAGCGTTCTATAAGGCAGTAATTCCCTCGGATTATAACGTTCTATAAGGCAGTAATTTCCTCGGATTATCACGTTCCATAAGGCAGTAATTCCCTCGGATTATCACGTTCTATAAGGCAGTAATTTCCTCGGATTATCACGTTCTATAAGGCAGTAATTTCCTCGGATTATCACGTTCTATAAGGCAGTAATTCCCTCGGATTATCACGTTCTATAAGGCAGTAATTCCCTCGGATTATCACGTTCTATAAGGCAGTAATTTCCTCGGATTATCACGTTTTATAAGGCAGTAAATCCCTCGGATTATCACATTCTATAAGGCAGTAATTTCCTCGGATTATCACGTTCTATAAGGCAGTAATTCCCTCGGATTATCGCGTTCTATAAGGCAGTAATTTCCTCGGATTATCACGTTCTATAAGGCAGTAATTCCCTCGGATTATCGCGTTCTATAAGGCAGTAATTTCCTCGGATTATCACGTTTTATAAGGCAGTAATTTCCTCGGATTATCACGTTCTATAAGGCAGTAATTCCCTCGGATTATCACGTTCTATAAGGCAGTAATTCCCTCGGATTATCACGTTCTATAAGGCAGTAATTCCCTCGGATTATCACGTTCTATAAGGCAGTAATTTCTTCGGATTATCACGTTCTATAAGGCAGTAATTTCTTCGGATGATAGTGTTCTATAAGGCAGTAATTTCTTCGGATTATAGTGTTCTATAAGGCAGTAATTTCCTCGGATTATCACGTTTTATAAGGCAGTAATTCCCTCGGATTATAACGTTCTATAAGGCAGTAATTTCCTCGGATTATCACGTTCTATAATGCCCTCGGATTATAACGTTCTATAAGGCAGTAATTTCCTCGGATTATCACGTTCTATAAGGCAGTAATTCCCTCGGATTATCACGTTTTATAAGGCAGTAATTCCCTCGGATTATCACGTTCTATAAGGCAGTAATTCCCTCGGATTATCACGTTCTATAAGGCAGTAATTCCCTCGGATTATCACGTTCTATAAGGCAGTAATTCCCTCGGATTATCACGTTCTATAAGGCAGTAATTCCCTCGGATTATCACGTTCTATAAGGCAGTAATTCCCTCGGATTATCACGTTCTATAAGGCAGTAATTCCCTCGGATTATCACGTTCTATAAGGCAGTAATTCCCTCGGATTATCGCGTTCTATAAGGCAGTTATTTCATCGGATGATAGTGTTCTATAAGGCAGTAATTTCCTCGGATTATAGCGTTCTATAAGGCAGTAATTCCCTCGGATTATAACGTTCTATAAGGCAGTAATTTCCTCGGATTATCACGTTCTATAAGGCAGTAATTCCCTCGGATTATCACGTTCTATAAGACAGTAATTTCCTCGGATTATCACGTTCTATAAGGCAGTAATTCCCTTGGATTATCACGGTCTATAAGGCAGTAATTCCCTCGGATTATCACGTTCTATAAGGTAGTAATTCCCTCGGATTATCACGTTCTATAAGGCAGTAATTCCCTCGGATTATCACGTTCTATAAGGCAGTAATTCCCTCGGATTATCACGTTCTATAAGGCAATAATTCCCTCGGATTATCACGTTCTATAAGGCAGTAATTCCCTCGGATTATCACGTTCTATAAGGCAGTAATTCTCTCGGATTATCACGTTCTATAAGACAGTAATTCCCTCGGATTATCGCGTTCTATAAGGCAGTTATTTCATCGGATGATAGTGTTCTATAAGGCAGTAATTTTCTCGGATTATAGCGTTCTATAAGGCAGTAATTACCTCGGATTATAACGTTCTATAAGGCAGTAATTTCCTCGGATTATCACGTTCTATAAGGCAGTAATTCCCTAGGATTATCACGTTCTATAAGGCAGTAATTCCCTTGGATTATCACGTTCTATAAGGCAGTAATTCCCTCGGATTATCACGTTCTATAAGGCAGTAATTCCCTCGGAATATCACGTTCTATAAGGCAGTAATTCCCTCGGATTATCACGTTCTATAAGGCAGTAATTCCCTCGGATTATCACGTTTTATAAGGCAATAATTCCCTCGGATTATCACGTTCTATAAGACAGTAATTCCCTCGGATTATCACGTTCTATAAGGCAGTAATTCCCTCGGATTATCACGTTCTATAAGGCAGTAATTCCCTCGGATTATAGTGTTCTATAAGGCAGTAATTTCTTCGGATGATAGTGTTCTATAAGGCAGTAATTTCTTCGGATTATAGTGTTCTTTAAGGCAGTAATTTCCTCGGATTATAGCGTTCTATAAGGCAGTAATTTCCTCGGATTATCACGTTCTATAAGGCAGTAATTCCCTCGGATTATCACGTTCTATAAGGCAGTAATTTCCTCGGATTATCACGTTCTATAAGGCAGTAATTCCTTCGGATTATCACGTTCTATAAGGCAGTAATTCCCTCGGATGATAGTGTTCTATAAGGCAGTTATTTCATCGGATTATAACGTTCTATAAGGCAGAAATTTCCTTGGATTATAGCGTTCTATAAGGTAGTTATTTCATCGGATTATAACGTTCTATAAGGCAGTAATTTCCTCGGATTATAGCGTTCTATAAGGCAGTAATTTCCCCGGATTATCACGTTCGATAAGGCAGTAATTCCCTCGGATTATAACGTTCTATAAGGCAGTAATTTCCTCGGATTATCACGTTCTATAAGGCAGTAATTCCCTCGGATTATCACGTTCTATAAGGCAGCAATTCCCTCGGATTATCACGTTCTATATGGCAGTAATTCCCTTGGATTATCACGTTCTATAAGGCAGTAATTCCCTCGGATTATCACGTTCTATAAGGCAGTAATTCCCTCGGATTATCACGTTCTATAAGGCAGTAATTTCTTCGGATGATAGTGTTCTATAAGGCAGTAATTTCCTCGGATTATAGCGTTCTATAAGGCAGTAATTTCCTCGGATTTTAGCGTTCTATAAGGCTGTAATTCCCTCGGATTATAGCGTTCTATAAGGCAGTAATTTCCTCGGATTTTAGTGTTCTATAAGGCAGTAATTTCCCCGGACTATAGCGTTCTATAAGGCGGTAATTCCCTCGGATTATCGGGTTCTATAAGGCAGTAATTTCCTCGGATTATCACGTTCTATAAGGCAGTAATTCCCTTGGATTATCGCGTTCTATAAGGCAGTAATTTCCTCGGATTATCACATTCTATAAG
The DNA here is from genome assembly GCF_036898095.1 of Palaemon carinicauda. Lineage (NCBI taxonomy): Eukaryota > Metazoa > Arthropoda > Malacostraca > Decapoda > Palaemonidae > Palaemon > Palaemon carinicauda. The sequence goes on from NC_090758.1 coordinate 81,024,020, forward strand.
GCAGTAATTCCCTCGGATTATCGCGTTCTATAAGGCAGTAATTTCCTCGGATTATCACGTTCTATAAGGCAGTAATTTCCTCGGATTATCACGTTCTATAAGGCAGTAATTCCCTCGGATTATCACGTTCTATAAGGCAGTAATTCCCTCGGATAATCACGTTCTATAAGGCAGTAATTCCCTCGGATTATCACGTTCTATAAGGCTGTAATTTTTTCGGATTATCACGTTCTATAAGGCAGTAATTTCTTCGGATGAGAGTGTTCTATAAGGCAGTAATTTCTTCGGATTATAGTGTTCTATAAGGCAGTAATTTCCTCGGATTATCACGTTCTATAAGGCAGTAATTCCCTCGGATTATAACGTTCTATAAGGCAGTAATTTCCTCGGATTATCACGTTCTATAATGCCCTCGGATTATAACGTTCTATAAGGCAGTAATTTCCTCGGATTATAGCGTTCTATAAGGCAGTAATTCCCTCGGATTATCACGTTCTATAAGGCAGTAATTCCCTCGGATTATCACGTTCTATAAGGCAGTAATTCCCTCGGATTATCACGTTCTATAAGGCAGTAATTCCCTCGGATTATCACGTTCTATAAGACAGTAATTCCCTCGGATTATCGCGTTCTATAAGGCAGTTATTTCATCGGATGATAGTGTTCTATAAGGCAGTAATTTTCTCGGATTATAGCGTTCTATAAGGCAGTAATTACCTCGGATTATAACGTTCTATAAGGCAGTAATTTCCTCGGATTATCACGTTCTATAAGGCAGTAATTCCCTAGGATTATCACGTTCTATAAGGCAGTAATTCCCTTGGATTATCACGTTCTATAAGGCAGTAATTCCCTCGGATTATCACGTTCTATAAGGCAGTAATTCCCTCGGATTATCACGTTCTATAAGGCAGTAATTCCCTCGGAATATCACGTTCTATAAGGCAGTAATTCCCTCGGATTATCACGTTCTATAAGGCAGTAATTCCCTCGGATTATCACGTTCTATAAGGCAATAATTCCCTCGGATTTTCACGTTCTATAAGGCAGTAATTCCCTCGGATTATCACGTTCTATAAGGCAGTAATTCCCTCGGATTATCACGTTCTATAAGGCAGTAATTCCCTCGGATTATAGTGTTCTATAAGGCAGTAATTTCTTCGGATGATAGTGTTCTATAAGGCAGTAATTTCTTCGGATTATAGTGTTCTTTAAGGCAGTAATTTCCTCGGATTATAGCGTTCTATAAGGCAGTAATTTCCTCGGATTATCACGTTCTATAAGGCAGTAATTCCCTCGGATTATCACGTTCTATAAGGCAGTAATTTCCTCGGATTATCACGTTCTATAAGGCAGTAATTCCTTCGGATTATCACGTTCTATAAGCCAGTAATTCCCTCGGATGATAGTGTTCTATAAGGCAGTTATTTCATCGGATTATAACGTTCTATAAGGCAGTAATTTCCTTGGATTATAGCGTTCTATAAGGTAGTTATTTCATCGGATTATAACGTTCTATAAGGCAGTAATTTCCTCGGATTATAGCGTTCTATAAGGCAGTAATTTCCCCGGATTATCACGTTCGATAAGGCAGTAATTCCCTCGGATTATAACGTTCTATAAGGCAGTAATTTCCTCGGATTATCATGTTCTATAAGGCAGTAATTCCCTCGGATTATCACGTTCTATAAGGCAGCAATTCCCTCGGATTATCACGTTCTATATGGCAGTAATTCCCTTGGATTATCACGTTCTATAAGGCAGTAATTCCCTCGGATTATCACGTTCTATAAGGCAGTAATTCCCTCGGATTATCACATTCTATAAGGCAGTAATTTCTTCGGATGATAGTGTTCTATAAGGCAGTAATTTCCTCGGATTATAGCGTTCTATAAGGAAGTAATTTCCTCGGATTTTAGCGTTCTATAAGGCTGTAATTCCCTCGGATTATAGCGTTCTATAAGGCAGTAATTTCCTCGGATTTTAGTGTTCTATAAGGCAGTAATTTCCCCGGACTATAGCGTTCTATAATGCGGTAATTCCCTCAGATTATCGGGTTCTATAAGGCAGTAATTTCCTCGGATTATCACGTTCTATAAGGCAGTAATTCCCTCGGATTATCGCGTTCTATAAGGCAGTAATTTCCTCGGATTATCACGTTCTATAAGGCAGTAATTCCCTCGGATTATCACGTTCCATAAGGCAGTAATTCCCTCGGATTATCACGTTCTATAAGGCAGTAATTCCCTCGGATTATCACGTTCCATTAGGCAGTAATTCCCTCGGATTTTCACGTTCTATAAGGCAGTAATTTCTTCGGATTATAACGTTCTATAAGGCAGTAATTTCCTCGGATTATAGCGTTCTATAAGGCAGTAATTCCCTCGGATTATAACGTTCTATAAGGCAGTAATTTCCTCGGATTATCACGTTCCATAAGGCAGTAATTCCCTCGGATTATCACGTTCTATAAGGCAGTAATTTCCTCGGATTATCACGTTCTATAAGGCAGTAATTTCCTCGGATTATCACGTTCTATAAGGCAGTAATTCCCTCGGATTATCACGTTCTATAAGGCAGTAATTCCCTCGGATTATCACGTTCTATAAAGCAGTAATTTCCTCGGATTATCACGTTTTATAAGGCAGTAAATCCCTCGGATTATCACGTTCTATAAGGCAGTAATTTCCTCGGATTATCACGTTCTATAAGGCAGTAATTCCCTCGGATTATCACGTTCTATAAGGCAGTAATTTCCTCGGATTATCACGTTCTATAAGGCAGTAATTCCCTCGGATTATCACGTTTTATAAGGCAGTGATTCCCTCGGATTATCACGTTCTATAAGGCAGTAATTCCCTCGGATTATCACGTTCTATAAGACAGTAATTCCCTCGGATTATCGCGTTCTATAAGGCAGTTATTTCATCGGATGATAGTGTTCTATAAGGCAGTAATTTTCTCGGATTATAGCGTTCTATAAGGCAGTAATTACCTCGGATTATAACGTTCTATAAGGCAGTAATTTCCTCGGATTATCACGTTCTATAAGGCAGTAATTCCCTAGGATTATCACGTTCTATAAGGCAGTAATTCCCTTGGATTATCACGTTCTATAAGGCAGTAATTCCCTCGGATTATCACGTTCTATAAGGCAGTAATTCCCTCGGAATATCACGTTCTATAAGGCAGTAATTCCCTCGGATTATCACGTTCTATAAGGCAGTAATTCCCTCGGATTATCACGTTCTATAAGGCAATAATTCCCTCGGATTATCACGTTCTATAAGGCAGTAATTCCCTCGGATTATCACGTTCTATAAGGCAGTAATTCCCTCGGATTATCACGTTCTATAAGGCAGTAATTCCCTCGGATTATCACGTTCTATAAGGCAGTAATTTCTTCGGATGATAGTGTTCTATAAGGCAGTAATTTCCTCGGATTATAGCGTTCTATAAGGCAGTATTTTCCTCGGATTTTAGCGTTCTATAAGGCTGTAATTCCCTCGGATTATAGCGTTCTATAAGGCAATAATTCCCTCGGATTATCACGTTCTATAAGGCAGTAATTCCCTCGGATTATCACGTTCTATAAGGCAGTAATTCTCTCGGATTATCACGTTCTATAAGACAGTAATTCCCTCGGATTATCGCGTTCTATAAGGCAGTTATTTCATCGGATGATAGTGTTCTATAAGGCAGTAATTTTCTCGGATTATAGCGTTCTATAAGGCAGTAATTACCTCGGATTATAACGTTCTATAAGGCAGTAATTTCCTCGGATTATCACGTTCTATAAGGCAGTAATTCCCTAGGATTATCACGTTCTATAAGGCAGTAATTCCCTTGGATTATCACGTTCTATAAGGCAGTAATTCCCTCGGATTATCACGTTCTATAAGGCAGTAATTCCCTCGGAATATCACGTTCTATAAGGCAGTAATTCCCTCGGATTATCACGTTCTATAAGGCAGTAATTCCCTCGGATTATCACGTTTTATAAGGCAATAATTCCCTCGGATTATCACGTTCTATAAGACAGTAATTCCCTCGGATTATCACGTTCTATAAGGCAGTAATTCCCTCGGATTATCACGTTCTATAAGGCAGTAATTCCCTCGGATTATAGTGTTCTATAAGGCAGTAATTTCTTCGGATGATAGTGTTCTATAAGGCAGTAATTTCTTCGGATTATAGTGTTCTTTAAGGCAGTAATTTCCTCGGATTATAGCGTTCTATAAGGCAGTAATTTCCTCGGATTATCACGTTCTATAAGGCAGTAATTCCCTCGGATTATCACGTTCTATAAGGCAGTAATTTCCTCGGATTATCACGTTCTATAAGGCAGTAATTCCTTCGGATTATCACGTTCTATAAGGCAGTAATTCCCTCGGATGATAGTGTTCTATAAGGCAGTTATTTCATCGGATTATAACGTTCTATAAGGCAGAAATTTCCTTGGATTATAGCGTTCTATAAGGTAGTTATTTCATCGGATTATAACGTTCTATAAGGCAGTAATTTCCTCGGATTATAGCGTTCTATAAGGCAGTAATTTCCCCGGATTATCACGTTCGATAAGGCAGTAATTCCCTCGGATTATAACGTTCTATAAGGCAGTAATTTCCTCGGATTATCACGTTCTATAAGGCAGTAATTCCCTCGGATTATCACGTTCTATAAGGCAGCAATTCCCTCGG
>NC_090758.1:81036719-81046719 GCF_036898095.1 Palaemon carinicauda
CTTGTAAGTCTGGTGGCATGGAGTAAATTTTCCCACAACGTGACGTGACGAATGCGCTGGAGATAGTCGGAGGAGGTTGTAGAAGGAAAAAATTCGGCAGGGACGACCAACGGGTCGCCATACACCATTTCAGCTACTGAGACTTCAAGGGCGTCTTTAGGAGTTGTCCTTAGCCCCAGGAGGACCCAGGGAAGCTGATAAACCAGTTGGAATCCTTGCAACGGGATATCAAAGCTGCGAGGAAAACGTTCAACCATTCCATTGGCAGCGGGGTTGTAGGCCATTGTCTGATGTAAGGTGATGCCCAGAAGGTTCGCTAATGATGTCCACAATTGCGAGGTGAAAGTAGTTCCCCTGTCAGAAGTAATATGCTCAGGGATACCAAATCTTGCGATCCATCCAAAGAGTAATGATCCATTCACAGAGTAAGGCAGATGTACATGAGGTGTACGTTGGAGTTTCCATGGGAATGGCTTCAGGCCAACGGGTGGAGCGGTCGATAATGGTAAACAGGTAACGATGTCCTTGTGATGTGGGTAGGGGGCCTACAACTTCGACGTGAATATGTGTGAAACAACGCTGAGGTTGAGGAAAGGTGCCCACTCCTGAATCCGTGTGTTGATGTACTTTGGAAGTTTGGCAAGATGTACAGAAGCGAACCCAATCCTTAGCATCCTTGGAAATGCATTGCCAAATGAACTTTGCCTTCAGCAGCTGTGCAGTAGAACGGCACGAGGTATGTGAAAGGCCTTGAGTGAAATCAAACACCTGTCGGCGCATGGGAGCAGGAATCCAAGGTTGCGGTCTGCCAGTACTGACGTCACAGAGGAGGGTGGTGTTAGAGTCTTCGAGGGGAAAGTCTTCTCAACGGAGGGATGTGCAGGATATCCTACATGCTTGATCTCTGGATCCTGTCGTTGGGCTTTAGCCATGGCGTTGTAATCCAATCCCAGTTGAACGGCAGCCGACGTGTTTCTTGACAGGGCATTGGCAACGGGATTAATTTTCCCAGAGACGTATTGAAGGGGGCAATTGTATTCAGCCACGGCGGAGAGATGTCGGCGTTGCCAGGCGGACCAGGCATCAGACTGTCGAGTAAAGGCATGCACCAGAGGCATGTGGTCCGTGCGAATGACGAAGGGTGTACCTTCTAAAAAATGGCAAAAGTGACGGACAGCCATGTGCACAGCCAGCAATTCTCGATCGAAGGTAGAATAACCAGATTCTGCCTTGGACAGTTTTCTGCTGAAGAAGGCCAATGGGCGGGGCGAGCCATTGACCACCTGCTCGAGTACTGTACCAATAGCGACGTCGCTGGCATCGGTGGAGAGAAGGAGAGGGGCATGTGGAATACGAAAATTGAGAGCCGCAGCAGTTGATAAGGCCTTCTTTGCATTGCAGAAGGCTGCATCTTGAAGGGGACCCCACTTCAGGTCCTTTGGCTGGCCTTTGAGGGAGGGGTAGAAGGGAGCAAGAGTGGCGACAATGGCTGGCAGAAAACGGTGATGATAGTTGATCATGCCCAAGAATTCCTGCAGAGCTTTGACGGTTGAGGGCACGGGGAAGTTCTGAACGGCTGCTACCTTCTCAGGGAGGGGATGGACATCTTCCGGAGTGATTCGGTGCCCTAAGAACGACACTTCGTTGGCACCAGAGGTACACTTATCGTACCGGACTACAAGGCCATTTTGTTGCAGGCGGTCAAGCACGATGCGCAGGTGACGGAGGTGTTCCTCTTTTGAGAAGGAGAACATAAGTATGTCATCCACATAACATTCACAAAAAAGGGAGGTCCCCTAAAATGCCATCCATGAGACGTTGAAACGGGGTCCCAGCATTACGAAGGCCAAAACAGGAGTATTCGAAGGTGTATGTACCAAACAGGGTGGTGATGGCACTCTTGGGGATATCTTCTGGGTTCATAGCCACCTGATAATACCCCTTCAGGAGATCAAGTGTAGAGAAAACCTTTGCTTTTGTGCAGGTAGGAGGTCACGTCGGCAGCGTTTGGGAGGGGGTAGTGATCCGGTTCTGTTTGCATGTTAAGGCGCCTGTGATCCCAGCACGGACGGAGGGAGCCGTCTTTCTTCAGAACGATGTGTAAGGGTGACGACCATGGGCTGGAGCCCTTTCGACAAAGGCCCATTTCCTCCATTTCGGCGAACGTCTGTTTGACGGCTGCCAATCGTTCCGGTGCCAGATATCTGAATTTTGCGAAGACCGGGGATCCCGTCGTCTTGATATGGTGATAAATACTGTGCTTGGCAGTAACCGTGGGTGTTTGGTGAAGTTCTGGACGTCAAATATCCGGGTACGACGTGAGGAGGTGGGCGTAGGCATCCGTGGGTGCGCTAATGTGGAGAGCGAGGTTAGAGGGGGCGGGTTGAAGAGGTGTTGACAAGAACAAGTCTGCGTTGACCAATCGTTGGTGGGCGACATCGACCAGAAGGTGGAAATGAGAGAGGAAATCCGCACGAGGATTGGCATTGTGATGTCAGCAACGAGAAACTTCCAATTTAATTTACCGTTTCCGAACGGTAATGTGAGGTTCTCGTAACCATAGGTGGGTATCGCAGATCCGTTGGCAGCTACCAAGCGGACGTCGGCAGAGAGTTTCCTTGGCAAAAGAGAACGACAAGCACCCGTGTCTAGCAAAAATCGCACGCCCGTTCCTGCATCCTGAAAAAGAAAAGTTTAGAAACATGGGAGGCCACCGCCATGAGTAATGGCCTACTTACACGTTTTTTGGCCTCTGACAATCCTCTGCAGATTTCTTCGCAGTTGCCCTGAATCTGAAGTGGTAGTAGCAAAACTGCGGTGGATAGGAGGTAGTTAGTAGCTGTAGAAGTCATTTGTTGGGGCGCGAACGATTGGTGGGTGGTGGGCGGCTTTGTATCTGCTTCGGCACGTCACGGTGTGGGCGTGTATATCCTACGGCATTCATGTCAGCTTCGGTTGACGTTGAATAGGCATCCTCTTCGTCAGGGGTGGAGGCGTTGATGGAGGTCTTGAAGTGGCTGTCCGTAACGGCGTCGGCTTTGGTTATCAAGTCCTTTATGGGTAAACTATTGACATAGAGTATGGCAGCGCGTATAGGTCCGGGTAAACGGCGTATCCAAAGGGCACGAAGTAGGTTCACCTCACCAGGAGAGCCGTCTACGGCAGGTTGAAGGCGAGCGATACTGGTCATTTCCCTGAGGGCAAGCGAAGCCCTTTGGTCCTCCAATGGTGGTTGCAAGAGCTGAAAAACCTTTGCTACACGGGCGACTGGCAATGGTGAGCACTGCTGCAGAAGGTATGTTTTGAGGGCGTCATATGCTATTGGGTTGTCTCCTTGTTCACAAAGCCAGTCGGATAATTTTGGGAAGGTGTCCTCGGGTATCGCCGCGAGAACATAATCTGCTTTGGTGGTTGAGCGAGTCACGCCCTTGATGTGAAACTGGACTTCTGCACGCTAAAACCAAGCAAACGCCTCTCTGCTGGTGAACGGTGAAAGTTTCAATGGGTCCGTCATAGTACCAACGATGGAGGGGCGAGGGGGGTGGGGTTGGAAGATAGTGGGAGCGATTCGACTTCCGGGGTCACCAATTTGGTCACCAATGTGACGGTGCCGAGAGAAAGGTTGTGAACTCAAAGGCAGTGCGGAAGCAACTGAGATAATTTATTATGAAACACTCTCCTTTATATACAAAACCTCAAGGCAACAGGAAATTACATGTTTGAGAAAATGACAATATTACATAGGCGACACGCAGACATGTTTATTCTGGTTCTTTTTAGTGCGAGGGAAGAGCGAAGATACAAGCATAATATATACAAAAGGAATTATGTACAATTGTTTGACACACGGTTGGTACACTAGCAAGGTTGGTTCTCCAGCCGGGACATATGATAATGCTTTCATTTCATTATTATTGGAGACTGATCAGCCTATCTCTTATGTATCATACTCTTGTAAAATTTATATGAAATCTCAAGCAGACCGGAATGGGATTTTCCATATTCTTTTTTGCTTGAATTTGTCACAATTATAGAGTAGTGTTGATCCTGTGGTCAATTTGAAATAAAATCTAGCCAACATAATTGATAGGTGTAGCCCTTCTCGTATGCTAAGGTACCGAGTGAAGGACTAACCGTGGTTCAATGACGATAGTAGATATACTTATTTGTAATATCTATACTCAGCTAAGAGTTTTCGCACAGGGAGTTTATGCCTCAACTGAAAATGAATACAATTAAACCATAAAAGAAACCCTTCCTGGTACAACTCAAGAACATATATGGTGGTCGACCCTTAAATCTGCACTGTTTGGTGTAGATGCAACTGTTCCTCTTTGTTCTGTCACTCACAGTCCAAAGGAAAAAGGAACCTTTTGGCTGATGTTTTCGATAGTAAACAGAGTAATGAAAAACTTTAACTTCTTTATTACTCTTTTCCTAAGGCTAAACTAACTAGTATAGTTTTTTAATGTCGTGATATTAAAGCTCTGTTGAAGGACTTTGATGTTTATGGAGGTGTAGACCCAATTGCTATTTTTCCTTTGATTTTTATAAAGACTGCAGATTTCTTTGTGGAGGATTGATTTTAGTTTTATTTTTTGTTTGCCAAATCCAGAGAGAGAGAGAGAGAGAGAGAGAGAGAGAGAGAGAGAGAGAGAGAGAGAGAGAGAGTGTTTGTGTGTAACCGAGCAAGAACTAGGTAATGTATTGGTTGTGTGTGTTTGCACGCTGGATTTACATATTTATTTGATTTCGAGCAGCGATGGAAGTGAATATTTATTTTTTGAGCCGTAACTCCTTCTTTGAACTGCTGATTATTTTGAAAGTGGATTTGATTGAAACTGACATTGCTTATGATAAAGCACTTGATTAGACTGTTCTTAGAATATTGACCTGTGTTGATGGCCCATACCGGATAAAGAAAAAGTTAATTGGATTGTTCTTGAATAGATGAGATAACGAGAATTACCATGGCTTGTAACCATACCAGATGGTGGTATTGACTGCTGGGTCGATTGCGTTGACGAATTTCTGTCGGCCACGGATCTGTGATGGAACTGCCAATATTAGTGTTCTGGCTTAGGTAACCAGCAATGTTTATACTTGAGCAACCATTCTCACTATGGTGTACTGATATATTTGGAATTTGGTGTTGAGGGTGATATTTACAGTGACTGTTTTAAAGACGTTTGTCTAGTGTGGGTAACAAGGTGTCAGTGGTTGTGCATGTACTATAACATATATATATATATATATATATATATATATTAGTTTTTGTTAAAGTTGATTTGGTTTGAGTTCCTTTTTTTTTAATGGTAAGGTTTTAACGATATTATTTTAAGGAATTTTTTGAGAAAAATTAATGTAATACGTATTTAACTGTATATTGAATACAGGATTTTGAGTGGTGATTTGTTTCAGTTTATAAGAAATGTAGTTTTAAGGTTATGTTTTGTTTTTATGTCCTTTTTGTCCAAGAATCCCGCTGCTGATAACGTAAGGGGAAAGTTTGTGTTCAGGAGACAATTGTCTCTTAGAGCGATAAAGGGTGTGGGGGCTGCTTTTGTGCGCATGACGCCACATCTTAGCTCCAAAGTTATCTGTCATTTTGCGTAAGTTAGCAAGAAGAGGAGCTTTTTGGCACTTGTTGGAGAATTGGTAATGTCACTCCTCTATGTAAATGTGTTAGTGGTAGCTCAAGTCCAACTGATTACCGCCCAATTTCTATAGCTCCCATATTATCTAAAGTTTTTGAACGTGTTCTCGCAAAACGTGTTAATAGGTTTGCTGAAGGTATTCATCTATTCCTTAGTTTGCAATTTGGTTCTAGTTAAGTCCTTGGAGCATGTGATGCCATTTTTGCATATCCAATACTGTACAGAAATCCCTTCATTGTTGTCAGGAAGTTCGTATGATTGGCCTTGATTTTATTGCTGTCGTTAACCATGTTAATTATTAGGGCCTTGTTTTCAAACTTAAACAGTTGGGAGTGGGTGCGTCATTTCTTAGCATTATCATTGTTTTTTTAAGTATTAGATCTCAAAGAGTTGCTGTTGATGGGCATCATAGTGAATATAGGAATATGATATCTGGTGTTCCACAGGGTAGTGTTCTTGGCCCATTACTGTTCATACTATATACACATGACATGTGGTTTGGCCTAGAAAACAAAATTGTTGCATATGCAGACGATGCTACTCTCTATTCATCAATTCCATCCCCTGAATGTATATCTGAGGTTGCTGAATCCCTTAATAGAGATCTAGATAAATTAGTTCATGGTGCAAAATTATGCGGTATGAAGTTGAATCCTAAAAACTCAAAGTATGATTGTAATTAGGTCAAGGACAGTGGGTCCTCAACATCCAGATATTATTATTGATAATGCTTCTTTGACTTTGTATGACTTAAATTTTGAGGTGTGATTTTCGACACCAAATTTAGTTTTGAGAAACACATTAGGTCTGTGTCTTCTTTCACTGCACAAAATATTGGCTTATTGAGAAAATCTTTCAAGATATTCTTTTATCAATCTATTGTGAAGAAGTGTTTTAATTTTTCCATTCTACATTGATATAAGTATTGTTCTCCTGTCTGGGCCTCAGGTGCTGATTCTATTCTTAATTTGTTGGACAGAAACTTAAGGTCCATCAAATTTCTTATTCGGATCTAGATATTAATCTTTGGCACTGTCGTTCAATTAGTTCATTATGCATGTTGCATGAGATTTTTCATAATTCTGAACATTCTTTACATTCATATCTCCCTGGCCAATTCCATCCAATACTAGGCAGGAAGTTAATTCTAATAGCCAGGCCTCCTCCATCACGAGGCTCAATAGTATACAGTAATTGAATCAGTAGAACTTTAAAGTTACAGCGGATGTTTTTATTTTGAACAAGGTGACATAAGTCTTTGATATTTTATATATGACACATCTGCTTTACGTTGTTACTCTTATTATAATGATTTATTATTAATTTATTCTCATCATTTATTTATTTCCTTATTTCCTTTCCTCACTGGACTATTTTTCCCTATTGGGGCGCTTTGGCTTATATCATCTTGCTTTTCCAACTAGGGTTGTAACTTGGCTAATAATAATAATAATAATAAAAATAATAATAATAATAATAATAATAATAATAATAATAATAATAATAACAATGATAATAATAATGCAAAGTGTCTTGTTAGATTTCATTAGTCGTTTCAATTTTGATCTTTTAAATCAAAATGTCTCCATTCATCATGTACTTCACGTTTCATAGTTTAATTACACACACAAAAAAAAAAAAAAAAAAAAAAAAAATATCATGTCCATTATAGTGCCTGGTCTGAAGAAACCTTTTATGGCCTTAAGGTTATCATAGTTTACAGCGTCAGGTTGCAATCTAAAAATATGTAACTTCCCAGTTTTCCTCTTCCTCTTGCAGATGAATTTGCTTGTCATTACGACGCAACTTATCAATAACTGAAGGATAGGCCAATTAGGTAGCTGAAATCTAATATCATATTGGCATATTCTGATACTGTGATTACTATCAATTTAACGTGTAACGCAAGCATCATAACTTGCAAAATAACGGTGGTTACTTTGCAATAAAAAATGAATAATTACATTAAATTGTTAATTTTTTTCTTTTTACTTTCTTCTTCATCTATATATATATACATATATATATATATATACATATATATATTATATATATATATATATATTTATTGTCTTTTAAAAAACGCATATAAACAATTATTGTTAAGAGATTGCTGCCTCATACTTTAGTCTCCAACTCTTCGACAATGCAAAAGGAATGCATTTTGTTTAGATATGTTTCGTAAACTATACCAATAAGCCTAATTGAGACATCCCCTTTCCCTACAAAAACAAATTGAAATGGCATAGGGAACACTTATTACAATAACCTTTCGTCCACACAATTTTCCCCTTTTTTATCTCCTTGTGATGATGTACCAATATCTCCATGAGGCTTACACTGGATAAAGGGAATCTGTCAGTCCTTTCTGAGGGGCCTCTTCAATGGTATCTACGCTGCAGGGATCTGCAGTAGTAGCTCTTGTCATATGGACACTTGGCAGTTTTAACATTTCTAGATTACATGATGTATGATTTTCCATTTTTTTTTATGAATAATCATAGTGATTTGATAGGAGAGGAATGATTTATCATAGTGCTATTATTTTCTTAAATATCTTGATAAGTATTTATAGAGTTTTTAATTACAAGAGAGAGAGAGAGAGAGAGAGAGAGAGAGAGAGAGAGAGAATATCCGACTTTCTACCTCTTCCACCCATATCTCGTGGCGATATGTAATTTATGTGTGCATATATATATATATATATATATATATGGTAAAAAAATAGGGCTTTTTGTCGTTGTATTTCCTTACTGATAATAAATAAACTTCCATTCTATTCTAGATTTATTGAAATTTAATTATCTGAATTGATAAATGCGTTTTGATAATGATCCAAAACCAAAGTAATAAGGAAATAAATGCAAATAGATAATCTTCATTAGTGGCAAACTGAATATAGATTTTAATGAAATATTCATTAATATCCTGTCTAGTTGTTTATAAGTATCATTTATCTATTATAGCTAGCTTTTTATGTTCAGGGAACTAACAAAAACAGAAATAGTTATAATTGAAAACACATATCCCGATATTATTCAACAGACTTTGTAGGCTGTGATCTTGGGTAAGGAGTTTTTTTAAGAAACCGTTATGTATCATTTATTATCAATATTGATATATATATATATATATATATTATATATATAATTATTATATATATCATATATATATATAATATATATATATAATATGTTTATATTTATATATATATATATATATATATATATATATTTATATATATATCCATCCATATACCAAGGCACTTCCCCTAATTTTGGGGGGGTAGCCGACACCAACAATGAAGACAAAACAAAAAGGGGACCTCTACTCTCTACGTTCCTTCAGCTCTAACCAGGGACTCAACCGAGTTCAGCTGGTACTGTTAGGGTGCCACAGCCCAACCTCCCACATTATCACCACAGATGAAGCTTCATAATGCTAAATCCCCTACTGTTGCTACCTCCGCGGTCATCTAAGGCACCGGAGGAAGCAGCAGGGCCTACCGGAACTGCGTCATAATCGCTCGCCATTCATTCCTATTTCTAGCATGTTCTCTTGCCTCTCTCACACCTATCCTCCTATCACCCAGAGCCTTCTTCACACGCCATCCATCCACCCAAATCTTGGCCTTCCTCTTGTACTTCTTCCATCAACTCTTGCATCCATCACCTTCTTTAGCAGACAACCATTTTCCATTCTCTCAACATGTCCAAACCACCTCAACACATTCATATCCACTCTCAGCCGCTAACTCATTTCTTACACCCGTTCTCTCCCTCACCACTTCGTTCCTAACCCTATCTACTCAAGATACCCCAGCCATACTCCTTAGACACTTCATCTCAAACACATTCAATTTATGTCTCTCCATCACTTTCATTCCCCACAACTCCGATCCATACATCACAGTTGGTACAATCACTTTCTCATATAGAACTCTGTTTACATTCATGCCCAACCATCTATTTTTTACTACTCCCTTAACTGCCCCCAACACTTTGCAACCTTCATTCACTCTCTGACGTACATCTGCTTCCACTCCACCATTTGCTGCAACAACAGACCCCAAGTACTTAAACTGATCCACCTCCTCAAGTAACTCTCCGTTCAAACATGACATTCAAACCTTGCACCACCTCTCCTTCCCGTACATCTCATAACCTTACTCTTACCTCATTAACTCTCAACTTCCTTCTATCACACACACTTCCAAATTCTGTCACTAGTCGGTCAAGCTTCTCTTCTGTGTCTGCTACCAGTACAGTATCTTCCGCAAACAACAACTGCTTTACCTCCCATTCATGGTCATTCTCGCCTACCAGTTTTAATCCTCGTCCAAG
>NC_090758.1:81054219-81059219 GCF_036898095.1 Palaemon carinicauda
ATCGGGAATAATATTACAGGCTTACAAAGTTTGAGAAGGGAATATTTGGATTTGAAATTTTTTTCTTGGAATGCTAAATTTTAGTCATATTTCTTACATAGCGTACGCTAGAGAGAGAGAGAGAGAGAGAGAGAGAGAGAGAGAGAGAGATTTTCACTAATAACTTTACGCAAAGTGTTGTTTGATAACACTGTTATGATATCATATAAATGGTAAGGTGCCATTGTGGTAAACTGAATGGTATTATATACTTTTTATTAGTTATGAATGTGTTGATGACTTTAATAATAGTTATTTGGAAATAAAGTTTTATATTAGAAACTTATTAATGTGGCATCAAGCTTAAAAGCCTTGCGATTCAATTTGTATATAATTCTAGCTGTAATTTAGCGTTTTTTTTTTTTTTTTCTTTTTTTTTTTGTACATATGAATATTAGCAAACGTTGACTCGTGCCGCCGACCTATTTACTTAGTTGGACTAATAGAAAAAAAGCCCTGAGAAAAATTGGGGAAAAAAATAAATTTTAACGGGAAAAAATACTGTTATTTCAACATTTCCTCTCGGTTTTCTTGTTTTTTCTTCTTGTTTTTGCGAATCCCAGTCTTTAAATATAAAGTCCAAACACCATTCTGAAGTTAGACGATGGGGAAGTAGTTGGAATTTCAGACTGAGATTTGGAATCGGGGGAGGGGATATTGTAGAAGAATATGGTGGAGGGATATGATCAGGGTATACGGTCGGGGTATATGGTGAGGAGATATGGTGGGAGGATATGGTGGGGGGATAAGGTGGGAGGATATGGTGGAGGATATGGTCGGGGTATATGGTGTGATGTATATGGTAGGAGGATATGGTTAGGGTATATGATCGGGGTATATGGTCGGGGTATATGGTGGGGGTATATGGTGGGAGAATATATAGTGGGAGGATATTGTGAGGGTATTAGGGGGTATAAGGGTGGGGGATATTGTAGAAGGATGTGGTGGGGGATATGATTTGGGTGTATGGTCGGGGTATATGCTGGGGGTATATGGTAGGAGGATAGGGTGGTTGGATTTGATCGGGGTATATGGTGGAGGAATATGGTCAGGGTATATGGTGGGGGGATATGTTGGGGAGATATAATTGGAAAATATGGTTGGAGATATGGGGGGATATAGTTGGGGGATATTGTGAGACGATATGGTGGGGTTCCTAGTAGGGGGGATATAGTGGGGGTATATAGGGGGAGGATAGGGTAGGGGGATATGGTCGGGTCATATAGTGGGGGTATATGGTAGGAGGATATGGTGGGGTAGTATGGTAAGTGTATATGGTGGGAGGCTGTGGTAGGGGAATGTGGTGGAGGTATATGGTGAGAGGATATGGTTTGGGGATATGTTGGGGGTATATGGTGGGAGGATATGATGCGGGATATGATGTGGGTATAGGGTGGAAGGATATGATGTGGGAAATGGGGGGGGGTATATGGTGGGAGGATATGTTGGGGGGATATGGTAAGGTATATATAGGGAGAATATGGTATGGGGATATGGTAAGGTATATATAGGAAGGATATGGTAGGGGGATATAGTATATCGTTGAAGGATATGGTGGGTGGATAAAGTGAGGATATAGGATGGCCGGTATATGGTGGGATGATGTGGTAGAGGGAAATGGTAGGAGTATAATGTGAGAGAATGTGGTAAAGGGATATGGTGGTATATATCGTGGGTGGATATAGTAGGGGAAATAGTGGGGTTATATGGTAGGATATGATGGGGATATATAGTGGGGGGGTACCGTAAGGGAACATGGTGGAGTTTATATGGTGGGAGGCTATGGTGGGGTGATATGGTGGAGGTATATGTTGGGAGGATATGGTGGAGAGATATGGTTGGGTATTTGTTGGGAGGATATGGTGGGGGGACCTGGTGGGGGTATATGGTGGTAGGATATGGTTGGGGAAATGCTGAGGGTTTATGGTGGGAGGGAATGGTGGGGGTTATGTTGGGGTTATATGGTGGGAGGATATGGTGGGGGATATGGGGTTATATGGTATGGATATGTAGCTGGCGATATTTGGGCGTGGGATGTTGTGGGGGGGGGGTATATGTTGGGAAGGATATGGTAGGGGGATATGGTAATGGCATATGGTGGGATGATATGGTGAGGGGATATGGTGTGGGTATATGATGGGACGATATCGTGGAGTGACATAGAGGGGGTATATGGTGGAAGAATATTGTAGGGGGATATGGTGGTGGTATATAGTGGGAGGATATGGTGAGGGAATTGGTGGTGTTATGTGGTGGGAGGATATTGTTGACGGATAAGGTGGTGGTATATGGTAGGAGAATATGGTGGGGGATATTGTTGGGCTATATGGTGGTAAGATATGGTGGCGGGATATGGTGGTAGGAAATGGTTAGGGAATTGGTGGTGGTATGTGGTGGAAGGATATTGTTTGGGGACTAGGTGGGGGTATATTGTGGGAGGATGTGGAGGGGGATATGATGGGGCTATAAGGTGGCCAGATATGGGGGGGGGAGGATATGTTGGGTGATATGGTGGGAGATATGGTGAGAGGATATGTTTGGGGATACGGGGTGTTATGGTGGAGGTATATAGTGGGAGAATATGCTGTGGGTATATGGTGGGAGGATGTAGTGGGGATATGGTTGGGGTATATGGTGGGAGGATATGGTTGGGGATATGGTGGGTGTATATGGTGAGAGGGTATGGTGGAGTCTTTTGGTGGATTATATGGTGGTGGTATATAGTACGAGGATAGGGTGGGGGATATGGTTGAGGTAAATGGTTGTGGGATATGGTGGGGGATATGGTGGGAGGAAATGTTGGGGGAAATGGTGGGAGGAAATGTTATGGGGAAATGGTAGAGTATATTGTCGTATGATATGGTGGGGCATAATGTGGTGGGATATGGTGGGAGGATATGATAGGGTAATATGATGGGCGTATATGATGAGAGGATATGGTGGGGGGGGGATATGGCTGTGGTATATTATGCAAAGATATGTTGGGGTAATATGGTGGGGGTATAAAGTATGGTAGGACAATATACAGGGAGATATAGAGTAAGGATATGTTGGGGGATACGGTGAGGGGATAGGTATATGGTAGTGGGATTTTGTGGGGGATATGGTAGGGGTATATTGTGGGAGGATATGGTAAGATAGTATGATTGGCGCATATAGTGAGAGGATATGGTAGGGGATATGGCTGGGGCATATGATGGGATGATATGATGGGGTGATATGGTGGAGGTCAATGATAGGAGGATATGTAGAGGGGTATAGTTGAAGGATATGTTGGGGATAGGGTGAGAGGGTATAGTTGGGGTACATTGTGGGGGATATGTTGGGGATATAGTATGAGTATATGGTGGGACGGTATGGCAGGGCGATGTGGTGGAGGTAAATGGTGAGAGGATATGGTTTGGGGATATGTTGGGTGTATATGGTGGGAGGATATGATGGGGATATGGTGTGGGTATAGGGTGGAAGGTTATGATGGGGGAAATGGTGGGGGTATATGGTGGGAGAATATGGTGGGGGATATGGTAAGGTATATATAGGGAGGATATGGTGGGGGGATATGGTAAGGTATATATAGGAAGGATATGGTATGGGGATATGGTAGAGGTATATCGTTGGAGGATATGGTGGGTGGATAAAGTGAGTGTATATGGTGGCAGGTATATGGTGGGACGATATGGTGGGAAGATATGGTGGGGGAAGTGGTGGGAGTATATGGTGGGAGAATGTGGTAAGGGGATGTGGTGGGATATATCGTGAGCAGATATAGTAGGGGGAAATAGTGAGGGTATATGGTAGGAGTGATATGATGGGGAGATATGGTGGGAGTGTACCGTAAGGGGACATGGTGGTGTGTATATGGTGGGAGGCTATGGTGGGGTGATATGGTGGGGGTATATGTTGGGAGGTTATGGTGGAGAGGTATGGTGGGGTATATGTTGGGAGGATATGGTGGGGGGAAATGGTGGGGGTATATGGTGGTAGAATATGGTTGGTGAAATGGTGACGGTGTATGTTGGAGGAAATGGTGGGGGTTATGTTTGGGGTATATGGTATGAGGATATGGTGGGGGATATGGGGGTTATATGGTGTGGATATGTAGCTGGCGATATTGGGGCGCGGGATATTTTGAGGGAGGGGGTATATGGTAGGAGGATATGGTAGTGGCATCTGGTGGGATGATATAGTGAGGGGATATGGTGTGGGTATATGGTTGGAGGATATCATGGGGTTACATGGTGGGGGGTATGGTGGAAGAATATTGTAGGGGGATATGGTGGTGGTATATAGTGGGAAGATATGGTGAGGGAATTGGTGGTGTTATGTGGTGGGAGGATATTGTTGAGGTATAAGGTGGGGGTATATGGTAGGAGAATATGGTGGGGGATATGGTTGGGCTATATGGTGGTAAGATATGGTGGCGGGATATGGTGGCAGGAAATGGTCAGGGAATTGGTGGTGTTATGTGGTGGGAGGATATTGTTGAGGGATAAGGTGGGGGTATATGGTGGGAGGATGTGGAGGGGGATATGATGGGGCTATATGGTGGAGGATAAGGTGGAAAGATATGGTGGGAGGATATGTTGGCTGATATGGTGCGATATATGGTGAGAGGATATATTGGGGATAGGGTGGGTTTTTTGTGTGGGTATATAGTGGGAGGATATGGTGGGGGTATATGGTTGGAGGATGTAGTATGGATATGGTTGTTGTATATGGTGGAAGGATATGGTTGGGTATATGGTTGGGGTATATGGTGAGAGGATATGGTGGAGGATATGGTGGAGGCTTTTGGTGGATCATATGGTGGTGGTATATAGTAGGATGATATGGTGGGGGATATGGTTTAGGTATATGGTTTTGGGATATGGTGGGGATATGGTGGTAGGAAATGTTAGGGGGAAATGGTGGAGTATATGGTCGGATAATATGGTGGGGCATAATGTGGGGGTATATGGTGG
>NC_090758.1:81074219-81076719 GCF_036898095.1 Palaemon carinicauda
ACTTTCTGTGTATATTTCCCAATCCCAACAAATAAAAAGCAGGTAATTTGATTTTTCGGGATGGTTTCATATTTCCGTAGATTTGTACCCAATTTTTCAGAAATAAGCGCTCACATAACTAATTTTTTTGCGAAGGGACATGCGTAGAAGCTTTCAATAAATTAAAGGCCGTAATGCTTCACGAGCCAGTATCATTGTTACCTGATTTTAGCTTGGAATTTATTTCAGCGATCGATGCAAGTGACATTGGTATAGGATGAGTGCTGTTGCAAGAAGTGAATGGGACGAGGCACCTAGTTGCATATTATTTAAGAAAACTGGATGAAACTCAACAAAATTATCCAACTGTTGAAAAGTAATTGTTTAGTTTATATTCAGCCTTGCAGCACTTTGAGATTTATATACGTAGTAGTCCTGTTTCAACTGTGTATACTGACCACAATCAGTTAGTTTATTTGGAAGGATTTAAAAATAAAAATAAACATCTCATGCTTGGAGTTTAGAGCTACAAGACCATAATCTGAAGATAATTTATAAGATATGAAAGAACAATGTTATAGCTAATAACCGTTCCAGTGATTTTTCAGAATAAGAAAAGCACTTTTTTTTCAACGAATTGAGAGTTTTAGTTTTTTAATTAAATTTTGGGTTGAATAAATGGAATGCGAAAGAAGAATGTTTTGCCGATGTTAAGTTGAAGCTTCATGCAGATGTTCCACAGTTCGGGGATGAATGCGTTTTTTCATTGCAGACCTTTAAAAAAAAAAAGTAAAATCAGTAGATATTCTTTTTTTTTCTCTTTTAGGGGAGTTATCATAGGTAGATACGATACTATTAAAAGGATGGTATAATAGGAAAAAAAATCTATTCCCAAAGTGTGTGCAGCTAGGCGAGACGACATCCAACTACCATATTGTTTTGTCAACCTGTCTTCACTTCATTGTTATCAGCTTTTTGAAAGTAAATCAAGCCTGAACGAGAGCGCCTTCCGCGATAAGGGGACTATCTTGTTTTGACCAAAATGTCATCGTCTTAATTAATATAGTCAGCATATTTTAAGAAACCGAGCCTGAGGGATATCCACATTTATGAAATATGTCATCATGGAAGGACACGTGCTGCCCTTTTATTACGAGTTAACAGGTGATCCAGACTGAATCAGAACTATCTTCTAGAAGCTTCCATGGCATGAACGAATTGGGCGTTTTCGAGGAAGCCAATAGAGACGTAGAATTGCTAAAAAGAATGCCTTCTATGGAAATGGCATCCGCTCACTGTAATTAACTCCGCCCATACATGGGTATATAAACTTCAAGAAGAGATTATCCAAAAGAGATAGGGCAAGGCATATAACCAAGTCCTTATGAGGTAAGAATCAGAGAAGACCAGAAGTCTGATAGAGCGAGATTCTAACTCTCCCTTCAGAAGATAAAGTGTCTATCTCCAAAATCCTTTTATGGCCGAGAGGAAGAGACAAATTGAAGCAGCCAGCCCTTCGTGCTTATGACGAGAAGTAGCCAACACTACCTGCACCCTGCCTTAATTCAACATTATCATATAATTCTTGGAAGAAGACATCTGATGTCCCTTTTTGATACCACCCTTTTTGTGACATCTTTGAATCTGGTCGTCGTGCCAGTTTCATGTGAACATCAACTGTCTTTTTGCAACGTTCTCAAGCCTAAAGTCTCCGTATCAGTATCGTCTCAGCAACTGCAGAAAACTATTCCTTAAGTATTTCTACCTTACTGGCTGTTACCGTTTTCCATTGATGTTTGATTGATTTGATTTGACATTTAAAGTATACGAATTAGTAACCTTCTTTTCTTTATAAAAGTTTGTGAATAAATGTGTTGTGTTTTTTTTTTATGAGTCTCTTTTTATATCTATTTCCCAAATTTCAATGGTGGTTGTTGGAAGTATTTATTTTAGTTATTATAAGAACCTGTAACGATTTTAAGATCGTAACATATGTGTGTGTGTTTGTGTGTGGCTATGTGTGTGTGTGTGTGTTTGTGAGTGCGTGTGAATATTCTGGTTTCGTATATATTAAGACGTTCATAGAAAATAAGTTTTCGGATTGAACGGTATTTTCTGTATAATAAATTCATCTCACTGATGAAATAGCAACAGGAGGCTATTCAAATAATGGGGTAAAGATAGAATTATCATATAATGTAAGTCAAGAAACATAGGAAGGATTGATATATTGCAATACAGCAGTATTCTATATCGCTCTGAAATTTAAAGCCTTTTTATGTTGGTTTCTCTTTCTAGTCGTATTACCAGGTGTAAAACCGCAGTGGTCATTTGTCAGAAGAATCTCATGTTGGCAGATATATACCGGATGATATTTGCACGTAATAATGAACACACAAATGTTATCTCTCTCTCTCTCTCTCTCTCTCTCTCTCTCTCTCTCTCTCTCTCTCTCTTACAGAAAAAATCCACTTCTCTCTTATTTTATACATGCATTCCTTCTCCTTCTTTGTTCTAAAAT
>NC_090758.1:81081719-81084219 GCF_036898095.1 Palaemon carinicauda
ACATTTTAAACGATTCTTATAAATTTTCCAAAGTTGGTGACCCAGACCTTTACCATATTACTAAACCCGAAGATAAATTCAACAGATTTCTTAGAACACTAAAACAAACCAAAGAAATAGATGAAAATACCTATCAGGTCCTTATTGTAACAGCATCTACATATGGACTTATGTACGGACTTCCAAAGATACACAAAGAAGGAATTCCTTTGAAACCCATCCTTTCTTTCATTAACACTGCAAGCTATAAACTCGCCAAATTTCTTATCCCTTTACTCCAACCACTAACTCACAACAAATATACATCAATGTATGTATATATATATATATATATATATGCATATATATATATATATATATATATACACACACACATATATATATATATATATATATATTATATATATACATATATATGCATATCTATATATATATATTTATATATATATATATATATATATATACACACACACATATATATATATATATATACACACACATATATATATATATATATATATAAACATTGTCACGACATTGGTAATTCATTTAAACATTTTCATTCAAGAGGTGGGGTACACAAAGTTGAATTTGTATTGAGCAATATATTTTCACAATAAATCATACACAGGTCTAAGCACTTTTAGTAAAGTCTAAGTATTTCAAACTTGCAATGTTTTTTATATAAAATACGTGCTTTCATTTCATGGTAGGGATTTACAAAAAAGATGTCTTGGGGGAAGAACGGTCAGGGGACGAAGACTTAACATTTACGTTAATACATTTTTCAAAGGCAATATAAAAGTCCAAGTTTAAGTATAAAAATGAGGGTTTTGGTTATGACAAGCAAAGGTCAATAATTGTGACAACTTATCAGATAGTTGCGTTAGGCATGACTGATCCATGTCCTGCGGCCATTGTAAGGCTTCACCGGCATTGTAGGGTGTGACCTTTTGACGAAAGAAGAGACTGGCCAATCATAGCCACCTTCGTCACAGGAATCCAGATACAACCGGTAGGCTTACGCCCTCCTGCCGTTATTCCCTCAAGTCCCGACTTTCGACTCTGCAAGATAAGGAGGGAGGCAGAAAACCATTCGTTCGCAATTTGGCATGGAGACAACCTTTTCTCCAGTGGATGCTGATAAATCACACTCCCCCTAAGCGGGCCGGTGACCAGGGGTCATTCACATGACCACAAACAGAGATTCACAAACAGGGTGTACGTAACAAATCCCTCCCCCCAACAAGACACTTTAAAATATATGTTACCTCTCAGTTATGGGACTCGGCGGGCCCATTTGCTGATTGCCGATAAGAGGCCATAGTGAAATGATCTATTTTCATGATCTTGGTTACCCGTTTGCGCACTTCATTCACAAACTCTCTGTCATTGTCACTCATCAAGGTACGTGGACATTCGAACCTCACTATAAAGGAGCACAACGCCTTCGCAACCAAAACTGCGGTTTTGTCCACCATTGCATATGTGTGTGTGAAGCGTATGAATGCATCTACAAACACACACACATAGTTAAACTGCCTGTCACAGGTGGGGAATGGACCCAGGACATCCATATGCATTCTATAAACATAACAGGCACTACTTACCATGTTCTTGCCTTCGGGATCACATGGTTGTGGTTCCGCATAGTGTTACACACATGGCACTTATTAATAAACCTAACAATTTCTTTCTTCATCCGTAACCAAAAAAATTACACTTTGGCTCTTCTCAGGGACCTCTCTATACCAACATGTCCTGCGTAAGGACTTTCATGAATTACATGGATGGCTTTCTCTTTCAAAGAGGAAGGAAGAACAATGCGAGATTGGATATCCCCCGTCTCCTCTCATATTTATAAATTAGGATATCGTCTTCGATGAACACATCCCTTTGCATGTGCAAAAAATCCGGGATCAATGCTACTGGCATCTCTCACACAATCCTTGAACTGTTCGATCAAAGCTTCAGATTTTTTTCCAATAATAAGCTCACTCACACTCCAGCCACACAAATTAACCACACACTCGTTCACGGGGCATTATCTCCGAGTTCCCCCAATGGAACTCCCAGCATTCATATTCCCCGGACGGCCCTTGTCCTCTCTCTCCCTCTCTCTCACTGGAGGTGTCAAGTTCTTCCAGTTTTCTATGCGCTTCTCCCACAGGTGTATATGAACCTGAACTCCCCTGTTGTTTTTCCTTCCGCCTTACAGACCTAGTTGTTACTGCCGCTATGTCGGTCCTTGAGAGTGTGTCTGCTACTTTATTTAAATTCCCCGCAATATGCTCGAAATTCACGATATCAAACTCTAACTACGACTCAATCCACCGAGCTTGCCAAGTATTCAATTCCCCTTTTTTGAACAAGTCCCGCAGCGCCCGATGATCTGTATCTATCCTAATCTTATGCCGAAGCAAATAGTAGCGGTGTCTCACCAGCATCCATAGAATTGCCAATGCCTCTCAATCGAAGGTACTGTATCTAACCTCTGGTC
>NC_090758.1:81086719-81094219 GCF_036898095.1 Palaemon carinicauda
AAATTTACATTGGAAAAAAAAAGGAGCACCATGAAATGTTTTTTTTTTTTTTAAAGTTAATTTTGTTCATGGTAAACTTTTACCACACCACAAAATTCATGCAATCTTTCTTCAGAATTCAGCAAGAAAACAATCTCAGTGCATACCTCCTAGTTGTCAATATATTTGCAATAATTTTCAAAAAAATATGCAGCCAATTTCATTTCATGATTTTTTTTTTTATAAATTAGTTTATTATTTTTTAGAGGCGATGAGATTGACATACAAGCTAGAATAAACATCTAGGTAACATCGTTCTTTACAGCTTCATTGGTCTCGCTAACATCTATGCTCGTTTTGGAATGACAGCCGGAATAAGAAACCTGTGAATTTTATATGAAACCTCGACATGATTCCATTTACAGGTTAATTGACCCCCTAAACATTTCAAGTCCGTTATACTTTATAGATTGGACAGTTATCTTTCTGATAGTCATAAGGTAACACACATTTCTCCTTTTTATGGTTACAATTCTGCTTGTGTTTTTTTTTATCTGTCCAAATCTCTCTCTCTCTCTCTCTCTCTCTCTCTCTCTCTCTCTCTCTCTCTCTTTCTCTCTCTGTATATATACGAATCTTTTTAACATGCTCAGTTCACACAGAAACTAACTAAAATAATTTTAGGATTAAATGTAACCATACAATCTTTTGCCTGAAATCATAAAATACAGAAGAAAGATACAGACAACAGATAGAAATTTTGAAAATGTTCTAAATCCTAAGACTAAACAATAAGATTTTTCAAAATATGAAATCTATATTAAGGCTTCAACTAGAGGGTGAAGCCTAAAAGAAAAATTATAAATTTATGTATATCATTCCACCTACTCTATCCCCCCACTCTTTTGCTACAACTAATTTTCCTTCCACCAAAAAATTATCAGACATACCGTTAGCTATACCCCTAAACACGTGCACGTGTTTCAATCTTCCAAACATTCTTTTAGTTATCAACACATAATCCATTAATGCCCTTTCTACTACTCTTCCATTTTCCACTCTTACCCATGTATACTTGTTTTTATCTTTATTTTTGAAAAAGCTAGCACTTATCACCATCTCTTGCTTAACACGCATATCTACCAGTCTCTGTCCACTCTCATTTTCACCTGGTACGCCATACTTCTCAATGACACCTTCTACCACTCCATCGCCCACTCTAGCATTTAAGTCACCCATGACAACTACATATTCCCTTCTACCCAGTCCTTTTACACAACTAGTTAATTCATTCCAGAACTCATTCCGCTCTTCTTCACTTTTCTCACTGCCTGGCCCATACGCACTGGCAAACGCCCAACATTCCCTACCCAACCTAACCCTTACCCACATAAACCTAGATGACATCTCTTTCCATTCCACTACTTTACCTGTCATCCATTCACTCAGCAATAAAGCCACACCCTCTCTCACTCCCCCCCCCCCCCCCCTCCCCTTAATCCCAGACACCCTACCAGACACTTCACCAATCATCACTTCACCCTTCCCTTTTATCTTTGTCTCACACAAGGCCAATACATCCATCCTCCTCTTCCTAAACATACTTCCTATCTCATATCTTTTACTCTCTATCGTACTACATCCACGCACATTCAAACACCCCAAAACTAGAGTGCAGGGAGCAGTCACTCCCCCCTGCCGCACCATCTCTTTGTTGATGTCTCACAGGATTGTAAATACAGGAAAGGGGCTTCCCAGCCCTATCGTCCAGTCTCTTTTAGTCGCCTCTTACGACATTCAGCGAATCTTTGTCGATTATTTTTGATGCAAAATAGAGTGAGGGTTCTGCGCACCTGCATAGTTCTCTTGAGGGGGAACATAGAGATGAAGGATCACTTCAATTAACTTACTAGGAACATTTTACATAATAATACTCTTTTAGTTTGGATGTAGAATTGGATATATCTGAAGTTTCAATTATATTATATATATATATATATATATATATATATATATATAGGTTTTTTTCTTTTAAATAATATTCTTTTCAAATATATGCAAAATGAAAATTCCACCAGTTTTTATTTATCCATTATTAATGCTAAGATATCAAAAACCATAAATATTGAAATAAATATTTATTTGCTTCTTAGTTATTTATGAAAATAAACCTATTCAACAATATATTTTTGTCTTTAACAATAAATATTTGATAGATATACTTAATCCTCATAAAAATTTTCCTTGCAAATTATTATTTTTCTTTTCGTTGAGCATGTACATCATTATTCAATTATCCATGTCAGGATATCTTCTTTATTGTTTTTGATGTTTGTGTGCGTTTTTTTTTATAGAAAATAGCTTAGGGTGAACCTTATATCATAACCCAATTTGTATTTTCAGATCTGTAAAGTATTTTTTTTTCATAAAATAGATTTTATTTCATTACTTTATGAACCAGTTTTGATTTAGATCAGCTAGCAGCGACTCCCTATATTTGTTTCATTAGTTCTTTCAAATACTGAATTTTCTTTTGTATAAAATGCATCATATTTTTGACTGCAGTGCCCCACCCCTATTTTTTTTTGCCATATCTCCGAGATATACATGTTTTGTGGATTGTAACCTGATTTTTCTGCGGGTCCCAAGGTAACTCACATTTCCCTCTTTTAAGACAATCATAAAAGTTTTCGTTATCTTTTTTTTTCAAAATTGGCATCTCTCTCTCTCTCTCTCTCTCTCTCTCTCTCTCTCTCTCTCTCTCTCTCTCTCTCTTTAAATGTAAGCAATTGTCACATTTTATGCTTAATTAGAAACTCGCATCATAAGTATTCAAATACTTATGACTATTTTCTATTTAAGTTTTTAAATTGAATATTCTTATGGTGGCAAACGCAGGGAGCACAAAGTGAGACTGCTGGTCTTCGTGTATAGTTCCATTAGTTGAAGGATATGACCCGGGATCTGGGTTTTGTCTAATTATTTGAATATTTGCCAGGAGATATTTTTCTTATATTTAAATTGGCTATTAGATTGGTTTTCTGCATTTTTTAAAATGGCTAGTTTAAAGTTGCTTGTCGGACAACGAAAGGTGGTTCGAAAGAAAGTAACCGATTGTTTCATAAATTCTGATATATAGTCATCATTAAATTCTGCTCAAAGGTCATCGGAGAAAAGTCTCCCTTTGTATTACCAAAGAAAGATAACACACTTGAATGAACAGATTCTAATTAACAAATTTTCAGATAAAATAGTCAAAGCCGAACTCGATGCAGAATTGAGGTTTTGTCAGGATTACTTTGATAAAATTGAAAGTTGTTTACCACTTATTGATGTGTCTAGCAATAATAATGATTTCCATAATCCCCCTGATGTAGCTAAAGTTTATTAAGGCAGCATACACCTCCCCTTCCTAGGTTTAGTAGTGGTGAAGGAGAGGATCTTTTGAAGTTCATATCATAGTTTGAAACCACTACGAATCTATTTCAGTATCCTAACAGGGATTTGCTCTTGTCACTTGAACAACAGGTCGAGGGACGTGCTAAACTTTTGTTGAGTTCTTTAGAAGCAGATAAGCAAAGTTATACGGATCCCTTACTTTTCATTTGTAAGCCTAGAACTATATGCGAATCTATGAAAACGCTCGATATTAAAGGTGACGAGTTTCTTCACTACTTTGCCTGACATGGCCTTAACGACCGTTTCCAACGTCATCTAGTTCATATTACAGGAAAAACGCTTCCTTCCTTCCTTGAAAGAAATTCTTTCAAATTTCTTCGTAGCTTGTGAGATATTCAGCTGATGGGGGGGGGTTCCTAAATGTGCGAAGAGCAGTTCTTCACCTATTGTTAAAGGTAAACATTTTCTTCTTAAAGACAATACTGTCAGTTTGGCTGTTGAAGCGGTAAGGGATGATACAGTCAAATAATTCCCCTAACTGTTTATTGTGTCTTCAAGCGGGTAAATCAGATTTTTCACATTATATTCATAACTGTTCAAATTTTCCTTCCCCTAAAGAGAAGGTGCAATTGCTGAAGTCCAAACACGGTTGTGTTAAGTGTGCACAGTTTAATCATGCTTCTAATGAATGCTACTTTATGTTTTAAAATCGCTGCAATAAGTGTAACGGATGGCATTTGAATTACCTATACAATTCCCAGTCTTCAAATGTTGAAAGATCTGAAAAGACTAAAGCCAAACAAGATAATTCTGAGCTTACACATCAGGTTAACAGTGGTGTCGCTAATGTCCTAATTGTTATGGTAATTCCATTTTACTTACTTTGGCTTTCAGCATTGATAGCTGTGACGATATTTACAGGGGCTTGAAAGACAGTGGTTCTCAAAGCACATTTATCACCAGCAGGATGGCCAAGTTATTTAACCTTCAAGTGAATAATTTTAATGTTAAACTTACAGTAAATGGGTTCAATGGAGATAAGGAATATTCTACAAAGATTGTTGAAGCACCATTGAGGATTGGTAATTTACCTTTTGTAATTTCTGTCTTGGTTGTGCCTCATATAAATATAACTCTTAAATTGCCTTTTCTTGGTAAAATAGTTGAAGGTTTTCACCCCAAAGGTCTTAGTATTTGCTGATAAAATGACCTTTCCAAATTCTCAAGGTATTAGCGAGATTTAACTTTTACTTGGTATCGATTTTTCATATTGTTTAACAGGCACCGATGTAGTTTTGGGTGAAATTGACAAATTCTTATATACGGAGTCACCTGCTGGAGTGACGTTATCGGGAAATACTGATTTTATGTTAAAATATTTGGATTTACTTACCGCTGACTGTAAAGCTGAGTCTGCAACTACCATTTTCGTAGGCAGTAATTCGTTGTTCTTAAAGACTAAAATTGATATTTTGGCTGATAATGAAATTTTTGACAAAGTTGAAGTTAACTGTTCCTTTTCAGTAGTTAATGATGAAGGTAAATTGATTAAAAAGCAGCTGCAGCCGGCCACCGAACAATTCTTAGAATCAGAATGCAATTATTATTTAAATAATGATATGGACGAATTGTGGTTCCCCTATTATGGAATGGCAAAGTTTCTCATTTACTATCTAAAAATGAAAAGCTGTCAAAACTTGTACTGAAGTCAAACTTGAAAAGACTCAGAACCTAACCATTATCGAGTCAACACCGCAAGATATCTTTATCTTCAACCCTAAGAAGAATATATCCTTGGTTTTTATTCAAGAATCTATAGCACACATTGCTAAATAACGACATCCAGATCAAAGGCAATGCTCGTTATGATGGAATTTTATGTCCTTTTTCTGCCTCAACCATCTTTTCAGTCTTCCTGCCTGGATTGATACGGTAATTACCAAGCATATAATAGGGTAATATGTTAAAGGTAACTGTATTCAATCTTTAAGGCCTTTGTATTGCCGCTTATATAATAATCCTTCCTGCCTGTCATAATATCATAATTTATATTAAATCTTACAAGTTATAAGTGTATGACAGTATTTTTCCTGTCTTTTTTCAGTTATTGCCGTTGCTCTTTCTTGTGGTTAAAGTTTATAAGTACTTAAACATTGGTAAGGCCTTTATTGGATAATATTTCCGGTACTTGATAATAAATGTGTCATAGATTTATATTTTATCATTTCGCTAAATGAAGGGTAAAACACAACTTTCCGGATATGTTTATCCAGATTAGATTTATGTTATATGTGGTCTGGTGGTTTTAATTTCTTCAATTACCCCCAGTTTACTCACAGCAGGTACTATATTATTTCATATTTTCTTAAATTGAATTAATTACATTTATATATTACATTAATATATTCTCTTTTGGAATTAATTCAATACCTTCTGTTGTAGTCAATTATTATAGTGTCATATTATAACTAATGATTTTTCATATACCAGTGCACTCACAGCAGGCGAGGAAGTAAAGCTGACCTAAACCAGGAAATACCCTAGGAATGGAAAAACCTCAAATCATCTGCCATACTAACTTTTAAGAATTATTGTTATGCAGTTTATATAACAATTCATTTATAATTATATTTTAAATTTTTCGTGTAAATAAAAATTTTCTTTGTATGAAATATATAATTTCTTAATCCTGGTAACAAGCAACGTGCATATATAATTCATTTTTCAGCTTACATCTAGTATTAAATTGAATAATTTTGATAAATCATTTATTTGGTCTTAAAGAAAATGCATATTGTTTTTATCTATGATCTTTTGGAACACCGTGAAATGTTTTCAATTGAAATAAGCCTAATGCTGTAATACTTTTCTTTAAAACAAATTAATAAGAATATTCTACAAAGGAGAATTTCCTCTTTATCTTCAACATTTTACCTGAGAGTATAATTGTTTCTTGGTATGTGTTATATATATATATATATATATATATATATATATATATATATATATATAATATATATATATATATATATATATACGGTATATATATATATATATATATATATATATATATATATATATATATATATATATATATATATATATATATATATATATATATATATATACCGTATATATATATATATATATATATATATATATATATATATATATATATATATATATATATATATATATATATATATATATATATATACTATATATATATACCGTATATATATATATATATATATATATATATATATATATATATATATAATATTACATATATATATTTATATATATCTCTTGTATATATATATATATATATATATATATATATATATATATATATATATATATATATATATATAATATATATACATACATACATACATATATATATATATATATATATATATATATATATATATATATATATATATATATATATATATGTATGTATGTATGTATGTGTGTGTGTTTGCGTGTGTTTGTGTGTTTGTGTAAAAATCACCAAAGCTAACACAAGATGAATAAAAAAATGTATGATAGCCATGAGAGGAAAAAGGAAAAGAGGATTCCAACTGGTTTACTCAGCTTCCCTGGGTCTTCCTGGGACTAAGGACCACGCCTAAAGACGCCCTCGACGTGTCGGCAGCTGAATGGTGTATGGCGACCCGTTGGTCGTCCTTGGCCGAATATTTTCCTTCTACAACATCCTCCGACGATCTCCAACGCATACGTCACGTCATGGGAAAATTTACTCTATGCTACCAGACTTACAAGCCCCCAGCGATGCATCACATACCAACAGACTTGCACTCTGCAACGCACGTCTTCCTGCGCAACGCCACTAGCAAGCCACCGCTAACGCCCCCTTAAATGGGCCCTTTCCTTTTGATCCGCCGCAGTCCGAAAGCATTCCTACTAAACATTCGTGGGAAAGAAGACTGGGTCTCCATTGATCGTCTAAAACCTGCTTATCTTTTGCCAGATGACCCGCCAACAGATTGCCTCTTTAGATCAGGGCGTCCTATTTAACATGTACAGTATGTCATTTTTAGGGGGGGAGCCATGTACCAACCGTATGTCACACGATCGTACATAATTCATTTTGTA
>NC_090758.1:81105287-81110287 GCF_036898095.1 Palaemon carinicauda
TTTATGTGGAACGAGTGACGCGGGGAGACTTTCTTTAAGGTAAGGAGCACTGCCCTAGCTTCTAGAAAGTTTTATGAGAAAGGTCTTGAATAGCCTGGACCAAGTCCCCTCGACTTTTTTCCGATGAGAGTGACCTCCCCATCCCTCCTTCGAGGCGTCTGAGTGAATCGTCACCGACGGGGGAGGTGGCTGAAGAAGAACCTGACTTCTTTAGATGTCTGGCTTGGGACCAAGGCCTGAGAAGAGTACTTAGCCGAAGCGGCTGGTCTTCTCAGATCTCTTCACGCGTTTGATGCATAACTTCTCCAAACTCCGATTGCATCCTTTAGCTGTGCTCTTAGCACTGGGTCTGTCACCGAAGCAAACTGGAGAGAGCGCAGTACTCTCTCCTGCTCGTGTCTTGATATCCTTTCGGAATCTTGAAGTCTCTTGACAGAACCCGCTATCTCCTTCCTTTTCTTCGCCGGGGGTGGAGAAACGGTGTGACAAAAGGTCCCAGTGGATCTTAGCCACTGGAACTTTTGAGATGGAGAAAGTCGAGACTTTTTCTGTTGATCTTGAAGCATAGGTACTCTAGGAACTGGATCACTTGACTGGAAGCTTGCAAGCATTCTGTCTCGGATGCTGCCCACACCAACCAGTCGTCCAGGTAGGCTACTACCTGAATTCCCTTTAGGCGAAATTGTTTGAGGGCTACGCTCGCAAGCTTCGTAAAAATCCTTGGAGCTATGTTTAGCCTGAATGGCATGGCTCCGAAGGCGTATAGTCTTCGTTGTAGCCTGAACCCTAGGTAGGGGGGAGAGTCGATGGCTAATTGGAATGTGCCAGTAGGCGTCTGACAAGTCTATAGAGACGGAATATGCCCTCTTGGGCAGTAAGGTCCTTATGTGTTGCAGTGTTAGCATTTTGAATTTGCAATTCACTATGAACTTGTTAAGTGGCGACAAGTCCAGAATGACTCTGAGCTTTTCCGAGTCTTTCTTGGGAACACAAAACAGCCTCCCTTAGAAATTGATGGGCTTCACCCTTTTTCTCCAACCGTTCTTGAACGTACTCCTCCATAACGGGGGTGGAGTGTTGGAAAAACCGAAGGTACGGGGGTGGAGTGCTGTACCAGCTCCCGCCCAGTCCATTCTTGAGTAGGCTGTGGGCCCAGGGATCGAAGGTCCACCGATCCCGAAATTTCAGAAGTCTCCCTCCTACCGGTATCACCTCGCTTGGACTGCCGTCCTGAGGTCTTGCCTTCCTGACCACGACCACCCCTGAATCCCCTTCCCCTTGAGGGGCGTCTAGACGAGCCTCTGGCTGCTCCTCTAGGCTTTGCTCGAAAGGAAGTAGACTGCCCTTCGAACGCTGGGGTGAATGCCGTGGACTGTGTCGACACGGCCTGGGGTACCCACTGAAAGGTGGTCGGGGTTTGTGCCACGATCTGGGGCACTGGGGGCAATGGCAATTGCAGTTGCTGTTGCTGTCTAAGAGGCTTGGCTGGCCGAGACGGTAGCCTAGTCCTCATAGTCTTCCTCTTTGGTTGAGGACCCTCATCCGGGGAAGACTTTCTTTTGATAGCCAGGCCCCACTTCTGGGGAAGGTTTCTATTCTCCAAGGCGGCTTTATCAACAACTTCTTTGACCAAGTCGGTAGGGAAAAAGGTCTTTTCCCCAAATGTTGGAGGAGATTAGTTTCTTTAGCTCGTGCCTCACCGTAGCCGAGGTAAACACGAACTCCCTACAAGCTCTCCTTGCCTTGACGAAGCCATAAAGGTCCTTCGTCACTGTAGCCAGATGAGGCTTGGCCACTACCATGAACATTTCATGGACCTTGGGGTCACTTGCCATCGTCTCGAGAGTAGTCTGAAGAGACATTGAGGCAGTCAGTCTTTCTTTTGTATCGAACTCACTTCGCAAAAGAAAGTCAGACAGCTTAGGGAGGTCCTTGCCGAACTGACGTCCGGCAATATCAGCCTCCAACTTTCCCACTGAGAACGTAAGATGGACGTCCTTCCAGTCTTTGTGGTCCATAGGCAGGGCCAGCGACAAGGGTTTACACTCCTCTAGGGAGGGGCAAGACTTGCCGGCCTCGATTGCTTTTAGTACAGCCAGAAACCCTTTCTGTAAAAGGGGGAAGGCTCTAGTAGGCGAGGACACAAAGGAAGGGAGCTTCCTATTCAATGCAGCTACCTTTGAGTTAGAGAAGCCCCTCTCTTTCATCGAGGATGAAAGTAGAGCTTGAGCCTTAGCATGGTCCATCACTATGACCTCCTTCGGCTCTGTCTCCTCCTTTGAAGCTGGTTCCTTCCTCAGCCGGACATAACAGTCCGGATATGATGCCTTGCTGGGCCAGAATTCCACCCTCCAGGGGAACTGAGCCCAGCTTATCCGAGATGACGATCTTTCCAGTCGTCATCGGCATGTGCTCAGCATACCTCCATGGGTTAGCATCTGAGCACAAGGGAAGGTCTTTCACATTAAGCTTTTTCTGGGGCCCATGTGATTCTGCAAGGCACTGCATTCGCAGTTCCATTGCAGCCGCCTTCTCCTGATTCTCCTTCTGCATTTGTTGGATCATTCCAACAATAGAAGAGAGGGCCTATCCCAGCTCTACTGGGAGACCGGCCGATGTAGAGGGGCTTGAACTTCATCCTGGGCTTCTGCCAGGAGGTCTTCCTCCTGACACCCGTCCACATCAGACATCCTGTCATTTAGCTGGATGTCTTGCATCGCGACCGCGACTTCAGCATCCACCTGGATCTGAACTTAGGGGATCTCCTCTTGAGGCTGGGGAATCACTGCATCAGCTGATGCCTTAGGGAAAAGATACGCCCTCATCTTCTCACTTGGAAGATAAGGGCCAGAAGTGTTCTTTTGGAAGCCCCTTACCCAGGTACGAAGCTTCTTCCTAGCTATTTAAATGTCTCATTAATCAGGTTAGTGCACACAGTACATACCTGAGGGTCCCAATACCGGAGATCATCCTTGGAGACAGCGTATGCTGCGTGTCTCCTACAAAACTCATGTCCGCAGAGGTTCTTGCTGCTGACATTGCAGAAAGCACTTCCCCACTTCGGAGTGTCCTTCTGTAAAGAGAAGAAATTTCCATGAGTATTAAGTGAACTATGTATCACTGGATATGCATAGTATAGCATAACAATTCAGAAAGGAAAGACACACACTTGTGTTTCCCTCACAACCCATTGTTGCAGCCTTCCAGATAATAAAATCAAAAATGGTTTATCTCTTCTAGAGTAACCAATGCAAGGTTTCCAGAGGAAACAGGTGGAGCTCACACCTAAGCAATGATTTTAAAATCCTGGATAATAGACAGGGAAGAACTCAGCTTCCTATCTGAGGGCAACAGCAAAGGGATGTGCAAGAAAACACAATAGTGTTAGAAGATACAGTGCTGTACCAAAACCTTTACTATAGTTTTCTTCTTACTGTATATGCTATACAGAAGAATACTAGTACAGTATAGGGGGATGTGTGCCGGCCTGCCTTTGCCGGCCGGCACACACCACAACTAGCTTTAAAGTATACTACTTAACAGCTATAGGGCGGCAGCACTCTGGTTCAAATGCCTGTGCCGGTCGGCAGCAACTGCCGGCCGGTAACAGCCAGTGTTGGCCGGCAATGGCTGCCGGCCAGCAACTACACAAGGTAGTACCCAGCTGCCGGCCACACTCTTGGTGACCGGCAGACAAGGACTGACATAAGCCGGCCGGCAAAGGTACAAGACCGATGCCAGCCGGCAGCAAAAGAACCAGAGGACTACACCTGCCCGGCTGCCGGCCTCATAAGCCGGCAGCCGGGACAGGTACAGCACTAGAAGAAAAATAGAATGGATGCCGGGATAAGAGTGTACACAACCTCCAAGCCCGGCAACCGAAAGAGTGCATATAAGGAAGGGGAGAAACTAATTCAGGCTTCCTTGACCAATGCCGTCCGGCTCTGCCGGCAGGCATGGATGAGGGACCAAGAGAGGTCCGGGCAGCACTCGAAAACATAAGACCCTTGCCGGCCAGCAGCTCTGCCGGCCGGCAATGGGCTGAGTCAATTCCACATCCCAACCTATACTAGGTCCAGAAGTAGAACGACGTACAGTACAGTAAGACCCCTGCCGGCCAGCTCTGCCGGCCGGCAAGGTACAGTACAGTAATGGCTAGGCCATTACGGAGATAGAGGGGGAAGGGACAAGAGGGTCCTACCAACCTTGCTTTAGTGACAGATCACCCGCAGCCAAGAAACTTATCTTAGCCTAAGGGAGATCTAAGGGGAAAGGCCAGCAATACTTGCCAGCTTCCAGAGCACCAAAGCAAGGAAGGCGTTGCTACTCCCAAGGGAAGAACTTATCCTCCCCCGAGAACAGCAACAGGACTAGTCTGGTAGATCACAAAAGAAGGAATCATAACTACAGAAACCTTCGGTAGTGACCTAAGGGAGCTAAGCTCCCTTTGTATGTGTTAGGTCAGCGAGGGGGACTCTGCCCCAAGTCAGACAACACAGACTCAGACTAAAAACTCTGTTGTTCTGTCCCTCTTGAACCATAACTACAGGAACAGGAAGGTACAGTAACACCCTAGTATAGTTTTATCGAAAATAAATTCGGAAAAAACCACTTAGGGATAAGCCCAAGGCTTAAACAGAGGGAAAGGGATTGCATACCTTCTCCGAAGAAAAGAAAGCAACCGGGGAGTATAATAAAGTATACTAAGGCTCCATAAGCAATTAGCCTAGGCACCAAGAGAATCGATTACCTAATTCACCGAAACTCTCACGTATACAATCTTGGAAATATTCCACACAGTCTAAAATGTATAAAATATAGCCTAAAGCTTCAATAAAATTTTAATTACACTCGGAAAAACCAAAATCATGCATTAAGTACTAGGACCAAACGACTAGGCTACTTGGCCTAGCGTAGGCCAGAATGGCGAATACTTCGCCAAATAATACTAAGCACGAAAGGAAATCCTATGTAAAGCTAAATAGCTAAAATTTATTAAG
>NC_090758.1:81122787-81127787 GCF_036898095.1 Palaemon carinicauda
CTCGGATCATGACTTGCGGGTGTACTCTCTGGATCCGCTCTGCGAATAATATAGGTGAGTTTCGCCATTATTTCTTTCAGAGATAAATTTGAACCCGAGGTTTCTCCTCTGAACAGCTGTCCTCCCTTAAAGTCT
Organism: Palaemon carinicauda; assembly: GCF_036898095.1. Classification (NCBI taxonomy): domain Eukaryota; kingdom Metazoa; phylum Arthropoda; class Malacostraca; order Decapoda; family Palaemonidae; genus Palaemon; species Palaemon carinicauda. The sequence goes on from NC_090758.1 coordinate 81,122,923, forward strand.
GCAGTTCTATGAAGATAGACTTTTAGGCACTCCACTGGACATAGAGATGCATCTTCCCTCAGAGGGCATATTCTCAAGGGACATCACCTGTTGGTGGGTAGCTCGTTCTTGGTAAGAAACGTTGGGTCTGGAAATAGATTAAGTTCTCCCTCCAAGAACTGGACGTGGCCTTCCTCTCTAGAGAGAGCCCCTATTTCACTAACTCTGGCCCCCAAAGCGAGTGCAAACAGAAATATGACTTTTGAGTCAAATCCTTCTAAGTGCACTCCTCATTGTTCAATATTTATGCAAAATGAAGAATCTTATCTAGTGACAATGAAATGGGTCTTGGAGGCACTGAAGGACTAAGCTTAGCACGGGTCTTTAAAATTCATCAAGAACATCGTTAGAAAGGTTGACCTGAAAGGCATATAGTATCGGTCTTGTCAAGGCAGACTTGCACATTGATATTGTGTTGGCTGCTAAACCCTGCTCATGAAGGTGAATGAAGAATGATAAACAGAAATCTGTCGAGATTTCTTTTTGGTTTCTTCGCCTTGACAAAGGATATCTGTTTCTTCCCTGAAACCTCTTAATGTCATCTGGTTTCCTCAAAAAAGTCTATACTGTCTTTTGTTACCCCGAATCTTTTTCTCATCGCTAAGAAGAGAAAATCATTAGATGCAGGTTCCGGGTTTCCTGTGATGAAGCAAAGACAGTCGACTTCTGTACTCGCTGAGACAGCGTTGGATCCGGTAGCGGTACAAACTTCAGTCATAGTTCCAATGCCAGAGGGAACCACACGCTGTTTGGCCACTTGTGGGTCACTATTGCTGCTTTCCCTTTGAAGGATCTCAGTTTGTCGAGGACCTTCAAAAGGAGGTTGTGCAGAGGGAACAGGTAAATCCTGGACCATCTGTTCCAGTCTAGGGACATAGCGTCCACTGCCTCCGCTAGCGGATCCTCGTATGGGGACACATAACGATGTATTTTCTTGTTGTCTTTCTTCGCAAAGAGGTCTATCTGCAGTTCCGGGACTCAACTCAAGATGAAGGAGAACGATCCTGCGTCTAGGGCCCATTCTGACTCTATTGGTGTAAACCTGGATAGAGCGTCCGCTGTCACATTGTGGAACCTTAGAATGTGAACTGCTGACAGGTGCCATTTCTTCCTTTCCGCCAAACGGAATATGGCCAACATCACTTGGTTGATTTAAGGCGACCTCGACCATTGTCGATTCAAGCATCTCTCTATCACCTCGCTGTCTAGAACCAATCTTATCTGGGGCAAGTGGCGAGGAGATACTTTCTTTAGTGTCAGAAGTACTGCCATGGCTTCTAGAAATTTGATGTGAAATGACTTGAAAAGATTGGACCAAGCTCCTTGGACTCTATTCTGGTGAGAGTGGCCTCCCCCGCCTTCCTTTGAGGCGTGTGTGTGGATAGTAACAGACGGAGGAGGAGGTAGGAGGTTGAAGAAGTATTGATTTCTTCAGTTGCTTGGCTTTGGACCACGGCTTGAGAAGCGTTCGCAGTCGAGTCGGTAGAGGTCTCATTAGATCTCTTCGCACATTTGATGCGTATTTTCCCCAGACTCCTGTTGCATTATTTAGCTGTGCTCTTAGCACTGGATCGGTTATCGAAACAAGCTGTAGAGAGCCCAGCACTCTTTCCTGTTCGCGTCTTGATATCCGTTTGGATTTCAATAGTCTCTTGACAGATCCTGCTATTTCTTTCCTCTTCTTTCCAGGAATGGAAAGTCGATATGACTTCAAATTCCAGTGGATTCTCAACCACTGAAATTTTTGAGCTGGAGATAGTCGAGACTTTTTGATGTTGATCTTGAATCCCAGATGTTCCAGGAACTGGATCACTATCTTGGTGGCTTGCATGGATTCTGTCCTGGATGCTGCCCACACCAGCCAGTCGTCCAAGTAGGCCACTACTTGGATCCCTTTTAGGCGTAATTGATGGACGGCTGCATTCGCAAGCTTCATGAAAATTCTTGGGGCTATGTTTAGCCCGAATGGCATGGTTCTGAAGGCGTAAAGTCTTCTTTGTAACTTGAAGCCTAGGTAGGAGGAGAGGTGAGGATTAATTGGAACGTGCCAAAGAGCGTCAGACAAGTCTATAGAGACGGTATATGCCCTTTGGGGCAGTAGGGTCCTTATGTGTTGAAGTGTGAGCATCCTGAACTTGTAGTTCACTATGAACTTGTTGAGTGTCGACAAGTCCAGAATGACTCTGAGTTTTTCTGAGTCCTTCTTTGGAACACAAAACTGCCTTCCTTGGAACTTGATGGACTTAACATTTCGGATTACTATTTTCTCTAAGAGTTCTCGGACATATTCTTCCAGAACGGGTGTAGAGTGTTGGAAGAACTGAGGAAATTGAGGTGGGAGACTGCTCCAGCTCCAACCTAGTCCATTCTTTGTAGGCTGTGGGCCCAGGAATCGAAGGTCCAACGATCCCTAAATAGATGTAGTCTCCCTCCTACCGGAAGCATCCCACTTCTGCTGTTGTGGACCTGACGCCTTGCCTCCTTGACCGCGTCCTCCCCTGAATCCCCTTCCCGTTGAAGGCGTCTAGAAGAACCTCTGGCTGTTCCTCTAGCTTTTGAGCGAAAGGAAGAAGTCTGCCTTTCAAAAGCTGGGTTAAATACCGGCGACTGTGTCGCCACTTGTTGAGGTACCAACTGGTACGTGGTTGGAGGTTGTGCCACTATCTGAGGCACCGCGGTCGCAGGAAGTTGCTGTTGTTGCTATCGGTAGGGCTTAGCCAGCCGAAAGGATAGCCTAGGCCTTTTTGTCTTCTTCATGGGTTGGGGACCCTCATCCGGAGAAGACTTTCTCTTAAGATTCAAGCCCCACTTTTTGAGAAGGTTCCTATTCTCCGTGGTGGCCTTGTCTACTACCTCTTTAACCACTTCATTTGGAGAGAGGTCCTTACCCTAGATGCAAGAGGAGATCAGCTTCCTGGGTTCGTGCCTCACCGCAGCCGAGGCGAACACAAACTCTCTACAGGCTCTCCTAGCTTTGATAAAGCTATAGAGATCCTTCGTAACTGTGGCCAGATGGGTCACTTGCCATCGTTTCTAACGTCGTTTGCAACGACATCGATGTTGCAAGTCTTTTTTCGTCTCTTGCTCTCTGCGCAAGAGAAACTCCGACAACTTTGAAAGTTCCTCACTAAAGTGACGTTCGGCAATATCAGCTTCCAGCTTCCTGACTGAGAAGGTAAGGTGGACATCCTTCCAGTTTTTTTGGTCTAAGGGTAAGGTCAGGAATAACGGCTTGCATTCTTCTAAGGAGGGGCATGGTTTCCCTGCCTCCGCAGCCTTCAAGGCTGCCTTATATCCCTTTTCCAGGAAGGGAAAGGCTTTGGTTGGAGAGGCCACAAAGGAGGGAAGCTTCGTACTCAAATCCTGGCACCTTTGAGTTCGTGAAGCCCCTCTCTTTCATCGAGCTCGCTAGTAACGCCTGTGCTTTACCGCGGTCAAGGACTATGACCTCCTTCGGCTCCGTCTCCTCCTTTGAGGCTGGCTCCTTCCTAAGACGGACATAGAAGTCCGGGTACGAATCTTTGTTGGGCCAAAATTCCACATCTCCCCAGGGGAATTGAGCCCAAGTTCTCCAATATAACAATCTTTCCGGCTGTCATTGGCATGTGTTCGGCATAGCTCCAAGGATTGGTATCCGAGCACAAAGGAAGATCCTTCACGTTGAGTCTCTTCTGGGGCCCACATGATGCTGCAAGTCTACGTATTTCCAGTTTCATCGCAGCTTCCTTTTCATCATTCTTTTTTTGTATTTGTTGAATCATCTCAACAATAGAAGAAAGACTCCTTCCCAGATCTCCTGGGATAGCAGACGATGTAGAGGGAACAGATTCCGCGGCCGGAACCGATGTAACCGACACCTCATTGATTTCTTCCTCTTCTATTTCCGGAGCCTGGGTCAGCTCCTCCTCCTGACCTTCTCCCAGAAGGTCCTTCTCTGTATAATCCAACACTTCTGACATCCTATCATCCAATTGGATGTCTTGAAGGGCGGCCGAGACTTCAGAATCAACCGGATTCTGGACAGTTGGTATCTCCTCCTGAGGCTGAGGAATGACTGCATCAACCGATGCCTTAGGGAAAAGGTAGGCCCTCATCTTCTCGTTTGGAAGGTAGGGGCCTGAAGTGTTTTTCTGAAAACCCCTCACCCAGGTTCGCAACTTTTCCCTAGCAGCATCCCTTGACTCCGCTGACTTAGGGGTGTCAAATGCCTCGGTAATCAGGTTTGAACAAATGATACATACCTGAGGGCCCCAATACCGGAGGTCACCTTTGGAGGCTGCGCATGCTGCGTGCCTCCTGCATAACTCATGTCCACATGAGTTCTTGTTGCGGACATTGCAGAACATACTCCCGCACTTCGGATGGTCCTCCTGTTAAGAAAAGAAAATCCATGAGTATCAAGTGAAGACTTTTCACTTATTTAATACATGTAGCTTATATAGTAAAGCTAGAAAGGAAAGAGGAAAGACACATACTTGTATTTCCTGCCCAGCCAATTGCTGTAACCTCCCAAGATATTAAAGCTAAGGTTAATTCATATTCTAGAATACCTTATATATTTTCCTTGGAGGAAAGTTAAGGTTTAGCTCACACCTTAAAACAAAGTTGTAATATACGGGATAGAATGAATACAGAAAGAACTCACTTTCTATATATTGTACGGTCTTAACAAGAGGTTGTACAAGATAACATTAAGTATATTGGAAGAACTTTAGTGTTACAACAAACTCTGTACTGTAGTTTCATTAATGCAGTGTGTACTACACCACAAATATAGTAACTACTGTACATGGCATGCTGTCGTGCCGGCCGGCATTTACCCCTGT
>NC_090759.1:0-2500 GCF_036898095.1 Palaemon carinicauda
TTTTTGGCTACATAATAAGTTTTCACCCGCAAATTTCCAAGCCTTGGTTAATTTATCGCCTAGATTAGACACATAATCCAATAAATTAACCTCAGGGACGTCTCCCTCCCAAGACTCACGAACCACATCAAGAGGACCTCGAACACAATGGCCAAACACAAGGCTGAAAGGCGAAAAACCTAAAGACTGACTTGGGACAGAACGAAAAGCGAACAACAAATAAGGTAATTCCTTATCCCATTCAGAACCATTAATCAAACAATATTTCTTTACCATGGATTTCAGGGTCTGATGAAATCTCTCCAGAGCTCCCTGGCTTTCCGGATGATATGGAGAAGAGGTCACATGTTTTATATTTAACTCTGCCATTTTATCTCTGAAATACCTGCTAACAAAATTAGAACCACAATCCGATTGAATAATCTTAGGCATCCCAAACCTGGTAAAAAAGTCAATTAGTACATCTACAATTTTAACACTTTTTATTGTACGTAGTGGTATTGCCTCGGGATATCGAGACATCCTATCCATGATTGTCAAAATATACTCATTACCACTACGCGTCTTCGGTAATGGTCCAACCACATCAATAATGACTTCCTTAAAAGGTTCGGAAACTACAGGAATAGGACATAGAGGCGATTTGGAATCCGCTGATTGGGTTTACCGACCCTCTGGCACACATCACAACTATTGACAAACTTCTTTACATCTGCCTTCAACTTCGGCCAATAATAATTCCCTAACAATTTGCAAGAAGTTTTATGAATTCCAAAATGGCCGGCCAGACCACTTTCGTGCGCCAATGACATTAACTCCTTCCTGTAACCAAAAGGAACCATTATCTGTTTCACAATTTCATAATCAACATTATCCACCCCCATAGGCCTACTCAACCTATATAAAATATTATTAATTATCTTAAATTTTGGACCAGTCATATCAGACACCTCCCCTGACTCGATAGGGAGTTCCCGAAACTCCTTTTTCTGGGCTTTGATTAGCTCTTCAGTAGTCCAATTTAACTTGTCCGTTAACATTCCAAGATCTACAGCTAGGCTATCACTACGATCTAAACTACTTAAATCTACATCAATTGTTGACTCTGCAGCGTCAACAATTCTAGCACTAGAACGAGTAACTGCTGCTACTTCACTATTAGGGTTTACCAATATCGGACAATTATTATTCTTCATAGCCACATCATTCCCTAACACAACATCAACCTCCTTAACCGGGAATTTATCAACTATGGCCAATTTCAAATTCCCTGCAAAGGAAGGGCAGATTAAATTAAAATTTTCAATAGCATATGACTTTACAGAATCAGGAAAACCAGCCAATAACACAAATTCCCCACTTTTGGGTACAAAATTACAAGGTAATGCCTCCCTTAGAATCAAAGACTGAGCTGCACCGGTATCACGCAAAATACGCACTCGCCTTTTCTCGGAAGACTTGGCGAAGGAGACACTACCGAAAGACAAATATCTGTCAAAACAACCAGGTAGTCATTGATCAGCGGATGTTGTTGGGGTAGGTTCTCTCTCTCTCTCTTCCACACACATCACTGGCCTAACATTAGCATTTTGAGATTTTCTAAATGCATAACACATACTCTTTACGTGCCCCTTCTTATTGCAAAAGAAGCACGTCAATGTTTTCAATTTCTCTGGATTGTATATATTTGGCCTATTGCCTCTGTTAGGAGAAAAATTATTATTAGCATTACCCTGATTATTATTACTTCCCTGATTATTTCTACTGAACACCTTAGCATTATTATTAGGATTAGCATTATTATTCCTACCCATCTTAACCCAACCAGAATTCACCTTTGTCGTTACTCCCCCTAACTCACTCTTATGAGACAAGCAATATTCGTCACTAGCGATGGCTACCTCCTGAACAGTCTCGAGTTTCAACTCTTCGAGGTGGACCTTCAGTTTATCCGGGACACACCTTTTAAACTCCTCCACCAACATTAACTCCTTCAATTTCTCAAAATCTCCCACCTCCTTGGACTTGAACCAATCGCTAGCATACTGTTCCTTCGCCCTGGCAAATTCAACATAAGTTTGTTCCCTACATTTTTCTAAGTTCCGGAAGCGTTGCCTATAAGCTTCAGGGACTAACTCATAGGCCTTCAAGACAATAGCCTTCACACTCTCATAATCTGCTGATAGATCCTCCTCCAGCGTTACATATACCCTCTGAGCTCTTCCAACCAATTTACTTTGTATAAGAGTGGTCCAATACTCTTGGGGCCACTCCAACCTTGCAGCAATCCTCTCAAACGATACAAAAAACTCTGCTACATTATTTTCTTCGAATTTAGGTACAAATTTGAGAGCCTGCGATAAATTAATAGCAGGAGTTACTAACCTATTTGGGGAATGGGCGGGGGAAAAAGAAACTGGGTTTCTCATAGCAATCTCATGCTGCCTCTCCTTTTCTCTTTCCCCTGCCTTAAACTTTTCCATTTCAAATTCCATTTGTC
>NC_090759.1:7500-10000 GCF_036898095.1 Palaemon carinicauda
GCTCCCTCCGTCCGTGCGGGGATTACAGGCGCCTGAACATGCAAACAGAACCGGATCACTACCACCTCCCAAACATTGCCAACGTGACCTCCTACCTGCACAAAGCAAATGTTTTCTCTACGCTCGATCTCCTGAAGGGGTATTATCAGGTGCCTATGAACCCAGAAGACATCCCCAAGACTGCCATCACCACTCTGTTTGGTACATACACCTTCAATTACTCCTGTTTTGGCCTTCGTAATGCTGGGTCCACGTTTCAACGTCTCATGGATGGCATCTTAGGGGACCTCCCTTTCTGTGTCTGTTATGTGGACGACATACTTGTGTTCTCCTCCTCAAAAGAGGAACACCTCCGTCACCTGCGCATCGTGCTCGACCGCCTGCAACAAAACGGCCTTGTAGTCCGGTACGACAAGTTCAGGACTTCCCTGTGCCCTCGACCGTCAAAGCTCTGCAGGAATTCTTGGGCATGATCAACTATTATCACCGTTTTCTGCCAGCCATTGTCGCCACTCTTGCTCCCCTCTACGCCTCCCTCAAGGGCAAGCCAAAGGACCTGAAGTGGGGTCCCCTTCAAGATGCAGCCTTCTGCAATGCAAAGAAGGCCCTATCAATTGCTGCGGCTCTCACTTTTCCTATCCCGCATGCCCCTCTCCTTCTCTCGACCGATGCCAGCGACGTCGCTATTGGTGCAGTACTCGAGCAGGTGGTCAACGGCTCGCCCCGCCCATTGGCCTTCTTCAGCAAAAAACTGTCCAAGGCAGAATCGGGTAATTCTACCTTCGATCGAGAATTGCTGACGGTGCACTTGGCTGTCCGTAACTTTCGCCATTTCTTAGAAGATACGCCCTTCGTCATTCTCACAGACCAAATGCCTCTGGTGCACGCCTTTACTCGACAGTCTGATGCCTGGTCCGCCCGGCAACGCCGACATTTCTCCGCCGTGGCTGAATACAATTGCACCCTTCAATACGTCCCTGGGAAAATGAATCCCGTTGTCGATGCCCTGTCAAGAAATACATTGGCTGCCATTCAACTGGGATTGGATTACAACGCCCTGCCTGTAGCCCAACGACAGGATCCAGAGTATCAAACATGTAGGACATCATGCACGTCCCTCCGTTGGGAAGACTTTCCCCTCGAAGACTCCAACACCACCCTCCTCTGTGACGTTATTACTGGTAGACCGCGACCTTGGATTCCTGCTCCCATGCGACGGCAGGTGTTTGATTTCATTCACGGCCTTTCACATCCCTCGTGCCATTTTACTGCACAGCTGCTGAAGGCAAAGTTCATTTGGCATGGCATTTCTAAGGATGCTAAGGATTGGGTCCGCGCCTGTACTTCTTGCCAAGCTTCCAAAGTACATCGACACACGGATTCCGGAGTGGGCACCTTTCCTCAACCTCAGCGTCGTTTCGCACACATTCACGTCGACCTTGTGGGCCCCCTACCCACATCACAAGGACATCGTTACCTGTTTACCGTCATCGACCGCTCCACTCGTTGGCCTGAAGCCATTCCCATGGAAACTGCAACGTTACTCTCTGGATGGATTGCAAGATTTGGTATCCCTGAGCATATTACTTCCGACAGGGGAACCACTTTCACCTCTCAATTGTGGACATCATTAGCGAATATCCTGGGCATCACCCTACATCAGACAACAGCCTACAACCCGGCTGCCAATGGAATGGTTGAACGTTTTCATCGCACCCTCAAAGCAGCTTTGATGTCCCGCTGCAAGGATTCCAACTGGTTTACTTAGCTTCCCTGGGTCCTCCTGGGACTAAGGACCACTCCTAAAGACGCCCTCGACGTCTCGGCAGCTGAAATGGTGTATGGCGACCCGTTGGTCATCCCTGCCGAATTTTTTCCTTCTACAACCTCCTCCGACGATCTCCAGCACATACGTCACGTCGTGGGAAAATTTACTCCATGCCGCCAGACTTACAAGCCCCCAGCGAAGCATCACATACCAACAGACTTGCACTCTGCAACGCACGTCTTCCTGCGCAACCACACCAGCAAGGCACCGCTAATGCCCCCTTACACGGGCCCTTTCCCTGTTATCCGCCGCAGTCCAAAAATATTCCTACTAAACATTCGTGGCAAAGAAGATTGGGTCTCCATTGATCGTCTAAAACCTTCTTATCTTCTGCCAGATGACCCGCCTACAGTATGTCATTTTTATAGGGGGAGCTATGTACCAACCGTGTGTCACACGATCGTACATAGTTCATTTTGTGCTTGTATCTTCGCTCTCCCCTCGCACTAAAACGAACCTGAAAATTCTTGTTTGCTTTTCTCCTCTGTAACAGTGTCAATATTTACACATGAAAATTCTTGTTGCTTTGAGATTTTGTATATAAAGGAGAGTGTTCTTTAATAAACTAACTCAGTTGTTTCCAACCTGCCTTTGAGTCACAACCTCTCTCTCGGCTCGTCACAACCCATTGATCCGTTTGGTCTGTGTGTTCCTGGTCTGGATGGGTGGTCA
>NC_090759.1:17500-20000 GCF_036898095.1 Palaemon carinicauda
TGCCTCATTGTGTTTGAATTTTTCTGCCATTATTCCTTAGAATGGGTTGTATATAAACTTCTAATCCATTGAAATAAAGTTAGTTGCATTCACCCTGCTTCTTAATCATTACCTAACTGGTGTATCTGCACATCAACTGGTTCTTCTGCACATTGGTGACCACCAGAGTTTCCAGCTCCCTCCCTCCTTCCCCCGCACTGCTGTATATCACTGCTTGATGATGCCACCCTGAGACACTAAAGCCTCTATCCATGCCCTTGGAACTACCGTCCTTTGCCAGCGGAAAAGCGTTTGCCTGATTCCAGCCTGATCAAGTCCAGTTTCGCATAAAAGGTGTGACTCGGTGTAGTACCAAAGCCTATTACGTTTCGAGATGATCCCCGAGGAGACTTTCCAGGAAATCTCCGATTGGCTGTGCAAAAAAGGGGACACACAAATAACGTATGACGCCCTAAAATCTTACCTCCTGGAGCAGTACTCTCCATCACCAGTGCATAGAAAAACTTTTTCAGCTCTCTCCAGAACAGCTGGGAAACCTAAAGGCTTTGCTCGCTTTCAGAGAAATGACCAGTATCATTCATCTGCAACTTACTGTAGATGGTGCTCCTCGTGAAGTGAAAATACTCTGTGAACTTTGGGTATGGGGCCTACCCAAACCTGTACGCGCTGCCTTCCCTTCCTGGTAGCAGTCATTCAGAACTTCCCCACGCCCTTCACTGTCAAAGTACTGCAAGAATTCTTGGGTATGAAGAACTGGACCACTTTTTTTCTGCCAGCCATTGCCAACACTCTGGTCGTCCTCTATGCCTCCCTCAAGGGCAAACTACAACACCTGAAGTGAGGTCACCTACAAAAGCGGCCTTCTGCAATGCAAAGAATGCCCTATAAACCGCTGCTGCTCTCACTTTTCCCGTGCCATATGTACCTCTCCTTGTCTCCATTAATGCCAGCGACGTTGTTATTGGAGCAGTAATCGAGCAGGCGGTCAACGGCTCACACTGCCCATGGGCCTTCTTCAGTAGAAAATAGTCCAAGGCGGAATCCAGCTACTCTACTTTCGACCACAATTTTCTGGTGGTGCACTTGGCTGTCTGTCACTTTTCTTACTTCTTGGAAGGTACTTCCTTCGTCATTCTCAAGGACTAAATGCCTCTGGTGCATGCCTTCCCTCGACAGTCCGACGCATGATCCGCCCGTCAACGCCAAGATCTTTCCACTATGAATGAATACAATTATACCATTCAACACATTTCTGGGAAAGATAATCCCCTTGCCTTTGGCCTGTCAAGAATCACATTTGCTGCCATTCACCTGGGTGTGGATTACAACGACTTAACAGCAGACTAACGAAAAGATCCAGAGTACCAAGCAAATAGGACATCCTGTACACCCCTCTGTTGAAAGGACGTCCCTCTCAACGACTCCAATGCTACCCTCCTCTGTGATATCAGTACAGGTAGACATAGACCGGGGATACTTCTCCAGGTGTATAATTTCATTCATGGCCTTTCACATCTATCCTGCCGTTCTACTACACAGCTACTTGAGGTGACATTCATTTGGCATGGCATTATTAAGGATGCTAAAGATTGGGTCTCTGCCTTTACTTCATGCCAAACCTCAAATGTATATTGACACAAGGATTCAGGAGTGGGCACCTTTCCTCAACCTCAGCAGCGCTTTGCCCACATTTACGTCGATGTTGTAGGTCCCCTACTGACATCACAAGTACATCGTCATTGACCACTCCACTCATTGGCCTGAAGCCATTCCTATCGAAACTGCAACATCGGCCTCGTGTACATCTACCTTACATTCAGTATGGATAGCAAGATTTTGGTATCCTTGAGCATATTACTTCTGATAGGGGTACCACTTTCACTTCCCAATTGTGGAATCACCCTTTATCAAATAGCTGCATAAATCACTACTGCTAACAGATTGGTTGAAAGTTCTCACGTACCATCAAAGATGCTTTGATATCCCGCTGCAAGGACTCCAACTGGTTTACTCAGTTTCTCGGGGTCCTCATGAGATTAAGGACCACTCCTAAGGACACCCTAGATATCTCGGCAAGCGAATTGGTGTATGGCTACCCGTTGGTCATCACTGCCGAGTTTTTTCCATCGACAATCTTCTCCGACAATCTCCAATACCTACATCATGTAGTGAGAAAATTTACTTCATGCCATCAAACTTAAAAGGCCCCAGCAAAGCAACACATACCAACAGATTTGCGCAAGGCATCGCACGTTTTCCTGCACAATGACACCATCAAGCTTCCTCTAGCACCCCCTTCATTGGGCCCTTTCCTCGTGATCTGTCAAACAACGAAGGCATTGTTACTAAACATCCATGGCAAAAAAGACTGCCTTAAACCTGTGTATCTCATGCAAGATGACCCACCTACAGTGTGCCTCTCCAGAGCAGGGTACCCTATTTCACATGTCTTTTTTAGTGGGATAGCCATGTACCGAACATGTATCACACAGCTCGTACG
>NC_090759.1:30000-42500 GCF_036898095.1 Palaemon carinicauda
TGAGTCATAATTTATAGATATATACATATCTCATCACTGTATTACCTATCCGTGGAAATACTTATAACTGTACTTATCCATACATGGATTAGATGACAGATAGGGGACGAACGACCATCAGCAGCAGAGGGAGTATCATTAACACCAGGAAAACGGGCTGGGCATATCCGTAACGATAATAAAAAGATCGTAACTTTACCTGGGTAATGCCTCCCTACGTTCCTCCTCACGGACCCTTGGTCCACAGACGAGCAGCGTAACTGATGTGATGACGCTCTTGGATCACGGCAATAGTACCTCCAACAGTGCCGGGACGGAACGACGGCACCGTCTTCCCGCAGAATCCTCAGGCGGGGAAAACAACGTCAAGCGAAGGTCGCAAGTGACACATACACCTGCAGGATGTAACAAGCGAGGTGGCTATCGCAGGTGACAAAACCCCTGCATACGTAGTCCGTGATCCAAAGAAGTGTACAATTTACCGCGGGTGGCTCAAAGACACCAGCGAAATAATCCTCCAAAGGCACAATTCCTTATGAGGGAATAAAAGAGGCGTCTACCAATGGCTGCTGAATTAGGATATACGTCTGGGATCAATGCACGGTCCGAACTGAACATTCCAGGCAGCAGTAGTCTCGTCCACGGCTCTCACTAAACACCAAACACTCGGAAAGAAAAATAAACAAAAGAGTTAATGGCGATTCACTAATTAACGACGAGGAGGAGCGAAGGTTATCACCGAACTTTTATGAAAAGGGCAGTTAACTTTTACTCCTGCCGAAGACCGAATTTATTTATAAACAATTAAATAACCTACTTCAACATAACACCTTCCTCCCCCTAGAAAAATAATTTTCATTCACTAAATGCAAAATTTTTCTTTTAATGATAAGCCACAAGGCTGGACAAAACATCAGAAAATGAAGGGCCACAAAAATAAAGAAAATTCAGGGAAAACACTAAAGCTACTACAAACCACTGATAAGATAAAATATCTTAAACCAAAACAAAACAAAGTCTGAAACGTAGTATGTACAGTAATAAACCAATCACAAGGTAAAAAAATCTTAAACCTAAGCAAAAGGACAAGAACATAGCAAGTTTTAAATACATCATCAAACATTTGGACAGACATTCAATTCTATACCTGTCAACAATAAATTTTAGTAGGCACACAGAGAGAAAAAAAATATGATATAGAATTATCCACACCAACCTAGGTCCGGGAACAATTTACAAGAGTACAAACCTTATACCTGAGCTCAATATATACATACCTCGAAACATGGATGTAACCTCAACACATGCAACCAGGCGAACCGAGAGGGTCCAAAAAAAAACAAAGGGAGATATCAAAATTTAGACACGTGAGAGAGCATCCGGGATGCAATTATCCACCCCTTTAATGTGTTTTATAATTAAATTGAACTCTTGTAGCTGAAGGGCCCCACGCAGAATCCTCTGGTTTGATCCCTTCATACGTTCAATGAATACCAACGGATTATGGTCGGTCCAAATTTCTATAGGGAATGAAAAGTTAGTTACATAAGGTTTAAAATGTACCAATGTCCGCACCAATGCCAGAGCCTCTTTCTCAATGGTGGAGTACTTTCTTTCCGCCTCTAGTAACTTACGGCTGTAGTAAGATACGGGGCGTACTTCACCATCATCACTCCTTTGAAAGAGGACTCCCCCAATTCCTACGTCACTGGCATCCACGGCTATGATGAATGGCTTCTGAAAATTGGGAGAAACCAATATTGGATTAGACACAAGTAACATCTTAAGTTTTAAAAATGCTTCTTCGCATCGAGAAGACCAAATAAATTTCTGCCCTTTTTTCAATAAATTAGTTAGAGGCTGTGCAAGGTCAGAGAAGTTTCGGACAAACCTACGGTAATATCCCAACATACCCAGCACCTTACGAACCTCTCTGATTTTACACGGTCTCTTCAAAGCAACTATGGCCTCGAGATTGGCTTGCTTAGGAGCAACTTTACCCAAGCCAATCTCGTGACCCAAATAACTAACCTTAGCTTTTCCAAAGTTACATTTACCCAGATTCACAACAAGACCGGCGGCCCTAAGTGCCTCAAAAACTTTTCTTAATCTTACCAGGTGGGTCCGCCAGTCGTTGCTGTGTACCACCAAGTCATCTATATAGATTTCTGTACCTTCCAGGCCACAAATTACCCTGTTCATCAGACGTTGGAAAGTACAGGCAGCGTTCTTCATCCCAAAGGGCATTACTTTGCATTCATAAAGCCCTGAGGGCGTCACAAATGCTGAAATTTCCCGGGCACGGCCAGATAGGGGGACCTGCCAATAACCCTTTAACAAATCCAATTTTGTAATAAACCTAGCAGGACCTATCAGGTCCAGACAATCCTCAATACGGGGAAGAGGAATGGAATCATTTTTAGTAACCGAGTTTACCCTCCTATAGTCAACACACATACGATATTTACCATCAGGCTTCTTCACTAAGACTATAGGGGAACTCCATGGACTTACTGATGGTTGTATGAGATTGTGCTCCAGCATGTATTTAATTTCGTCTTCAACAATGGCACGCTTCTCTGGACTGAGGCGATACGGGCTTTGCTTAACCGGAGAAGCGTCCCCAACATCAACATCATGCTGGAGCAACCTCGTCCTTCCTGGAGAGTCCTGAAACAAGTCAGAAAATTCCATAATTAGGTTTAGTATATCTTGTTTCTGAGGTGCCTCCAGATGCTCTAACCCCTCTTTTAATACACCTAAATTTTGCAAGTTATTACCTAGAGCATCTGAAGGCACCTGGTCCAAAACATCTTCCAAGTTTTCCTCAACAGGTGCAACCACACTCATAACTGGCTCAAAAACAATGGCCAACGGATCCCGTCTATCAGAAGAGTAAGATTTCAACCTGTTTATATGGAAAATTTTACATTTACGACTAGTTCCAGGGGCTTCAACTTCATAATTGACCTCTGACAACTTTCTCAACACCTTCCAGGGGCCCTTGTACCTGGGTTCAAGGAAGTTGTCTGGATCTGTGCTTAAAACTAATACTAAGTCCCCGGACTCAAATGAGCGTACCTTACACTTCTGATCAAATGTGGTTTTCATTGTAGCTTGGGAAGCGGACAAATTATCTTTGGCATACTTCCAAGCTACGGCTAACTTGGACTTAAGTTCACTAACAACTTCTCCCACCGTACGCTCTCCTCTCTGATTTACTTCGAGCAATTCATGGAAGATTTCCAAAGGTCCTCGAACCTTGTGCCCAAATATTAATTCAAAGGGAGCAACGCCAGTAGAAGAATTGGGAAAATTCCTTATGGCAAAGAGAGCAAAGGGAAGCCCTTTATCCCAATCCTCTCCTTGCTCATAACAATATTTTTTCAATATACACTTAAGGGTCTGGTGAAATCTTTCCACCACACCTTGACTCTCAGGATGGTAGGGTACACTGGTAATGTGCTGAATGGCCAGTTCAGCACACTTACTCTTAAATACCCTACTTGTAAAATTCGAGCCGCAATCTGACTGAATTTTACGAGGCAGTCCATACCTGGAGAAAAACTCCACTAATTTGTCAAACACTGCTTTTGAGGTTATTTTCTTCATTGGTAAGGCCTCAGGAAAACGTGATGCTCTATCCATTATGGTCAGGATATGCGTAAACCCTAACTTCGTCCTAGGCAGAGGTCCTACCACATCAATTACCAATTCTGCAAAGGGTTCTCCAATTGAAGGAATTGGGTTAAGAGGAGCCTTGGGAATAGGTTGATTGGGTTTACCCATCACCTGACACACTTCACAAGTTCTTACAAATTTCTTCACCGAAGACTTCATTCCTGGCCACCAAAAACATTTACTCAACCTACAAAAAGTTTTACTTAAGCCTAAGTGGCCAGAAAAGGAGTCCTCATGTGCAAGGCTTAACACAGCCTCCCTAAACTTGGTAGGTACGACAATTTGTCTTAAACAAGAAGTCACATTTATTTGATGAGTTGGGGGACGACTGACCCTATACAACAATCCTTTCAAAACCACAAACCTGGGCCTGGTCAAATCGTCAGTATTACCTAACTCAAATGAAAATTCATCTTTTTGAGCCTGTATGAAAGAGAGACGGTCACAATCGGATTTCAATAATTTAAACACTCCAAAACTAGAACTACTGCTACTACTACTACCTTCTACTAGCCCGGGCTTCTCTACCTCTACTTCTAAATTACTTAAATCTAGGTCATCATCATTATCAGCTTCTGCTGCACTCTTAGCAGAGGCTCGAGTAGTTATTGCCACAGGGCAAGCCGTGACCGAAACAATAGGAAATAATTCCTGCCCCTCTGCACTCAACATATCATTCCCAAGGATTCCGTCTATTCCTGGTATCGGCAGGCTCTCAACTACCGCCAGCTCAGTAACCTTGTGATATCCTGGGAAGGACAGCTCCACCCTTACTAAAGGAGCAGATACCACCGTATCGGGAAATCCTCCCAGGACCACGTATTCTCCAGTATAGGGAACTAAGTTAGACAAGGACCCTGCCAACACCAAAGATCTAGCGGATCCTGTGTCCCTCAAGAACTTAACATTAAGTGTAGAGGTTTCAGATTTCAATTTTCCGGGGTAGACATATTTGTTAAATGGTCATAAATTACCAGTGGACTCACACAATACAGGTTTTACTTTACCTACATCTGGTTCACTAACAACCTGGGGATCAACAGTTTTACCATTCTTACTCTCTGAAATAGAATTATTTGAAATTAGTGAGATTGGCGTAGGCTGATTAACATTATTTTGACTCTTATTTTGATTCTTTTGGAGGTAACGGCTCCTGGCTCTACATTCAGCTTGTCGATGCCCTGGCTTATTACACCAAAAGCAATTACCTCTAATTTGATTAGTTTTACCCGAATTGCCACTGTTAGAAAAAACCAGAGTGTGCCCACCACTCAAGTCCTCTCTGAAGCCACTACCAACATGATTACTCGTGCTACTATTTGGGGTACTAGATTGGTTTTTAAAGGGATTATTCGACTTAGAAGACAAATTACTATTATTATTAGGGTATGAGGACGAGAAGTTACCTGACCCAGCCCGATGGGTCAGGACAAACTCATCAGCTACCTGAGCTGCCTTGGACAAAGTTAAAATTTTAGTGTCCTCCAGATGAACCCTCAATTCTTTACTACACACCTTCTTAAACTCCTCCAGTACCATCAGTTCCCTCAAGGAAGAGAAGGAAGCAACTTGACGACTTTTCAACCAGTTGTCAAACTGCTCCTCCTTGAGACGAGCGTACTCAACATAAGACATAGAATTAGGCTTGCCAGTGGTTCGGAATCTCTGGCGATAGGCCTCAGGGACCAAATCATAGGCCCTGAGAACCAAAGCCTTTACTTTGTCATAATCTCTGGCAAGGCCCTCTTCCAATGCATTATATACCCGGATTGCCTTGCCCGTCAATCTACATTGTATGAGTACTGTCCACATTTCTGTGGGCCAAGACAACCGGGTAGCAACCCTCTCAAAAGCTTTAAAAAATTCTGGTACGCTCCCCTCATCAAAAACTGGAATTAACTTAAGTGCACCCGAAATATTAAATTTGTCTGATGATGAGCTGTAGGGAGAACTAACATGATTAGGGGACCCTTGCACCTTGGCCAACTCAAGGTTAAGCTTGAGCAACTCAATCTCATGTTTCCGGGCCCTCTCGTTCTCCTCAAACTGCAGCTTCAATAACTCAATTCTCTTACAAATTACATGGAACTCCTCCTGCCCCATTACATGAGCAGAAGGTGTTACATGGTTGGGAACAGCCTCCTCAGCTAAAAAGGGGTTAGTTGAAATATTAACATTTTTAACATCCCTGGCCGGAGTAGGAAAATTGGCCGGACCTTCATACATAACCTTTACGGCAGGGGAATCAGCGAACAGGGACAAACCAGGATTTATGCTCACATCATCGACGATGGATCCTTCTTGGTCCGACCCAAAATCAGTGCCACTCTCAAAATCACTAGCTAGGCCGCTAGCTGCCTCATTACCCTCAGCCAAATCTTGGGACACTTTTTCCTTAACCAGTTTTAACAAATTGGCCCGAGTGTCAGAGGACTTATGAGGGATCCCCAACCACCGGGCACACTGTACCAAATAAGCCCTTGTCAAAACTCCTAAATATTTTAAACAGTCAGCCGAACCCAAGAATTCCGACGGGTCAAAAGTAAAGTCCTTCATTTTAATGAAAATAATATCCTATGGGGAAGGAAAGCAACTAAACCAAAAATCAAATATCAACAATAAATACTGTCTCATCAATCCAGAGCTGAACTGCTCCCCAAAACACCGAGTACACCTGCGTACGATCCTGTCACGGTCGCCACTTGTTACGACCCGTGTAGGCCGTAGTTCTGGTTCTTTAAACTTTGATTTTTTAAAGGAATCGTAGGCAGTACATTATTTATGTAACACGGTGAACTGAGGGAAGACAGAACAAAAACACTGGAAAAATCTAACAATATTTATTACAATACACTTAAATAAATTCAACCTTGCACCAGGAGTAACCAAAAAGCTCCTAAGACAAACAACAATGATTAAACAAAAATGACCTGGAGGACTAATATACAGAGTCCTCTAAATACACAAGGTTGACCTATATCTAATAATCTTAACCCTAACAAAGAAAAACTAAACAGATCAAAAGTATGGCTCATATATTAAGCCGGGCCCACAAATATCAACAAACCACTACCCTATTACTAAACATATAGGAATAAGGAAGACAGGAGAAATGAAAAGGCAGAAAAACCTTAAAATTACCTACCTACCCACACAAACATTAAAGGCTAAACCAAATACCCAATTATAAAACATAACACAAGGCAGCATACAAATACACATACCACATTAAGTTAAAGGCATAAATATTTATACATTCACATAAAAGAATTAGGCTGAGTCATAATTTATAGATATATACATATCTCAACACTGTATTACCTATCCGTGGAAATACTTATAACTGTACTTATCCATACATGGATTAGATGACAGATAGGGGACGAACGACCATCAGCAGCAGAGGGAGTATCATTAACACCAGGAAAACGGGCTGGGCATATCCGTAACGATAATAAAAAGATCGTAACTTTACCTGGGTAATGCCTCCCTACGTTCCTCCTCACGGACCCTTGGTCCACAGACGAGCAGCGTAACTGATGTGATGACGCTCTTGGATCACGGCAATAGTACCTCCAACAGTGCCGGGACGGAACGACGGCACCGTCTTCCCGCAGAATCCTCAGGCGGGGAAAACAACGTCAAGCGAAGGTCGCAAGTGACACATACACCTGCAGGACGTAACAAGCGAGGTGGCTATCGCAGGTGACAAAACCCCTGCATACGTAGTCCGTGATCCAAAGAAGTGTACAATTTACCGCGGGTGGCTCAAAGACACCAGCGAAATAATCCTCCAAAGGCACAATTCCTTATGAGGGAATAAAAGAGGCGTCTACCAATGGCTGCTGAATTAGGATATACGTCTGGGATCAATGCACGGTCCGAACTGAACATTCCAGGCAGCAGTAGTCTCGTCCACGGCTCTCACTAAACACCAAACACTCGGAAAGAAAAATAAACAAAAGAGTTAATGGCAATTCACTAATTAACGACGAGGAGGAGCGAAGGTTATCACCGAACTTTTATGAAAAGGGCAGTTAACTTTTACTCCTGCCGAAGACCGAATTTATTTATAAACAATTAAATAACCTACTTTAACATAACAATATATATATATATATATATATATATATATATATATATATTTATATATATATATAAATAGATAGATAGATAGATAGATTTGCATGTATGTATGTATACATATATATATACATATATATATATATATATATATATATATATATATATATATATATATATATATATATATATATCAGTGAATATATTCATAGATATATATGTATATATATATATATATATATATATATATATATATATATATATATATATATACATACATACACTTATAGAGTTCATATTTATATATATATATATATATATATATAAATATTTATATATATATTTATATATATATATATATACACTCATATATATATATATATATATATATATATATATATATATATATATATATATATATATATATATATACACTCACATATATATATATATATATATATATATATATATATATATTATTATTATTATTACTATCCAAGCTACAACCCTAGTTGGAAAAGCAAGATGCTATAAGCCCAGGGGCTCCAACAGGGAAAAATAGCCCAGTGAGGAAAGAATATAAGGAAATAAATAAATGAAGAGAACAAATTAACAATAAATCATTCTAAAATAAGAAACAACGTCAAAACAGACATGTCATATAATAAACTATCAACAACATCAAAAACAAATATGTCATAAATAAACTATAAAAAGACTATGTCCGCCTGGTCAACAAAAAAGCATTTGCTCCAACTTTGAACTTTTGAAGTTCTACTGATTCAACCACCCGATTAGGAAGATCATTCCACAACTTGGTCACAGCTGGAATAAAACTTCTAGAGCAATGGTGCACAACCGGCGGCCCGCGGGCCGCATGCGGCCCCCAGTGAAGCACATGGCGGCCCTCGAAGTTATCATAGAAAACACAATATATCACTCTCTGTACAGTAAAAGACAATAATAAATATAAACATATTACTCCGTCTTATGATATAATTACAAATAGTAAAAATTTACTATATAACACACACACATACATATGTATGTATGTATGTATGTATGTGTGTCTGTGCATATATAAACATATATATATATATATATATATATATATATATATATATATATATATATATATATATATATATATATATATATATATATATTTTATATATATGTACATACATAGACATACATACATATAAATATATATATATATATATATATATATATATGTATGTATGTATGTATTATTCTTTGTGTTTTCTTGTTATTGTTGAATTATCTCGTTATCTATAATCAGTTCATTCACTAAATTCATAATTTCATCACCGTCCTCGAACACGAAAGCAGTCGAGACAAGAGGTGAACGCGTATGGCTGTCGACTTTACAACGTTGTCTAGACGGGAGTAACCTCGTTGTTGTGAAGGGAAGGTAACCACCTGAAGTTATATCTAAATTAATATTTATCATAATTTTGAATACTATTCTCTTTTTAAACAGATGCGAAACCTTTTTTTGTTTTTCTTGTTTTTCTTTTTTTATTGTATTTTACATTCATAATTATGGTTTCCTAATACATCTAAATTCCAGTTTAAAAAGTTTGTAAAATGATTATTTGGCAACCTTCCAAGTTAGCCAATTTGTCTGAGCTCCGATAGTTTCTTTGCAGTCTAAAATAGGAGATATTGCTACAAGGCCAGGCATTTATCATAGTAGTGTTTTCAGATTAATTTTGCTTAGCTACTATGGCTTCTGGCTTCTGTGGACAAAAACTCAAGTCGAAAAAGAAAGCTTGAAGATGAACATAGAAAATTTCAAGAAATATGGACAGATAAATATTTCTTTGTGGAAAACAGTGAAAAAAAATCATTTGCTTGATATGCCAGAATAGTGTGGCCGTTTGTAAGGAATACAATTTGCAAAGGCATTATCTGACAAAGCACAAGCCTTATGAAAAATTTGTTGGTGAACTAAAAAAGCAGAAAATTAAATCACTAATGCAAGGTTTTCATGTGCAGAAAAATATGTTTATTCAGAAAAATAAAGAGGCACAGGACGTAACAGAAGTGAGTTATGAAATTGCAAACCTGATTGCTAAACATTCCAAGGCATTTTCAGAAGGGGATTTCATTAAAAAGTGTATTCTACTTGCTGCTCAAAAACTTTCTCCAGATGTTTTGAAAAGGTTTGAGAATATCAGTTTGAATCGTAAGACAGTGCAACGTCGTATTGTTGATTTGTCGGGTGATATAGTAGACCAGTTGAAGGAGAAAAGTAAACAATTTGTGTACTTCTCCCTAGCCACTGATGAATCTACTGATGTTACATCTACGGCTCAGCTACTTGTATTTGTACGCGGTGTGACAGAGGACTTTTCTATTCATGAGGAACTCGTAGGGCTCAGTTCATTGAAGGGGCAGACAACTGGTAGTGATTTACTTAATGGACTTTTAGAACAAATTTCAGTAATTGAGTTAGATTTGGACAAGTTAGTAGGAATATCAACTGATGGGGCTCCTGCAATGATAGGCAAGCAGAATGGATTGGTGCAGCTATTGATTAAACACCTTGGAGAGCGAAAATATGAACTGAAACCATTACATTGCATAAAACATCAAAAAAATTTGTATGGAAAAGAACTGGACTTTGATCATGTAATGAAAGTTGTAGTTTCTACAGTCCATTTTATCAAGTCATGCTCAGCTTTGCATCACCAGCAATTCAAGCAATTTCTTGATGAAATTGAAGCAGAATATGGCGATTAGTGTTTTTCACTCAAGTAAGGTGGTTAAGCAGGGGAAATACGCTGAAAAGATTTATAAGTCTTCTGGATGAAATTGAGATATTTCTTAATGAAAAGAATAAGATGGTACCAGAACTTACAAATGCTGACTGGCTTTGTGATTTGTCATTTCTTGTAGATCTCACAAGTCATTTAAATAACTTGAATCATAAACTTCAGGGGAATAACCAACTTATTTCTCAGCTAGCCAATTATGTGACAGCTTTCGAACAAAAACTAAAATTGTTTCAGTTACAGATAGTTAAAGGAGAGTTAAGACACTTCCCAAATTACAAACTTATGTATGAGAAACACAAAGTATGCAATAGACATGAATATTATGCAGCAAAATTAGGAAAACTTTTGGAGGCCTTTGAGAGCCGATTTGAGGACCTAAAGAAAGAAGTCAATGATTTGAAGTTGTTCAGCAACCCCTTTTCTGTATCTCCTGATGAAGTAGAATTCGAAGCACAACTCGAACTGATTGATCTTCAGAATAATGACAGCCTTCGTACCAAGTATAATGAAGGGGACTTGCTCAACTTTTATAATTGCTTGGCCAAAGATCAGTTTCCTTATTTGAGAAACAAAGCTGCTATTTATGCAAGCTTATTTGGCTCTACCTTCATATGTGAACAAACATTTAGTCTGCTCAACCAGACCAAGTCAAATATTCGTAGCAGGCTAAGTGATCAAAATCTGCACTCTGTTTTAAGATTGGCAACCACAAATTTCCATCCTAACATAAAAAAACTTGTACATGAATCTCAGTGTCAAAAATCTCATTAAAACAAAACAGGTGAGCAACTGTGTTTTTTTATCTTTAAACATTCTACAAACTATTTATCATTTCATGTAAAATCTAGTCTAGTGGCCCTCGACTAGATATATGTTTGATGATGTGGCCCGAGTAGCTCAAAAGGTTGTGCACCTCTGTTCTAGAGTACTGCGTAGTATTGAGCCTCGTGATGGAGAAGGCCTGGCTATTAGAATTAACTGCCTGCCTAGTATTACGAACAGGATAGAATTGTCCAGGGAGATCTGAATGTAAAGGATGGTCAGAGTTGTGAAAAATCTTATGCAACATACATAATGAACTAATTGAACGACGGTGCCAGAGATTAATATCTAGATCAGGAATAAGAAATTTAATAGACCGTAAGTTTCTGTCCAACAAATTAAGATGAGAATCAGCAGCTGAAGACCAGACAGGAGAACAATACTCAAAACAAGGTAGAATGAAAGAATTAAAACACTTCAGAATAGATTGATCACCGAAAATCTTGAAAGACTTTCTCAATAAGCCTATTTTTTGTGAAATTGAAGAAGACACAGACCTTATATGTTTCTCAAAAGTAAATTTACTGTCGAGAATCACACCTAAAATTTTGAAAGAGTCATACATATTTAAAGAAACATTATCAATACTGAGATCCGGATGTTGAGGAACCACCGTCCTTGACCTACTTACAATCATACTTTGAGTTTTGTTAGGATTCAACTTCATACCCCATAATTTGCACCATGCACTAATTCTAGCTAAATCTCTATTAAGGGATTCACCAACCCTAGATCTACATTCAGGGGATGGAATTGATGCAAAGAGAGTAGCATCATCTGCATATGCAACAAGCTTGTTTTCTAGGCCAAACCACATGTCATGTGTATATAGTATGAAAAGTAATGGGCCAAGAACACTACCCTGTGGAACACCGGATATCACATTCCTATAATCACTATGGTGCCCATCAACAACAACTCTTTGAGATCTATTACTTAAAAAATCAATAATAATGCTAAGAAACGACCCACCCACTCCCAACTGTTTCAGTTTGAAAACAAGGGCCTCATGATTAACACGGTCAAAGGCAGCACTAAAATCAAGGCCAATCATACGAACTTCCCGACCACAATCAAGGGATTTCTGTACAGCATTGGAGATTGTAAGAA
>NC_090759.1:67500-80000 GCF_036898095.1 Palaemon carinicauda
TATAAAAAAAATGGAATCTCCACAATGTGTGACCCTTTATGCTAGTCATAAAAGAAATGGAATCACACTTATGAGAGATCCTCTATGCTAGACATAAAAAAAATGTAATTGTAAAAATGTGGGGGTGCGTTCTTGCAACACCACCACTTGCAACTCTTTGACTTAAAGCAAAGTTTGTATTTATACTTAAAGTAAAATAAATTAAATAAAAACAAACGATGTCATAGTTTACTTATTGCTTTGCTAGGAAAATCAACCCCCTTACATATTATCCCATTCGTAAAAATGAATTTCAGGAATTACACTTCCCAAATAGTTTGTCTAAAAGATCGTATACACTGACTGAAAAAATGAAATTGAATGTGATATTCTAAATCCTTAATCTTTAGGTTAACACTTTTAACACAATCGTATGAGAATTATCCCCTTTAAATCTTGCACATAAAAATTATCCCACAAAATATGACGTAATGCAATTACATACCACTAACTATTAAAAGAAAATCTGAATAACAAGGAATGCAACGTGTTCTTACCGTTACCCTACACAGGAATTATGGATCACTGGAAATTAACAGTGTTTAGCCTGCTACGTTTTTTTCTAAAATTTCGTAAACTTCACTTCACTTATTTTTTAACACAAAATAAACATTCACGTAATGCATAATCTATTTAATAAATCTTCACCACTGATAACCACCGCTCAAAATGAACACGAGGCACTAATTCTTCTCAGATGGTTGGCTATCCTGCTAAACAATGGGACTAAAGCCTACCACGTGGTTTTTAAAACCAAAACGTTTCGCAGTGCAAACACGCACAATTAAACAAGATTTTAACTATGAAAATAAAATGCTTTTGCTGTTTTCTTCCACGGTTCCAGCTCCCGTGATAATAGAATTTACTTTAAAATGAAATTAAGTTCGTCAAGTCGCTAAAGACAGAATAGGGGGAATTTTACGTTAATAAAAATAATTTGAAATTTTGTCTTCGCGAATCCTGGCAAGGTCGCCAATTTATGTTACGCATCCGTATACTTGTGAGTCCAGCGTTGCTTAGTGAACTCTGCGCGTACACAAAGAGAATAATGGTAAGGTCGCCAGTCAGCTATAAGACAAGGAATACCTACAAAATAGATATAATTACAACATTTAAATAAAAATTAATAAAAAGGGGCAGCACAACAGATAATTGTTGTATATTTTAAGTAAACAACGAGGTACTTCACTGAGATTTGGATTTTCACGTGCTCACGTGGAGTTAGTAGTAGGCCATGGAAGGTTTTCAGCACCACAATTTCATTCCCTGGAAAGGGAAATAAATTAAATTATTAACCGGAAACTTACTTCTACAGGCTGGGAACACGATGAAGTCATGTGGTTAAAACTTTTAAGCAAATTGAATAAAAGTGCAAACTTAGGAATTTGAACACTACACGTGGAAAACACTATTACAGGGCGAATTAATTAAGGGTAGGAACAAGCGGCACATGGGGTTGAGACATAAGGAATAGGATAAAAAGGTTCAGTGGGTAGGATATTTCTTTAAGGGATAAAAGGAAAAAATGGGATGTGATCAGGGAAAGAGAAGGAAGGCTGGGTAAGGACGATCAGGATGTCAAAATCAGACACCTTACCTTGGTAAAAAGGACTCCTGTTCCTCCCTTGTGGAGGATGTATCACAGGTCCTGCCTCCCTGATGTCTTGAGAGCGAAGAGAGAGGATGTTCCTCTCATGGGGGTTAGTTAGCGAAGAAGGAAACCCAGTTGTTCCTGGGTCGACTTAACCCCACTCAGCCCCCAATTGGGGGGTAGGGGAAAATTGGCCTGACCGCTGACCTATTGGTCAGGCCTTGTCATGTGTCCCGAAATCCTTCACATCTCGCCTCCCTCCTTCTCCTGGGATACTGGTATAGGATGGTTGGGAGGGGAGTGAGACTCTCGGTAGGGTCGCAAAGCTTGAGGCATGTCGACCCAGTCCTTGCATGTGGGGGCTTTGTTTGAGAATAGGTGGCGCAATGACTGCCAGGAATCTCAATATATATATATA
Organism: Palaemon carinicauda; assembly: GCF_036898095.1. NCBI lineage: Eukaryota > Metazoa > Arthropoda > Malacostraca > Decapoda > Palaemonidae > Palaemon > Palaemon carinicauda. The sequence goes on from NC_090759.1 coordinate 69,549, forward strand.
TATATATATATATATATATATATATATATATATATATATATATATATATGTGTGTGTATATGTATATATATATATATATATATATATATATATATATATATATATATATATATATATACGTGTGTGTGTGTGTGTAATATACATATACATTTATAAGCCTATGACCAAATGGATCATAACGATGGAGTGTGAACGTTAAGTCATAACAGGATGTGAAAGTAGGACCCAGCTAAATCATTGCATAGGTAACATTTTGTATGTAATGTCAACACATTATAAGCATCCCGTGAGAAACAGTTGACCTCTTGGTCTCTGCACGGAACCAGATGGCTTCCGGTAGTAATCTTGTGTAATCATATTTGTAATAAATGCTGAGATAACTCATACAACATTATCACCAAAACCTATATATTTGTTAGTTCTATTAATCTTGTCATACGGAATGGTCATCCGACCAAACCATCCATATTCCAGTTATGGAGCTACTAATAAACTGTTTTAAAGTTAACTTAACTAGACTTATTTACAAGAAGTAACCTACAAGTCCAACAAATCTATATCACATTGAAGAGACATGAGATAGAATACTAATGTGTGTTTATAACAGTACCACACCAACAATTGGTGGCAGTGATATCATCTTTAAGAACCAGCGATATCAATCCTTTTTGACAGAGAGGAAGTCAAAGACAGATGGAAAGAATACTGCACAAATCTCTACAAAAGAAATGAATCCATTGTAACACCAGTCCCATATGGGCAAGTGTCTTCAGAACCAGAACCACCTCCTCTGATTGATGAGATTAGAGAAGCTATCAAAGAACTCAAACTTGGAAAGAGTCCAGGAAACGATCAGGTTACAGCCGAAATGATAAAGAATGGAGGTGAGAACGTCGAGATATTCTACCACAGGCTCTGCAAAAAAATCTGGATCGAAAACAAATGGCCAGACGATTGGGGGGAGTCAGTCTTTGTCCCCATCCGTAAGGAAGGTGACACCCTCAAATGCAGCAATAATAGGACAATCTCCCTCATTAGTCACAGTAGCAAAATTCTTTTGAAAATCATGGCTAAGAGAATGGCAAACAAAGTGAATGAAGAAATCGCTGACGAACAAGCAGGATTCCGTCCTGGGAAAGGCACCAGAGACCAAATCATGAATCTCAAGATGATCCTTGAAAAAAACAGAGAGCGGGGAATCGAAGTATTCCTTTCTTTTATTGACTACACTAAAGCCTTTGATACAGTTGCACATGACATCTTATGGAACGACATGTACTCTATGGGTTTTCCACCTCATGTCATCTCACTTCTGAAAGCACTGTACAATCAACAGAAAGCAGCAGTGCGAACATCTTATGGCCTAACGGATTGGTTTAACATCGGACAAGGTGTCAGACAAGGATGCATTGTTTCTCCCAACCTCTTTAACATCTACTCGGAAACCCTAATGAGAAATGCGCTTGAAGACTATGAAGGAGGCATAACTGTTGGAGGACAAAAGATCACTAATCTCAGATATGCCGACGATGTGGTTTTAATCACTGGAAGTATGGAGGACCTCCAAACATTAGTATCAAGAGTAAAAGCTGAGAGTGAAAAAGTGGGACTGTACCTAAATGCTAAGAAAACAAAGGTCATGAAGTGTCAAAAAGCCCCGTCTGATCAAGAAATCCTACTAGACGGAGTTGCCCTAGATAATGTCACTGAATTTACTTACCTCGGAGCAACTTTCACCAATAATGGAGACGACTCCCAAGAGATCAAAAGAAGAATTGGTATTGCAAAGAATGCAACCATCGCACTAAGCAATGTGTGGAAAGACAGACATATCACTCTAAACACAAAGAAGCGGCTTCTCAAATCACTTGTTTTCCCCATCGCATCATACGGCTCAGAATGTTGGGTTTTAAAAGCTACAGATCGGAAAAGATTAAAAAGTTTTGAACTATGGTGTTACAGAAGAGTCCTTAGGATAAGCTGGATTGAGAAAAAGACTAACGGGGAAGTTCTACAAAAGATCAATATCGAAAAAAGATTACTTGACATTTTGGATGAAAGAAAACTAACTTTTATTGGACACCAGGTTCGGAAACATAATACTCTGGAAAGAACGCTACTAATTGGATCAGTTTATGGTACAAGAACGAGAGGAAGGCCTAAAACTAGATTGAGTGACAATATCAAGGAGATGTGCGGGCTAACGATGGTGGAGTTGGAAAGGAAGGCTCAAGACCGGAATGAATGGAGAAGTTTTGTGCAGAGGGCCACGGCCGTTCGACATCGAACACCCCGTACTTGATGATGATATCAACTTTAAGACCCAGCGATTTCAACGGTAATAATTAGCAGTTACAACAGTAATGAATCTACAATTTCGACGAAGTATCTATGTCCACTGGAGAAATGAACGCATCGAACATCAACTATAAATATTATAAAAACTGAGGAACAGGATCTTCAATCAACATCTTAAGAAGATGATGGAATGGCATTCAACTTTATCAACGTTTACAGAACAAACATTCAAGAATCATATCCAGGAAATAAAACATTCAACAATATGACGGGAAATCAAATCGAAACATTCATCCAGCAGCTAAACTTTCGCAAACCAGAGAGAGAGAGAGGAAATGACATCATCGACCATCGCTCATATATACTGAAAGCTAAGTACATTTCTTTATTCATTCAGTTTTAGGCAGTGAAGTGTTGTTGTCACGAGTCGATCGTCCATTATTGCTGGGGTGAGTTATTTGCAAATCTTAATTTTTCCTTCATTAAAGGAAACTGTATTCAACTTCAAAGTCTCGTCTAGAATTTTTTTTTCTCTGCTAATTCCGTTTTCTTTCAGAAGTTCTCGGGAAATATAATTGTCTTAGTTTCATTGTTTTGGGGGATTGTGCTATAATCTGCAACATATCTTTATTGTATAGTGCTTATGCGTTTACGCAGTGGACGTCTATATTCATTTAGAGATTTGGATTGGATCGCAAGGAATCGAAGAGATAGAAAAAAGTTAAAGTAAACATGGCACCTCCTGTAAATCCCAGACCAAGTATCTCCACCCCCGGACCTAATAACCCCGCTCCCGTACTAACCCTAGTGAGTGCCAGATTGGCTATCCTTCCTTTTCAAGGTCGGGTCAATGAGTTCTTACCTCAGAATGTCGAGTCTTGGATTTCATCAGTTGATGATCACTTAATTGCAAAATATATCACAGACCAGTTTGTACAATTGCAAGAAGCTAAAAGTTTTATGGACTTTTCTAAAGGAGACGCAAGCCCTATCTTAGGGGAGTTTCTTTTCAAGAGGCAGTTACATGGGACGATTTCAAAGTTAGGCTACATGCAATCTATGGCGGTGAGGAAGCCTTAGATGTAGTTTTAACATTAAGAAATACACTTATTCAAGCCAATATGACTCAGCTTAATGTTATAGAAAGAGCTGCTCTCATTGCCGATAGGCTTAATGAATATCAAGATATTTTAGGTAATTCCACGTGGGTTACGGGAGATAACATTGCCGTGAAAGATTTCTTACGATTAATGTATTTAACTTGTATGACAATTATGTTGCCAGAGGCTTTAGTGCGAGGTTTTGATAAAAATTTACCGCCCGAAAGTACAGAATTAGATGTGTACAAACAGATCCCTTGCTTACTCAAGTTTTTGCAAAAAATGAAACTAAGCCACAACATGTAGTTAATAACAATAATCAAGTCGCAGGAATGACGTGTTATAATTGCAAACGTCAAGGTCACTTGATTCCAGACTGCAGAACGCGATTTTGTTCAATACATAACAGTTCAACTCATTCATATAGTAAATGCTATTCGCGTAATCAACAACAGAATCCTGGAAACATGCAGTCAATTCCACAGTCAATTCCCTATGGAAATAAAAGGAAAAATCCTCAGTTCAATAAGAAGAAACAGCCAAACGTCAATGCAGTTCAAAATCAAAAACAAACAAATAGTGCTTCAAATAACCCTGATCCTTGGCCGTCTAGCCAGAACTCGCAAGGTCAAACTAATTTTCAGAATGTGCAAAGCAAAGCAAATACCACATATTTAACTCCAATGGGGAAAAGAGTGATGTTGGGTCATTCGTATCAACATCAGTAGTATCAAATAATCCATTTTATGTTTTATCAGATCATTGTGAGGCAATAGATTTTCCTATGAAACACGTGGCCGAATCAAATAAATCAGTGTAGGCTCCCGTACATTTGCAACAAATTCACACAATAATAAGCCAAATGGAGTTATGACCAACATTATATGCTGTAAATTTAGAACACCGATCCTTTACATCATTTTTTGACTTTGGTAGTCCACGTAATATCATGGATTTGAGAACTCATCACTTGTTATTTTCGAACTTCCCTATAGAGAAGTCCGGAATAAGGGCTCGGGTGTAGGAAATAATGAATTAAATGTAATAGGAGTAACTCATGTTCAGTACAAGGTCGGTAAACGCAAGTTTGCCAATACCTTTGTCGTTGTACAAAACATTGATATGTATCCAGCTGTAATTATAGAATACCCGTCTATGGACAATCAAAACATTATCTTGGCCCCTGCCAAACATGGCGTGTATATCAAAGGAAAATTCTCTAAGTCTTCTAATACCTTAAAATCAGTTTTGGATAAAAGGGATATGACAAATAAAACCGTGACATACGTTGAAGAACCAATCACTTGTCTCATTAATAAAGATATAATATACGCGACCCAACAGAATTCTCGGTCACCCATAATATCATCTTGCATGCAATCTATCGAGCCGAACGTAACTTCGAATATAATCGTGCGAGTAAAGAAAACTTTGAAAACTAACGGATTGTCCGTCACACAAGCTATTTATACAGTCGGCTCACAACAACAATATAATATTGAAGTCTGTAATCATTTAAATACCACTTTAGTTATTCACAAAAATCAACATATCTTGGATGTAGAAGTTTATAAACATCGTATTCTTACCGTCGCTGAAATCAATCACGCTCAATCAGTTGCGGATGAATCCCTTATGCAATCTATTAAAAATAAAATCAGTAAAGACATTCATGAAGAAGAAATTCAGCAGAAATTTTTTGGACTTTTAAATATCATGATGTTTTCTCCACTACGGATGGATCCTTAGGAAAAATAGATGTTATTGAACATCAAATAAGATTAAAAGACAAGCAGAAAATTATCTATGTACCCTCGTATAGACTCCCTATGAAATTCCAGAATGAGATAAATGATGAAGTAGGTAAAATGCTAGAAGAAGGAGTCATTAGGAAATCGAACAGCCCTTATAATTTTCCATTAATAGTTGTACCGAAAAAAGATCGAACATGGCGTATCTGCGTAGATTTCCGTCGTTTAAATGAGGAAACGATCCCTGATCGATTCCCACTGCCATGTACTGACAATATTTTATCTTTGTTAGGTCAGAATAAATATTTTACAAGTTTGGACTTACTTAAAGGCTTTCACCAGATATCATTAGAAGAAAATAGTATCCTCTACACGGCCTTCAGCACAACCAGGGGACATTATGAATTTTTGCGTATGCCTTTTGGTTTACGTTGTGCTCCCATAACATTTACTAGAATGATTAACATAGTGTTTGAAGACTTACTAGGGGATATATTGCATGCTTATATGGACGACCTTGTAATCATTTCTAATACCTTAGAAGAACATCTACGTAAACTGGAACTAGTACTACAGAGACGAAGACAGCATAACTTAAGGGTAAAGATTAGTAAGTGTGAATTCTTCAATACAAAATTGGTCTATTTAGGTTTTACGGTTTCTAGCCATGGTCTTAAAGTAGTCCACGATAAGGTGTCGGTAACCCGTAACTTTCCGATACCTACTAATGTCAAGGGAATACAGCATTTTCTAGGGTGTAGTGGATATCACAGGCATTTTATACGCAATTATTCAATAATAGCCGCTCTCCTAACCGATCTTACGAAGAATGGCATAGATTTCATATGGTCTGAGCAGCATCAACAGGCGTTTAATACCTTGAAAGATGAACTGTGTAGTTCTCCTATCTTAAAATTTCCTGACTTCAGTAAAGAATTCTTCATTGCAACAGATGCCTCAGACCTAGGAGTAGGTGGGGTATTGCTTCAGCAATATGACAAACAGTTTTTCCCGATAGCTTTTTACTCACGTAAACTGAGAACTTCCGAAAGAAAGTATGCAGTAATAGACAAAGAAGGGCTAGCTATTGTTAATTCAATAGTGCATTTTTAGTTCATAACATACGGTTATCCCGTCAAGGTTCTTACTGATCATAAACCCCTAACCGACTTCTTTAAAGGCTTTAGTCACAGCCCCAAACAAACTCGGTGGCATTTGATCATCCAAGACTTTGGTGTGAGGATCGGGTATTTACCAGGGAAAACTAATATCATTGCTGATGTATTATCACGCAACCCCGTGTCATCTTGTACGGAACCATTAGCTGAATTAATAGATATATCAACATCCATGCCTATTGTTAAAACTGTATCTGAACAGGAAGATCTGGGCTGGAGTGCTGAATTATTACAGACTGAGCAAAGAAAAGATCAGAAATCAGAAAAAATCATAAATGCTTTGAAAGGAAATCCTAAGGAAAAGGAATATATAAAGTATATGCAGCAGAATTATATAATCAAGGACAATATTCTGTGTAGATCCGTGACAAGGAAAACCCCTAATACACCACATGTGACTAACGACCAGGTAGTGGTACCAATCTCACTTATATCCACTGTCCTAAATTGGTTGCATGCAAATCCATTGCATGGACACCCGGGGTTCTCCATAATGTCACAGAAAGCCAAATCATTGTTTTATTGGCATACGATGCTTACAGATATAAAAAAAAAACACATAGCTAATTGTCGCACTTGTCAGGAAAACAAAGAGCACACGAAAACACCTGTCAGCCTAGGGGCTTATCCCATGCCCAATCAACCCTTTGAAAGAATATATTTAGATTTATTAACTGGATTTTACGAGTCAGACAGAGGATATAAGCACCTCTTAGTAATTGTAGATGCTTTGACTCGATATGCAGAACTGATAGCGCTTCAAACTAAAACTGCGATTGAATGCGCTAGGAAGTTTTACGAGTGTTACATTTGTAAACATGGAGTTCCACACATGATAATCTCAGACTCGGGTGGAAAATTTAATAATCATTTCCTTAACTCATTGTGTGAATTCCTTAGCATAAAGAAAATCAATACCATGAACTATCACCCAGAGTAGAATGGGCTAGTGGAAAGAGCGAATAGGAAGGTTTTAAACATATTAAGATTAACACTAGGGGGATCAGACCCCAACTGGGATATTGCAATACCTGCAGTACTAAGTACTCTGAATCACTCATATCATGTATCAATTAAAATGTCTCCGCACAAGGAATTGTATGGTACCGCAGTTAGAACGCCTTTCCATGTATTAACGCCTACAACTAATTTATCAAATCCTTTAAAAGAAGTTATAAATGCAAGCAAAAGTCGTTATGATATCCTTTGTGTAGTTCTCCTATCTTAAAATTTCCTGACTTCAGTAAGGAATTCTTCATTGCAACAGACGCCTCAGACCTAGGAGTAGGTGGGGTATTGCTTCAGCAATATGACAAACAGTTTCTCCCAATAGCTTTTTATTCACGTAAACTGAGAACTTCCGAAAGTAAGTATGCAGTAATAGACAAAGAAGGGCTAGCTATTGTTAATTCACTAGTGCATTTTAAGTTCATAATATACGGTTATCCCGTCAAGGTTCTTACTGATCATAAATCCCTAACCAACTTCTTTAAAGGCTTTAGTCACAGCGTTAGAAGAATCACAAATCATAATGAAAAGGAATCATGATAAAATAGCGAAGCCAACTAAAACATATACCGTGGGTGATAATGTATACATACAGGTAAATGTACGTAAAGGACTCAATTACAAACTAACACCTAAGTTTGAAGGCCCATTTAACATTTTCGAAACATTAACGGCCAATAGATTTAGAGTTCAAAACGTATCCCAACCCACTGATGAGAGAATTGTACCATTGGCTCATATAAGAAATTAAAATAAGGGAGAAGGAAGTGAGGGAATTCTTTTTTTTTTTATCTATGAAACTTGTAAGATATTTGTATGTTAACCTTTTTTTCTTCTTAATACAGGAGTAATTACATATATTTTTCTCATTGCAGGTTTCCAAAATGAAGTTTTTGTTGTTAGGAGCGATATTGTTCGCTCAGACATTTTTCTCGTGTGGGAAGAGCCCTAAAACTTAAAAGTATAGATTTTAAATATGACACTATAGTAGAGAGAACAGAAGACGTTCTTGTTACTGCAAGCAATATAATTATAGAAGTAAATCTGCAAGCTATTTTTCTCCCAGAGAATGACGTCACTAGCTTAAAGAGCGACATTTCAAGGTTTGCTGCTTCATTAAATGAGATGCATAAAAGACATTTTCCTTTTAATACAGAGTTCGCTTGCACCGACACTAAGAGTAGCAGAAATGTTATCACAAGACTTGCAAAATAAGACTTACGAGGCAGAATCTTTGGCTCGTGACCTTCTGATGTGGACAGTAGGACACACTAACCTTGAAAGACGTGACCCGTTTATTTTTGCTGCACTAAACATCTTTAGATCTGTTGCAAGTTTAGGCTTAGGGATTTCAAATCGTCTTCAAATCAGTAATCAAAATAAGAAAATTGAGTTTTTAGAACATGGAAATGATTTAGTTTTATCAGAACTAAGGAATCAGTTAACATCAATTAATCATATTATGAGTTTGGTGAACGAACATTCTAGCAAAATCAGTCAGATTATGGAAGTGCAAAGCTTGCTGGCAACCTTATCATATTATAATTCAAAAATAGATCATATCCAAACTAAAAGTGCACATTTCATTGAGAAATCAAAAGACTATGTGGATGCTATTACGTTAGCAACCAAAGGTGTTCTATCACCACATCTGTTGTCAATAAAAGACTCAACGTTAATTTTGGAGAACGGACGGGAGAAAATAGGTTATGTTCCTTTGTTAGACGCCCATAGGTTAGAATTTTATCATAGCCTAATTACAGTAAGCGTTGAAAATTACAGGATCATGATTACAGTTCCCTTTGATTCTCCCGATGCCTGGCAATCATAAAAGATATCATCATTCCCGACTTTCATGACGAATAACTCAAGTCCAGTAATATCCAGTTTGACAGGACACGTATTGATTTCCCCTGATAAGGAAACATATACGGTCATTAAACACTTAGATAAATTAACTCACTGTTAAGAAACAATGAATAATAAAGTATGTACAGCTGACTCCTTAGAATTCCATAAAAAATCAATGGATTCATGCAAGTTAGGTATAGTGCTAAACGGTGCTCTCTCCCATACATATGAAAATTCTCTGAAAAAACTTTATCCTTTTGACGATAATGAGTTCAATTGCAGATTGAACAACGGCTTGTGGATACGATACGACAAGGCCGGCTTCAATGTATCATGCCGGACGGATCCACATCCTATTCCCAGATCTTCGTTGCAGCAGATGGTTGCATCGGTACGTCCACGAATTACACGGTCCAAGGAATGAACACTATCATCAGGGAACGGGGCTACTTTGCGAATTTCACGTGGACCACTACAATCCCATCCTTACCTCTCCCATACAAAGCACGAGTGGCTAATCGGTTGATGAAATTAACCGAGATGGACCACCCGTCACCGACTTATGCAGATCTTCGTTTCTACGTGTTGCTAGCATCAGTCAGCCTTACGGTGATGATATTTATCACCGTTAACATCTTTGTTTGGCGTAAGTTAAGGAAAAGACAGGTGGAGCCCAAGAGGAACGTTTTGCCATATCCAGACAACACTCCATATATTTTGAAAGCTTTTCAATTTAGAGCCGTTTGAAATTTGCCATTTCATTCACTCAAGGGAGTAAATTTGTCTGGAATAGTGAAGTGCATGAAAAGCTGTTAGTACACTAGTAAAATGTAGTTCATGAGACTCTAAGACATTTGCATTTTAAAAACATTTAAGAAAAAAAAAATTTGGGGGCATCTAATAAAATATATAAGCTCTCTCTCTCTCTCTCTCTCTCTCTCTCTCTCTCTCTCTCTCTCTATGTATATATATATATATATATATATATATATATTATTTTTTACTATATCCTTTAGGTATCTATTATTTTTATATACCTATTTGAACGTTCATCCTTAATCACTTGTTTATGGCTAAAAAAAAATATATATATATATATATCCAGTCACGCTCCTAGAAAACATATTTTTAACATACTTTTTTTATTCAATTATTTGAAGGTAACTGTCCGAGCTATATATATATATATATATAATATATATAATATATACATTTATAAACCTATGACCAAATGGATCATAGGGAGATGGAGTGTGAACATCAAGT
>NC_090759.1:85000-89233 GCF_036898095.1 Palaemon carinicauda
TGGTAGTGGCTTCTGAAGAGTGTGTTCTGGCGCGCTTGGCCTGGACATTGTCAGTACTATCAAATGCTGAGCTGCTTGCGATGCGTCTCTTCTCTGCTCTTCGTAGCATTGTGTTATTGTATTTGAGCATACATGTTTTATGCCACTTGGCCTGGTGGGCAACCATTGTCGCCTCAACACCTTGTCCTTCATCTAGTCTCTGTAACTGAACAGTTCTTGGCAGTTCTCCGAGTTCATCAAATTTGACCAAGTTTGCAGCCATTGTCGTGTATCCACTCCCAGGGTCTCGGCGTTTAGACAGTACTGGGCAGACAAGTGACTCTGTTGTCTCCTCTTGACATACAAGACACAGCTTCCAGTTTGTCTCAGGAGGTGTTGTGGGAGTACGTTGCTCAAAAGTATCGACCAGTTGGAACTTCTTTGCCATGGCTGCAGTCTGGGACAACGCGTCTCTGATGTCAGGTGGTGCTGCTGCTGCCTCACCTGCAAAGACACAAAACACCACCATGTTACCACAAGTTACTACTACAAGCACCATGACTATCAACACTATACTATTACTGCAGCCGCCGTCACTGCCACCAACGCTGCCGCTGCAAAGTAAAATTCATTTTCTTGTGAAATGGTAGCCAAATTATTTGGTAAGCACAGAAGTATGTGTAATTGTACAATACTTATCACCTCTAGCACACTTATCACCTTTAGCATCCACAAAAAGACAAATTATGGTACATATTCAATGACGCTAACGGTAAATAGCGGCCATTTTGAAAAATGGCCGCCAAATGTGCTACGGGGAGAATCTTGAATGCCTCCATATCCAAAATTGTTCAGAATGTATTAATCCACATGTGTGCCAATTTTGGTGCTTTTAGAACAATTTGAACAATTGGTTTCATATTTCTTACTATGCCGCTGGGCTATATGTATATTTTATAAATATATATATATATATATAAATATATATATATATATATATATATGTATATATGTATATATATATATATATATATATGTGTGTGTGTGTGTGTGTGTAAATATATATACACATGAATATACTTATATATATATATATATATATATATATATATATATATATATATATATATATATATATATATATATATATATATATATATATATATAGTTACAAGCCTTAATTACCGACGAGACCTGATATCATAAAATTAGAGGAAGCCCCAAAATGTGCAAATGTCAAAATTGAACATGAAAGGAAAAAGTAACTAAAGGCTAACAAACATCATAAAGATTTATTATATAATCATAATTTAAATAAAACTTATAGGACTTAATTCTCAAACTGAATACTGAAAACTGAATGTTTTGACTAATTAAAACCAAAGAACTTATAACCTAAAAAAGATTAAACCTGAGCAAAACTCAAACGTAACACAAAAAAGAAACATGAGGAATGGTGTGTGAATATCCGTATACCCACAAATACATGAATAAATCAACACTCGTAAATAAATATTACAATGTTATAAATAAATCCAACACTCAAGCAAATAATATATTACAAAATATACTCAAGAGGCAGGTTCAGATGTGTAAGTGCGTGAAGTACAAAAAGTTAATCCTCAGCCGAGTACAAAACCAAAAACAGAACTAAAGATATGAAAAATTTATGTAACAAGCATAACCTTCGATGAAGGAACTAGGGTGGCGTGACGGGTACTTCATCCAATCACAAGTGGAGTAAGTCGAGCGGTGAGGTGAAGAAACTTCGATCGTTAAAAGTTGTAACCAGGCCGGCAACGTAACTTATACTTGAAGAGCGTTAAAACAGTAATCATACTGGAGTCATGAGACCTCCCCCTAGAGACCTCGTACATCTGTAAGTTGGAAGAGGTTAAGATCCCCTATTTGTCGAGGGTCCTCTTGATGAAGCGTCTGTGATGACTTTCTCTGTTCCTTTCACGTGGTTAATGATAAGTTGGTAAGGCTGAATCATTAAAAACCATCTCATTAATCTTTGGTTATGAGTTTTCATCTTCTGAAGGAACCGAAGTGGGTTGTGATCCGTATATATTTCAAGAGGATACCTTTGATCTTGAATATAACAGGCAAACTTTTGTAGGACAAGCATCAAGGCGAGACATTCCTTTTCTATCACACTATATGATTTCTAATGTTTTTCAACTTAGCTGAATAGTAGCACACAGGATGGAGGGTATCCAAGTTGACATCACGTTGCATAAGGACTGCACCCACTCCTTGATTCTGGCATCTATGTAAAGCAGGAAAGGTTTATCCATACTAGGTGTACAGAGAACTGGGTTACTGGAGAGAAATGCCTTTATCTGATGGAAGGCTTTCTCACACCCATCTGTCCACTTGAATAGTACGTTTGAGCTAGTGAGAGTCGTAAGTGGAGCAGCTACTGCAGAGAAGTTAGGGCAGAAACGGCGATAAAAAAGCCACACATACTCAGGAAGCGCTGTATTTCCCTTCTAGTTGTTGGACGAGGGAAATTGAGAATGGTTTCTATATTCGCTTCCTTAGGCCGAGTTTGACCTTGACCCACCACATGTCCGAGGTAAGCCACCGTACCCTGGCCGAAGGAAGATTTGAACAAGTTTATGGTGAAACCACTTTCATCTAGGCGTTGCAGTAGATTTGATAGACGTTGTAGGTGATTGTTCCAAGCGTCTGAAATTATCAAAATATCGTCTAAGTACCCATAAGTCTCTTCTAAATCGATAGTAAGGAAGTTAATGAGCCTTTGAAAGGTTGCTGGGGCAGAATTAAGACCAAAAGGCATACGGGTATATTGAAATAGACCATCTGGGGTTATAAAAGCTGATATTTCCTTAGAGTTTTCAGTGAGGGGAATTTGATAGTAACCTTTTTGTAAATCTATTTTAGATACAAACTTAGCTTGGCCAGCAGAATCTATTATAGTATTAATTAGAGGCAATGGGTAGGAGTCAGGGATAGTTAAATCATTAAGTTTCCTGTAGTCTGTGCAAAGTCTGAAACTTCCTCCAGGTTTTGGGGCGAGTAGACAAGGTGAAGCCCATGGACTACAGCTGTGTTCTGCTAGGCCATGTTCCAGCAGAAAGTTTACTTCATCCCGCATGACTTTCCTCCTTTCTGGACTCAGACGATACGGTGGCTGTTTGATAGGGAGAGAACCAAATTTTAAACGGATGTTATGTTCTATCAAATTACATTTCCCTACGGTATCACTCAACACCTTTAGGAAATTGTTTGTATAGGTTTGCCAAGTCACTTCGCTGAGACTCTGATAAATGTGTTAGAGACCCTTCCAGATCTTCTATAATATTACGGTTGGTCATAGTAAGGTTCGGTATATATTCCTCCGACGCTTCAATTGGTTTGTCAGAATTTGTTATACATAGATTAATTTTTGAACCAGCCTCATCTTTAAATATTCTTTTAATAAATTTATGTGATATTTCTGGGTCTTTTTCCTTATATCTGGAGTAGAGATTAAATAGTTATTTGACTTTAAATTATCAATTACGGTATAAGGACCTTGATATTTAGGTGAAAAAGGAGATCCTGGTATAGGCATTAAAACTAACACCTCATCTCCAGGCTGAAATCTCTGACTTCAGCGTATTTATCAAAGTGAGCTTTCATAGATGCTTGACTCTCCTTTAAGTATTATTTAGCTAATTTTCTTACTTTAGATAACCTTCTTTCAAGTTGTTCATATATGTCTGCACATTAACCTTTGAGGATTCTGAATCAAAGTCACTGGCCAGCAAATTATCTTTTACAAATTCTAACGGCACCCTGATCTCTCTACCAAACAGCAACTCAAAAGGTGAAAATCCCAAAGATTCTTGCTTACATTCTCTAACTGCAAATAATGAAAAGTCAAGACCTTCATCCCAATGGTTTGAACTTTCTGAACAGTAACGTTTCAGCATGGATTTAAGGGTTTGGTAAAATCTCTCTAAAGCTCCTTGAGACTCAAGGTGGTATACAGACGAGTTTACAGTAAGCACATTCAATTCTTTTAGTACCTCTTGGAAAAGATCCGAAGTGAAATTAGTTCCTTGGTCAGGTTGTAAAACCTTGGGAATACCAAAATTTGAAGTGTGTATCAAGTTAGTAGCTATATTCTTAGCAGAAATGTTCTTGAGAGGTATAGCTATAGGAAATCTGGTTGACGTACACATGATAGTAAGGACCAACACAATCTATTAGTATTTTCTCAGAGGGTTCCTCTAATACAGG
>NC_090759.1:94733-99733 GCF_036898095.1 Palaemon carinicauda
AAAAAAAAAAAAAAAATAAATAAAAACAATCGTGCCTACATATTTGTTCGTCCACAATCAGAGTTCATGAGCTGTCCAACTTCTAAAATCTCTAGGTTGAGAGAGAGAGAGAGAGAGAGAGAGAGAGAGAGAGAGAGAGAGAGAGAGAGAGAGAGAGAGAGAGAGAGGTGGTTACATGGCAGGGGTTAATATATAATATATATAATATATATATATATATATATATATATATATATATATATATATATATATATATATATATATATATATATAAATATATACCAGGCATATGACAAATAACTACCTGTTCATAATTAGAACTTATCAAATAATTCTACAAAATTCTTTCATCTTCAATCACAATATAGTAAAAGGATAGGCATTTTATATGTTCTATATCCAACGAAGATTCATAGATTCTTTCAAATACGAATTATCTTTCATAATTAGGATTAATGTTTTCGTGGAATGTTAGTTTGGGCATTTAAACTATTGATTGGGAAATTTGGTTGTCAGGAACCATTCCTCGCGTTGAAGACTTCACAAAACAAGATGTCAGGTAGAAATTCCTTCCTTAAACTTCAAATATTCACCTTATTCGCATCATTAAGCTTATCTAAAGTTGATTACCTTATTAGTTTACTGAAATCCGCGTTTACTTGAAACACTAAGGGGGAAAAAATCTTATCTAGTTATTTAGTTTAACTATCAATGCTTGGGCTCGCTCTTAAAGTAATAATGTCCAAGTTAAACTTTTAATTTCTCAACAAAGGCTTCCTTTGATACTTTTTAGTTCGATTCAAAATGCTACTAATCTTGCAACATTTTTTTTCCTGTCATGAAAATCAGAATGTCACTTGGTGGTAGGAGACGAAACGTCCTCATTCGTCAAATCAAGGGACATATCAGTTGACAGAAAACCTGTCTACTTCTCCAATTGAATACTGAAAGATGACTGCTCATTTCCACACAAAATGCTTGACTACATGTTTTGCCATTTAGATGAGTAATAAGTTACCAATATAATGTATACAGTCCAAGGATAATCAATGCATTATTACTGGCTACATATTAGGTCATTCAAATAAAACTTGGTCAAGTAAATGATAAGAGATATTGATCATTACACCATGTTATCAATTGTGCTCCAATATTGCATGCTTTCTTACCAATTATATTATTATTATTATTATTATTATTACTTGCTAAGCTACAACCCTAGTTGGAAAAACAAGATGCCCTTGGACTTGTAAGCCCAAGGGCTCCATCAGGGAAAATAGCCCAGCGAGGAAAAAGAAATAAGAAATTAGATAAATGACTTGAGTGTTTTTTACGCTTACATTGAGCTAACAAACTCACTCTCCATTATTGTCGGTATATTTAACTATTCTCATATCAAGACACACTTGAGAAAAGCCAAGTTAATCCTAACTGCATTAATACAACTTACTTTTACTTTTAGGGGTTTATTTCTCGCCCTCCACCAGACACTAAGAGTCTGTTCAGGCGGGCCTTGATGTGTGAAAAATAATTTCTTTCCAGTTTATATTTTGCCCTGTATCTTATCAGTTATTCCACTAGCATTTGTATTCAGGCTTAATAGTTTTCAGGTCACTATTATAACACTTTCCAAAGAGATAAGTCTTCAGATTTTTGTGTGTATCATTTATCAATTCATGATTAGTTTTACCTACATTGAGTTGTATTCATATGATATAAGAAAATACATTTAATGTACTTCGCCTGCATATTCGGCCATTCTGATTACAGTTCCTTACGAAGATTACATAAAAAACAATGCCAGGTTGTTAAAATACTCCAAAATAAGACAGTAAGTTTATTATTATTATTATTATTATTAATTGCTAAGCTACAACCCTAGTTGGAAAAGCACAATGCTATAAGCCCAGGGGCTCTAACAGGGAAAATAGCCCAGTGAGGAAAGGAAACAAGGAAAAATAAAATTTTCAAGAAGAGTGACAACATTGAAATAAATATCTGCTTTAAAAACTATAAACATTTTAACAAAACTAGAGGAAGAGAAATAAGATAGAATAGAGTGCCCGAGTGTACCCTCAAGCAAGAGAACTCGAACCAAAGGCAGTGGAAGACCATGGTACAGAGGCTATGGCACTACCCAAGACTATAGAACAATGGTTTGATTTTGGAGTGTCCTTCTCCTAGAAGAGTTGCTGACCATAGCTAAAGAGTCCCTTCTACCCTTACCAAGAGGAAAGTAACTACAGAACAATTACAGTGCAGTAACCCCTTGGGTGAAGAATTGTTTGGTTATCTTGGTGTTGTCAGGTGTATGAGTACATAAGAGAATATGTAAAGAATATGCCAGACTATTCGGAGTGTGTATGTAGGCAAAAGGGAAAATGAACCGTAACTAGAGAGAAGGATCCAATGTAGTACTGTCTGGCCAGTCAAAAGACCCCATAACTCTCTAGCAGTAGTATCTGAATGGGTGGCTGGTGCCCTGGCCAACCTACTACATTTATAAGGTGTTACAACCAGAAATAGAAAATCCCCAATCTCGATTAATCTGCGCTGAATGAAAGTTAATTCTAATAGCCAGTCCTTCTCCATCATGAGGCTCAATACTACACAGTATTCTAGAAGTTTTATTCCAGCTGTGACCAAGTTGTGTAATGATCTTCCTAATCAGGTAGTTGAATCAGTAGAACTTCAAAAGTTCAAAGTTGGAGCAAATGTTTTTATGTTGAACAGGCTCACATGAGTCTTTTTATTGTTTATATATGACATATCTGTTTTGACGTTGTTACTGTTTTTAGAATGATTTATTGTTAATTGGTTCATCATTTATTTATTTCCTTTCCTCACTGGTCTATTTTAACAGTTCTATGCTAGAGTAAACTTTATTACAGTATTGAGAATTGACTGAGCCTCTTGCTTGAGGGTAACACTCAGACACACTATTCAATCATTTCTCCTGTTTTTGTTTTTTTGAAGTTTGAAGTTAATATTCTTGAAATATTTCCTTTTAATTGGTTATTACTTCGCTTATAGTTTATTTCCTGTCCTCACTGGACTATTTTTCCTTGTTGGATTCTTTGGGCTTTTATCATCTTTCTATTCCCACAGGAGATCTGACTTAGCTAGTAATAATACAAATATTGTTCTATAGAGACTAACGAGCCAAATTATTTAGCATTAAGGCATATGCTGTCGGTGCTATGCATTTGGTCATTCCTTAGACAATCTTAAGTGGTGGCCTGTTGATAACGTCCTTGCCTGGTGATCCCCAGACTGGGGTTCGAGTCCCACTACATTCGTTAGTTTCTCGGTCGATGCAACCTCACCATCCTTGTGAGCTGAGGATGGGGTGTTTGAGGAGCCTATAGGTCTACCTGCTGAGTCATCAGCAGCCATTGCCTGACCCTCCTTGGTCTTAACTTGGCGAGGGGGCTTGGGCGCTGATCATATGTATACATGATCAGTCTCTAGGGCAATGTCCTGCTTGCTAGGTCAATGTCAATATCCCTTGACTTTAAACCTTTCAATGCCCAATTGAATCAACAGCTGCTAAAGACAGACTACAATACAACATTGTTCCTTTGGGTCGTAGTGAGAGATGGTCTCCCTATAGGCCTATAAGGGGTGAGTGACATAAGAAACAAAGGGATTGGGCTTTTAAATTAACACTTATGGCAACCACTGTTAGTTATTATAGACTTATGATTATACGAATTCAATTAGTAACACTCCGAAATCAAACCATTGTTCTCTAGTCTTGGGTAGTGCCATTGCCTTTGCACCATGGCCTTGCACTGTCTTGGATTAGAGTTCTCTTGCTTGAGGGTACACTCGGGCACACTGTTCTATCTTATTTCTCTTCTTGTTTCGTTAAAGATTTCATAGATTATATAGGAAATATTTATTCTAATACAGTTACTGTTATTAAAATATTTTATTTTTAATTGTTAATTTTCTTGTGGTTTCCTTATTTTATTTCCTCACTGGGCTATTTTCCATGTTGGAGCCCTCGGTCTTCTAGTATTCTGCTTTTCCAACTAGGGTTATAGCTTAGAAAATAATAATAATAATAATAATAATAATAATAATAATAATAATAATAATAATAATAATAATAATGACAGTCTTTTACTCTACTTATATGACTAGATAAAGGGAAACTCGTAGAAGCTACAGTATTTCCCCATTTAAGGTAAATTTTCCATTTCTTATATATAAAATACCAAAACAATTGACTATTACTAGTGCTAGAATATTTCCCTATTCTAATATAATTAGAAGTTCCTATTAGTAAAATCTCACACAGAAAAATTCATCGAATAAACTTTTTAAAGGTCGTTCAAAACTATACACTACGACTAAATTTGTGGCCAGGAAGGTGTTCACACACAAACAAAACACAAACAGGGGGTAAAACATAACCTCCTTCCAACTTCGATGTGCAAGATATCCACAAATACGTAAATCAACATAATATATAATTAAAGATTTGCAAATGAACTAAAATTATAAATAAAACTATAGAAATATCACGTTAAGACGTTATGAGAATTTTAAACTAACCGATCGTAGATTGACGGCCTTTTCACCGAAAAAAATTCTATTAACTAATCGCATAATAAATTCATAAATTGTATCCAGATGAATCATATTATATAAATGAATCATGAAAAATATATAAAATTGAGAAAATAAAGTAAAACTAAGCGTGGAGGAAGAAAATAAGATACGGGGAAAATTGGGATACTGTCGGTGAAGAGACCATTTTGGTAACGGCCTTTTCGCCGACGACAACTCCAAAAATAATTCAAATTTCGAATTCATAAACTGAATGCAATATTAAACATATTATGCAGGTGAATAATAGAATATAAAGAAAATTAATAAAATATGGTAAAGGTTAGTACAATTAAGCCTGGAGGAAGAAAATGAGATATGGGGAAAATTGTGAGATTGTCGGTGAACAGACCATTCATGTTACGGACGCCCTTAACATCCCC
>NC_090759.1:109733-112233 GCF_036898095.1 Palaemon carinicauda
TTTTTCCTAGTTTCCTTTCCTCACTGGGCTATTTTCTCATTTGGAGCACCTGGGTTTATAGCATCCTGCTTTTCCAACTAGGGATATAACTTAGCAAGTGATAATAATAATAATAATAATAATAATAATAATAACAATAATACACCTGTAGAAAACACATTGATGCCACTGATATAGGCACGCATGCACGAATGCACTCACACACACACACACAAAAACCAACCCAAAAATTCTTTATATAACCCAATACTTATAACACCATTTTGAGAATAAGGGTCAAACAAGAGATAGTTGAATGACGCTAAGAAGTGTATTAAACGGATAACTGTTCCCAATATTAATACCTACAATGAAACACTTATTTCTCGACCTTTTGCTTGACCTTGACCTTTGACCTTAATATGTATTAATTGGTGTGGATTTTCATACACTCAAATGTGAACAAAGTTTGAAGTCTGTGATAACGATGTCCAAACATATGGTTGATTACGTGAATTGGACATTTTGCTTGACCTTTGACCTTGACCTTCCAAAATGTAATAATTTCCATCTTTTTACACACAAGTTAATCCGCGCAAGTTTCATTATCCTACGATTAAAATTATGACCAGGAAGCTGTTCACAAACAAACCCATACACAAAAAGGGGGTAAAACTTAACCTTCCAACTTCGTTGGCTGAGGTAATAAATGTGTCAACAAACAAACGAACATTATACAGAACTACATAAAATAACAGACAAGGAATAACAAAACTGAATCAGTAGTATTCCCACTGACCCAGACGAATGTGACGGAAGTCGAGAGTAAAATAGATGGTGTCAGATAATCCTGGGAAATGAAATCAGAAAAAGTGACAGGGCTGGACTAAGCATTAAGCACGTGTCTAATTAGGGCATCAAGAGATGGGGTCAACATACATTTATCATTCATGCGTTGTTAGGGTGACTTAGATTTGCAGACAGAACGAAGCAAAATCTATCTGGTTTGGTTTTGGTTTGGTGGTTTGGTTTTGGTTTTGTTTTAGTTTGGTGGTTTGGTTTGGTTTGATTTTAGTTTTGGTTTTGGATTATTTTTATATTGGTGGTTGAGTTTGGTTTAATTTGGTGGTTTGGTCTGGTTTGGTTTTGGTTTGGGTTTGGCTTGGTTTTAGTTTATTGGTTTGGTTTTGGTTTTAGTTTCGTGGTTTGGTTTTGGTTTTGTTTTAGTTTGGTGGTTTGGTTTGGTTTTGATTGGGTTTGGGTTTGACTTGGTTTTAGTTTAGTGGTTTGGTTTTAGTTTAGTGGTTTGGTTTGAGTTTGGTTTTGGTTTGGTTTTAGTTTAGTGGTTTGGTTTGAGTTTGGTTTTGGTTTTGTTTTAGTTTGGTGGTTTGGTTTGGTTTTGATTGGGTTTGAGTTTGGATTGGTTTTAGTTTAGTGGTTTGGTCTGGTTTGGTTTTGGTTTTTGTTTGGTGGTTTGGTTTTGGTTTTGTTTTAGTTTGGTGGTTTGGTTTGGTTTGATTTTAGTTTTGGTTTTGGATTATTTTTAGGTTGGTGGTTGAGTTTGGTTTAATTTGGTGGTTTGGTCTGGTTTGGTTTTGGTTTTTGTTTGGTGGTTTGGTTTTGGTTTTGTTTTAGTTTGGTGGTTTGGTTTGGTTTGATTTTAGTGTTGGTTTTGGCTTATTTTTATATTGGTGGTTGAGTTTGGTTTAATTTGGTGGTTTGGTTTGGTTTGGTTTGGATTTGGGTTAGGTTTTGGTTTGGTTTTAGCTTCGTGGTTTGGTTAAGTTTTGATTGCGTTTGGGATCGGTTTTGGTATGGTGGTTTGGTTTGGTTTAGTTTGGCTTGGTTTGGTTTAGTTTAGGGCTTTGTTTAGTTTTGGTTGTGTTATGGTTTTTGGTTGGTTTGGTTTGGTTTGCATCAATTAGGTTTGTTTTGGTTTGGCATGGGTTTGGTTGTTGGTTTGGTTTGGTTTTCGTTTAGGTTTGGTTTTTGGTTTGGTTTGGTTTAGTTTGGGTTATGGTGGGTTGGGTTGTCTCGGGTTTAGTTTGGTTTTCATTATGGTTTTAGTTTTGGCTGGGGTTTTGGTTTTATTATTTGGTTTTAGTTTGGTTTTGAATTCTGTTTGGTTTTAAGTTTGGTCTGGATTGGTTTGATTTATGTGTGTTTTTTTTTTTTTTGGGGGGGGGGGTTTGCTTTGGTTTTGGTTGTACTGTGGGGTTGGTTTGGTATGGTTTAATTTGATTTGGTTCAGTTTGGGTTTTTAGTTTAGTTTGGAACCAACAATGGAAATGAACACCTTAAGAAAGGCAACAAGCTAAAAATGGAAGCTTCAAAACCAAACTTTATTACCGCACGAAATTAGAATTTCTATTGTCATATGATATATTGCATTCATATATCTAGTTGGCCACGTGGTCACTTTTTGGTATTCCTCCTAACAAAATTCCCGATAATTATAACTATAAACAAGTTTCCAACTCCATCTATTGGCCTCTGAGAGAAGCTTGGTTGTTCTGGTTAA
>NC_090759.1:117233-124733 GCF_036898095.1 Palaemon carinicauda
TATCTGTAAACATCATCATCTTGTTTCTATGAATAATTTTGAAATGTACCAGAGGTTTTGATATCTTTGTCTGGGATGGTGTGTTAATATAAAGGTTAATATATTGTTTAATATTATCATCATCACTATTATAGGTTAAGGCAGACAGTTCATTATGTAATTTAACTGTTACATGATCTCACAGTTTAAGATTCATAAAATGTATCAGAAGTTTTAAATAATGGGTTTTAGATAATACGTCTTACTCTCATATATATATATATATATATATATATATATATATATATATATATATATATATATATATATATATATATATATATATATATATATCCTTTTCTGACCAGAGATAACTTTACGTATTGGAATGTTTTGTGTATCGACATGATCAGCAGAGCTGTGCTAATCAGGCCCACCCATACTAAGTAGGTTTGCTATAGGCGATCAGATGAATATATATATATATATATATATATATATATATATATATATATATATATATATATATATATATATATATATATATATATATACATATATATGTGTGTGGAGATAGAGGGTATCTATTATACAAAAATTCTTGCTATTTATAACACATTCATCTCTTCGAACTTGACTTGCTAAGGAGAATACCTAAATACAACTACACACTATTATTGCAGCAGACTTGGACTGCAATCAAAGCAATGGATTCAGTGTTGTCCTCTATAAGGCCTGTCTGACATGTCTCTATTTAATCCCTCTGTATTGAATGGGAACATCAATGATGTGGTTATTGTCTGCCTCGATGATAATGTGTACATCATATTTAGGTTCAATTGCATATTTGGGGAACATCTTTAGAAAGCAGCTTGGAATACTTATATCATCTTGGGCAAATTAAGATCGTTACTTGAGTAAAAAAGATAGTGATGATAATACCTGGACAGGAAAATTAATGTGTCTATATGAATATGTCTTAGAATAAAATTTTATATTCGAATATGTACTGTGTATATATATATATATATATATATATATATATATATATATATATATATAAAAATATATATATATATATATATATATATATAAAATATATATATATATATATATATATATATATAAAATATATATATATATATATATATATATATATATATATATATATATATAAAATATATATATATATATATATATATATATGTATATATATATGTGTGTATATATATATATATATATATATATATATATATATATATATATATATATATATATATATACAGCACATATGTGTGTGTATGTATAGGAAGTAGGGTGGTCAGGGCACCAGCCACCCATTGAGATGCTACTGCTAGAGTGTTATGGGTTCTTTTGACTGGCCAGACAGTACTACATTGGATCCTTCTCTCTGGTTACAGTTCTTTTCCCCTTTGCCTACACACACACACACACCGAATAGTCTGCCATATTCTTTATATATTCTCCTCTGTCCTCATACCCTTGACAACACTGAGATTACCAAACAATTCTTCTTCACCCAAGGGGATAACTACTGCACTAACATTTTAGTGGGTACGTTCCTCTTGCTAAGGGTAGAAGAGACTCTAGCTATGGTAAGCAGCTCTTCGAGAAGAAGGACACTCCAAAATCAAACCATTGTTCTCTAGTCTTGGGTAGTGCCATAGCTTCTGTACCATGGTCTTCCATTTTCTTGGGTTAGAGTTCTCTTGCTTGAGGGTACACTCGGGCACACTATTCTATCTTATTTCTCTCCCTCTAGTTTTGTTAAAGTTATTATAGTTTATATAGGAGATATTTATTTTAATGTTATTGTTCTTAGACTATTTTACTTTTCCTTGTTTCCTTCCTCAATGGGCTATTTTCCCTGTTGGAGCCCCAGGGCTTATAGCATTGCGTTTTTCCATCTAGGGTTATAGCTTAGCAATTGATAATAATAATACTATTAAGCGATATAAGAATTCAAGAGAGACAAATTACTATTATGGGTACAGAATAAGTTTCTATTGCTTGTACAGGTCAACTTAGATTCAAAACTTAGTAACTATTGAACTTTTGAAGTAGAATGTCCAGTAAATGAGAGACAAGATTATTCCAGATTAAAATATATACTGTAGTTGATAGGATCACCCAATTGTGAGATTTTTGTTATGAATATATCACTTTTTAAATTTTTTTCCTAAAGAGAGAGAGAGAGAGAGAGAGAGAGAGAGAGAGAGAGAGAGAGAGAGAGAGAGAGAGAGAGAGAGAGAGAGAGACTGGTGAGTTCGGCTGATACTGCCAGCATCTGTCAAACTAGGCTATAGGCAACACCCAAAGATGGTAAGCAACGATGCAAGTCCTGAACAAATTCATTTATTTCACAAAAAAGCAGAGCTGTACAAACGATGAACTTCCTAAGACTGCCATTGGTTAAGACCAAAGGAAGATATCTAAAACTAATAGTTGTTTTTATCTATCAGAAATTGTGTGTACTTCCTTCCAAGTGAATGATATCTGATAAGGGATTGTGCAAGATGAATTAGTACAAGCATTAATTTTCGGCATTGGTAAAATGATAAATGAATTTGATTTATATACGATGTGTACGTTCAGTTGTTCAAGATTGTATCTATATGTCAACTGATGAATTGTTTTGTAAGTTTATTCATACAAAATTCCTAGCATCTAAAATTCACAAAGGTTTTTTTTTTTACTTTTGCAGACAAAAATATGCACAAATTAATTTTTTTTTTTCACAATTTTCAACAATTGGTAGATTATGCACAAAAATAGTCAATTGGCCTCCAATTTCCAAAAGAAAATATGTAACTAAAAATAATTTTTTAGATTAAATATTAATAAAAATTTTCTAAGATAATGCCCTCTAAATTCCTCTCTGGCGCCAGTAGAGAATTTACACCTGTGGTAATGCAATGGTGCTGGTAATTACTCAATTTCTTCCTTTATTGACAACTGCGATTGAAATCGATTTTAGTGTTCCTACTTGGAACTCAAAACCACAGCCACTTGGAATATTGCATACAATAACCTCTCACAAATTCCATGTAAAGTTCCTTCGCGCATTTAAGGAAATGAATTTTTAGAACTAATGGTGATTAAACATCAGAGAGAAAATAAGAGAAATAAAGCCGTTAAATGACTCCTTACCTTTTCCCTCAATTTTCTACAGCTCTAGTTAAAAACCAAGTCCTTTTCCGTCTGGGTTTATGGCGGACTGAATCTCCTTCCACAGCAGTCAAAAACACCCCTAGATAAGCACTAGAATATCCCTAGATCAGAGGTATTTTCCCCTAGTAGTATTCAATATAATGTATATACGGTGCTGTATTTTCTATCATAATATTCTATATATTTACTTTCAATCACTGTATTTATGAAACCACAAAAATATTAAATTTAGACAAGCAAAAGGATGAGCTAACTTGTGTTTTGATTTCAACCTGTGCTAAGAAGGATATATTCCTGCAGTTATAATCGTATTGAGAATCCCACACAGACAATAATTAACAGAATGCAAATATCTTAATTTTGTGCCTCCAACAACTAGAATGTCCCTCTCTAGGGACAAATTTCCTACGACAATCAGGAACCTCGACCACATTCTTCGTTTCTCTGGTTAATCTCTCCAGTAACTATAAAAGTTGCATTTTGACTAGGATATATTTAGGTAGACAACTGA
Organism: Palaemon carinicauda; assembly: GCF_036898095.1. NCBI lineage: Eukaryota > Metazoa > Arthropoda > Malacostraca > Decapoda > Palaemonidae > Palaemon > Palaemon carinicauda. The sequence continues at coordinate 120,916 of NC_090759.1, forward strand.
CTTGTATGAACACCATTTAGTATTTCATAGGTATATATAAAAGAGTGAAGCGTACAAGCTGGCTGTTTTATATTCACCTTGTAAAATAAACTAAATTTTGATTAAAACAAGCATTTTCCTCAAAAAAAAATTCTTTCCATAGTACGACCTTTATTTGAGTAAGTAATGTATTTCAAATCAGACTGAAATTACTCTAATATCTAAAGACTTATTAGAATATCTTCAAAGAATACTCCATTTTAAAGGAAAACAAAGCTATTCGCATCTTTGTCAACCAAAATAAATTGATTGATTGATTTAAACTTTTCTGGTATCCTGACATCTAAGGACATTGACGCCGATATAATCTATTATAATTAAAGAATAAAACAATCAATAAAACCATAAAAGCAGAGATATTTTAAAAGTTAAACAGCTTTTAGAAGACCTGCTTCTGAAATAAATCTAAAAATAACGATAGCAAAATAAAACACATCATGTCCAAGAATCTTGGCAAGGATGAACCTGCCGTCCTCACTTCGAGCCACAAACAGATATCTATTTCTTCCGGTACTATAAGTGGGGCATTACGTCAACAAATACGTCACTGTCAAGGGTACCAAACAGTCATCACAATATGGCTGGTGTTGGCCAGTTAGCAGAAATTCATATGTTATCCGAGTTTGACCAATGAGGAGACGACAAAGAGAAGTCACCCACTTTCGGGGAATTATGTTATACTTTCAAAGGGATGTAATATTTGTTATTACTCTCAATTTATTTTCAATTAAACTATCCCAATGCTGTTGCTAATTATTAGAAATCAAATTCTTAATGTAAGGTAAACAATCTTTACAGAGAATGAGAATGGGATATCTTTTTGGTAGCAACTCGGCTACAGCATTCTTTGCCAGTGAATCTGCCTCCTCATTCCCTGATACACCTACGTTTGCCGGAACCCAGCAAAATTGAAATGTTATACCTCCCAGTCCAATAATGAATAGCCATTCTAAAATCTTTAAAACTATAAGGTTACTACAATTAAAAACTTGTAAAGTTTGAAGGAAACTCCTTGCATCACTAAAAATTGTAAATTTACCTCCCTCCTCTAACGCTATTTTCTCAATAGCGGCTAGTATGCCATACAGTTGGGCAGTAAATATGGAAGATATTTGAGGAAGTGCACCTCTACAATTAAAACCATTACCATGTACTCCAAATCCAACGCCAGCATCAGATTTGGAACCAATTCACTATGTTCTGCAACATGTTCAATAAAAGGAGACTGCTTCTAAGCATGTCATATTCTTTTTAACACCAATAAAATTTTTACAAAAAGATATCTCTTTGAACTTGTAAACAAGAGGCCAAAGGCATTTGTATTCATTTTACGAAGTGGTGATGAGAAAATAAAAATGTTTTCCTGTACAGACATAAGTAAAACTAATCAAACTGCCTTTGATCAAGCGTTTACAAGTTATAAGCACAACAACTGTGTTCTACAGATAACATTGCAAACAGTTCATCTTTAGGTAGACACAACCTTGTTGGCTACAATATACAGATATCAGACGTCTCCTTGCAGGAATGAAGTAAAAGTTGAGAGGTTCGACAGCAAAATGGAAGCAGAATGATAGGTATTATTATTATTATTATTATTATTATTATTATTATTATTATTATTATTATTATTATTATTATTATTATTATTATTATTAGTATTAGTATTATTATTAAAACATAGAATGCAATCTTGGAAGTACAGGGTGGTTTTAGAAGAGGTAGGGGTTGTATGAATCAGATTTTTACAGTTAGGCAGATATGCGAGAAATATTTAGCAAAAGGTAAGGAGGTGTATGTTGCGTTTATGGATCTGGAGAAAGCATATGATAGAGTTGATAGGGGAGCAATGTGGAATGTGATGAGGTTATATGGAGTTGGTGGAAGGTTGTTGCAAGCAGTGAAAAGTTTCTACAAAGGTAGTAAAGCATGTGTTAGAATAGGAAATGAAGTGAGCGATTGGTTTCCGGTGAGAGTGGGGCTGAGACAGGGATGTGTGATGTCGCCGTGGTTGTTTAACTTGTATGTTGATGGAGTGGTGAGAGAGGTGAATGCTCGAGTGCTTGGACGAGGATTAAAACTGGTAGACGAGAAAGATTATGAATGGGAGGTAAATCAGTTGTTGTTTGCGGATGATACTGTACTGGTAGTAGACACAGAAGAGAAGCTTGACCGACTAGTGACAGATTTTGGAAGGGTATGTGAGAGAAGGAAGTTGAGAGTTAATGTGGGTAAGAGTAAGGTTATGAGATGTACGAGAAGGGAAGGTGGTGCAAGGTTGAATGTCATGTTGAATGGAGAGTTACTTGAGGAGGTGGATCAGTTTAAGTACTTGGGGTCTGTTGTTGCAGCAAATGGTGGAGTGGAAGCAGATGTACGTCAGAGAGTGAATGAAGGTTGCAAAGTGTTGGGGGCAGTTAAGGGAGTAGTAAAAAATAGAGGGTTGGGCACGAATGTAAAGAGAGTTCTATATGAGAAAGTGATTGTACCAACTGTGATGTATGGATCGGAGTTGTGGGGAATGAAAGTGATGGAGAGACAGAAATTGAATGTGTTTGAGATGAAGTGTCTGAGGAGTATGGCTGGTGTATCTCGAGTAGATAGGGTCAGGAACGAAGTGGTGAGGGTGAGAACGGGTGTAAGAAATGAGTTAGCGGCTAGAGTGGATATGAATGTGTTGAGGTGGTTTGGCCATGTTGAGAGAATGGAGAATGGCTGTCTGCTAAAGAAGGTGATGAATGCAAGAGTTGATGGGAGAAGTACAAGAGGAAGGCCAAGGTTTGGGTGGATGGATGGTGTGAAGAAAGCTCTGGGTGATAGGAGGATAGATGTGAAAGAGGCAAGAGAGCGTGCTAGAAATAGGAATGAATGGCGAGCGATTGTGACGCAGTTCCGGTAGGCCCTGCTGCTTCCTCCGGTGCCTTAGATGACCGCGGAGGTAGCAGCAGTAGGGGACTCAGCAGTATGAAGCTTCATCTGTGGTGGAAATGTGGGAGGTTGGGCTGTGGCACCCTAGCAGTACCAGCTGAACTCGGCTGAGTCCCTGGTTAGGCTGGAGGAACGTAGAGAGTAGAGGTCCCCTTTTTTTTTTCGTTTCTTGTTGATGTCGGCTACCCCCCCAAATTGGGGGAAGTGCCCTTGGTGTATGTATTATCATTATTATTATTATTATTATCATTATTATTAAGCTACGACCCTGCTTGGAAAAGCAGGGTGCTGTAAGGCAAAGGGCTCCAACAAGGTAAATAGCGTAGTGAGGAAAGGTATTAAGGAAATAAATAAACTAAAAGAGAAGTCATGAACAATTAAAATAAAATATTTCAAGAACAGTAACAACATTGAAATTGCCCTTTCATATATAAACTATAAAAACAAAACCAAAATTGGAAGCTAAATAGGATGGAATAGTGTGCCTGAGTGTACCCTCAAGCAAGAGAACTCTACAGTGTAAGACCTTCGTACAGAGGCTATGGCACAACCCAAGACTAAAGGACAATGGCTTGATTTTAGAGTGTCCTTCTCCTAGAAGAGCTGCTTACCATGTATGCAAAATTTGAAATGGCAGGATGTGCAAAGGATATAAAAACCTACAAGATAGAAGTTAGGAGCGAATTCCCTGTGTGCCTAATCATGTTAAGGAACACCTAGTGACTCTGTACTTTACTATGCTAAACACTCCCCAAGTTATTAATTGTTACAGTAGGATACAGAAGTTCTTACAACCTTCATCACTGACATATGTACTGATATTCTTATTGTGAAAAAAAAAGAAAGTTGTT
>NC_090759.1:127233-134733 GCF_036898095.1 Palaemon carinicauda
CGAAACAGGAGCTCGACCGTCTGATAACAGATGTCACTAGTAACTCCAACCAGTGTGATGGAAAAATATTCGCAGACATATTGAAACAATATGATCCAATAAACTGGAACAAATCTGCGGAAAATATCAGCAAAATAATAGAAGAAATTCCAAAGAAGATCCAAGTGATAAAGAGACTTATAAAGAAAGTCTACATCAATCAACACATTCCATCAAAGAACAATAATAAGTCCAATATGGTGAATATGCTGATTGATGCATTGGGAAAAAGAACGCCAAAATGGTGTAATACATGTAAGATATGGTATTCCATTAATAATCCTCAACAATTGATTAGAAAATGTGATGCCTGTCATATTCCAACACACCCCACATGTGCTGAAATACAGCAAAAAATAAAAAATAGAGACACAAAGGTATTCTGCTCAACATGCTTAGTCTGGATAGAAAATATAATTAAGTCGAGACTAAATCTGCAAATAGTTGAAGAAGAAGAAGAAGAAGAAGAAGAAGAAGAAGAAGAAGAAGAAGAAGAAGAAGAAGAAGAAGAAGAAGAAGAAGAAGAAGAGAAAACTGAACAGGATATGTGTAAGGATGCAGAGGAAATCATTGATATAACTTATGATGCCATCCAACAACATACTTATGAAGAAATAAATTATCAGATGGAAACAAATAATAGACCCAAGAGACTCTACCCGGACCTACATAATTTTAGGGAAGAGCAAGAACAAGAAAAAAAAGAAAAGAAGGATATAGTCTGTAATAATCTGAAAAGAGGGAATTGCAGATTTGGCGAAAGACGCTACTACAAGCATCCAAAGATATGCCATAATTATGAAATATATGGTAAATGTGCGTATTTAGACGGATATGGAGACGAATGCAGAGATCTCCATCCAAAAATATGCAAAACCCTAAAAGAAGGAAAAGGATGCAGTTTCAACAAAAAATTTCGATATATGCATCCTGCAACTATGAATGAGAGTAAGAAAACTCAGCAAACTGAAAAGAAAAACAAAAATGAAACAAAAAAAGAAACAAAAAAGCAGGCTGCGTATGTACCGCACTATGCACCAAAAAAGGCATTTCAACCCAAATCTGCACATTTAGAGCCCAACTACAAAGAATGCATCTATAATGCCAGGGGTTGGTGCAGATATGGGGATAATTGCAGGTTTACACACAAAAATAAATATGAAGGCGAAAGAACAAATATAATAGAAAAGTTGGATTTTTTAATGGCAGAATTCCGAGAAATGAAGAAAAGAACATCATATCAGAACAGGAAGGAAGCATGGGAGAATCCATATTATTACCAATATTAAATAATGGGGATGAAACACAAACCATAATAGTGATGAATGCACAGGGTTTAGTCACGAGTAACTCTAAAAGGAAAATAGAGTTCCTAGAAGAACTAACCCAAATTGAAAAAAATAGATATATTAAATATAAGTGAAACATGGTATTCCCAAGGGACTGGCAGTGATGACCAGATAAAGGGTTTCCAAACTTATAGATCAGACAGAAAAAAATAGGAATCAAGGGGGAACCGCAATATATGGAAGAGACATAAATCAAGGAAAAGTCTGTGGAAAATACAGCAACACAGAATGTGAATTGATTGCGGTAGAATTTGAATTTGAAAAACTAGTGAATATTGTAGTTTACAGACCCCCAAATACTAAGGAGTTTGACATAATAATAGAAAAAATTGATGATATATGTAGAAACCATAAAGAATGGAATATACTCCTATCCGGAGATTTTAACTTTCCTTTCGTGGATTGGAAAGAACGGATAGAAGAAAGTGGTTGTATGTATACATATAAAAAAGAGAGTAATAGTAGCGCAGAAGATAAGAGGCAATTTGAAAAGCTTCAAGATATGCTATTAGAACATAATATGCAACAAATAAACCACATTCCAACAAGAAAGGAAAATGTCCTAGATCTAGTATTTGTGAATGAAGTGAATTATGTTAAAGAAATAATAGTGTATAACACGGGAATTTCAGACCACAATGTCATAGAATTGATAGTTCGTTCCAAAGAAAGTGATCGCAGAATTAATTAAAGCACAAAACTTTGGGAAGGATATGGAAAATACAATTTTTACAGTAAGAATATAAAATGGTCAGAAATAAATGAAGAACTGAATAAACAATGGAAAAATGTATTTGTAAGTGATAATATACAGGTAAATACGGACATACTGTACAAAATACTGGAGAAAATTGTTGAAAAATATGTACCGAAAAAAAACATTAAACAAAAGACGTGCATACCAAGAGACAGAAGGATCTTATTTCAGAAAATTAGAAAGTGGAAGAAAAATCTTGCAAAAGAAAAAAAAATGTGTGGAAAATGAGGGAAATAAAATGTAAGATAGAAAATGCAGAACAAAAGATTATACAGTCGAAAGAAAATGAAAAAAGGGACTTAGAAGAAAGGACACTTCAAAATATAAAAAGAAACCCCAAAGTACTTTACTCCTATGCAAAAAAGATGAATAAAGGGAGAATAGAAATAGGCCCTCTAAGAATTGAAGGACGGCTAACGAATGAAAAAAGGAAATATGCAACATATTAGCAGAAAAATATAAGAGTGAGTTCACGCCAAGAATTGCGAATGAGAATAATGAAACAGAAATGAGAGAAGAAAATGTTGAATATCTAACAGATATAGATATTAATGAAGCAGATATTGTCGAGGCTATAAACGAAATTAAAAATGGATCGGCAGCCGGACCAGATGGAGTTCCAGCGATTTTGTTAAAAAAAACTGCAAACACTATCGCGAAGCCGCTTGCAATACTGCTAAGACAAAGTGTAGATATGAGCGAGATATATGTGAAACATAAATTAGCTTATATAACCCCTATCTTCAAAAGTGGATCAAGACTAGAGGCAAGCAATTATAGACCTGTTAGTCTAACATCACATATTATGAAAGTGTATGAGAGGGTAATAAAAAAAAAATAATGAACCATTTGGTAAAAAATAATTTGTTTAATATGGGTCAACACGGTTTCGTGCCTGGAAAAAGTACACATACCCAACTGATAGCACACTATGAAAACATATATAAAAATATGATAAATGAAAAAGACACAGATGTGATCTATCTAGATTTTGCAAAAGCCTTTGACAAGGTAGACCATAACATATTGGAGAAAAAAATGAGAAAGCATAATATTGTGGGAAAGATAGGAAAATGGGTAAAAGAATTCCTGCAAAACAGATAGTGGTTGCAAATGACGAGAAATCAGATGAAGCCCAGGTAATATCGGGTGTGCCACAAGGTACGGTATTAGCTGCACTGCTGTTTGTTATTATGATCTCAGACATAGACTGTGATGTTGAAAACTCCGTAGTGAGAAGTTTCGCCGATGACACAAGAATAAGTAGAGAAATTACTTGTGATGAGGATAGGAACTCACTACAAAGAGATCTAAACAAAATATATGAATGGGCGGAGATAAATAGGATGGTATTTAACTCCGATAAATTCGAATCAATAAATTATGGAAACAGAGAAGGAATGATGTATGCATACAAGGGACCTAATAATGAGACAATCACAAACAAGGAAGCAATTAAAGACCTTGGTGTAATGTTAAATAGGAATATGTTATGCAACGACCAAATAGCAACACTGTTGGCTAAATGTAAAGCAAAAATGGGAATGTTATTCAGACACTTTAAAACAAGAAAAGCTGAACACATGATTATGCTTTACAAAACTTATGTACGTAGTACACTCGAGTACTGCAATGTGATATGGTACCCACACTACCAAAAGGATATTGCGCAAATAGAGAGTGTACAAAGGTCCTATACTGCTAGAATAGAAGAAGTTAAGGACCTTGACTACTGGGAAAGACTGCAATTTTTAAAACTATACAGTCTAGAAAGGAGAAGAGAACGCTACATGATAATACAAGCATGGAAGCAAATAGAAGGAATTACTGAAAACATCATGGAGCTTAAAATATCAGAAAGAGCAAGCAGAGGTAGATTAATAGTGCCAAAAAATATTCCAGGTAAACTAAGAAAGGCGCACAGGACATTAATCCACTACGCACCAGCATCGATAATGCAGCGACTATTTAATGTGCTGCCAGCTCATCTAAGAAACATATCAGGAGTGAGCGTAGATGTGTTTAAAAATAAGCTCGATAAATACCTAAGATGCATCCCAGACCATCCAAGACTGGAACATGCAAAATACACCGGAAGATGCATTAGCAACTCTCTGGTGGATATACGAGGTGCCTCACACTGAGGGACCTGGGGGAACCCAAACAAAAAATAAGGCAATAAGGTAAGGCTCTCTCTCTCAGATGAAGTAAGCCGTGTCCTCGGTTAAGATTCATAGAACAAAGGTGGGAACCCAACAGGATCGAAAGACATCTATGAATGAATTTAAACTAAAGTGGCACAAAGCAAAGCACTGGGACCTAGAAGGCCAATCAGCGCTCACGTGCAACCCCTGCAGTTGCAATGCAACAATAACATTCAGACAAACTGAACAACAAATCCCAATTGGAGGAGGAATAGAAGAAGATGGAAATCGGCGCTAAGATGCAACTCTGGCAAAGTCTACAATTGCAATACGACGCTGAAAGGGAGAGAGAGAGAGAGAGAGAGAGAGAGAGAGAGAGAGAGAGAGAGAGAGAGAGAGAGAGAGAGAGAGAGAGAATAGAAATGTAGAAGTATAAAAAGTGCACAGATCTCCTATTGATGCGTACAGTACTCCGTGCATGAAAAACTTAATGTTTAAGACGAGACAATTTTTTTTTAGAGCAAACAAAACACAAATAAACTCCATCACACTATTATTATTATTATTATTATTATTATTATTATTATTATTATTATTATTATTATTAATTCAAAACCAAAACGTTACAGATATTGAGAAAAAAATGGCTCGAACAATAATTTGAGAAGAAAGTCAAATAAAAAACTAAAATCATATGATTTTTTTTTTTTATGAATGTGACCGAAGGGGAAAGAAGGAATGGTGAGAGGTCTGGGAGAAGGATGAGGATAAACGGGAAATGGTGAGAGAGAGAGAGAGAGAGAGAGAGAGAGAGAGAGAGAGAGAGAGAGAGAGAGAGAGAGAGAGAGAATATTTCATGTCATTCGAAAGATCATTGTTGGTGGTCTTCATTGAACTATTTGAAATAATGAAGTTGCTAATTATTTTGACACTTTACTGCTCTAATAATATCAAGTTCTCTTGCTTGAGGGTACACACGGGCTCACTATTCTATCTAATTTCTCTTCCTCTTGTTTGGTTCAAGTTTTCATAGCTTATATGGGAGATATTTGTTTTAATGCTGTTACTCTTCTTAAGATAATATATTTTTCCTAGTTTCCTTTCCTCACTGGGCTATTTTCTTTGTTGGAGCACCTGGGTTTATAGTATCCTGCTTTTCCAACTAGGATTGTAACTTAGCAAACAATAATGATAATAATAATAATAATAATAATACTAATAATAATAGCTCTACTATTAATATCTTTTGTTAAAACATCAGAGTCACTTTTTACATGAAATTTTATCCATATAGAGGATTTACCAGTGGCTATAATGGGAAATATAAGGATTATTATTATTATTATTATAATTATTATCATTATTAATATTGTTATTATTATTGTTATTATTATTACAAGCCATGCTATAACCCTAGTTGGAAAGATAAGATGCTATAAGCCCAAGGACTCCAACGGGGGAAATAGCCCTGTGATGAAAGGAAACAAGGAAATAAATAAACTACAAGTAAAGAATAAACAATCACAATAAAATATTTCAAGAACAGTAACAAGATCACTTTAAACCCTTCACATATAAACTATAAAAACGTAAAAAAAAAACGAGAGGAAGTGAAATAAGATAGAACAGTGTGCTCGAGTGTACCCTCAAGCAAGAGAACTGTAATCCAAGACAGTGGAAGGCCAGGGTGCAGAGGCTATGGCACTTCCCAATACTAGAGAATAATGGTTTGATTTTGGATTGCCCTTCTCCTAGTAGAGCTGCTAACTACTTTGAGCAAGACCATCATGTAGACTACAATGTCACAACTGAGCCTAGTTAACTATTGAGAAATTCAAGCAGATTGACTAGTTTTACATAGATCACCTGTATGTGACCTTACTTTAATCACCTGTAAGTGACCTGGATATAGAGCTTGATGACTTTGAAGACATTTCATGAACGTTTGTATTTACTCATGAAATTGTAATGAAATATTAAAAATGAAATTACTCTCTTCATCTACTTTGTAAAGACTTAACATTCCATACCTCCTCATCAAGAAGAATGAACGAATAGAATATAAATCGAGTAGTGCGTGTGTGAGGGGGGGGGGGAGGTGTTACTGGCACCACCAACCTACCACCCCCTCCCTACCAACTCCCCAATGACAGATAATTGACAGGTCTTGGACAAATCGTGGAAAGGTGTGAGACAATAACATTCCCCCGAGAGGATTTCGAAGAAAGAACACAGAGAAATGCAAAGATTGGGACCAATGGTAAAATTATGAAAAAGAAGGAAACAGACGTTTAGGGCAGGTTTTTCTTTCAAGTTTTATATATATATATATATATATATATATATATATATATATATATATATATATATGTGTGTGTGTGTGTGTGTGTGTGTGTTTATATACATATATATATATATATATATATATATATATATATATATATATATATATATATATATATATATATATATATATATTTATATACATATATATATATATATTTATATACATATATATATGTATATATGTATATATATATATATATATATATATATATATATATATATATATATATATATATATATATATATATATATATATTATATATATATATATATACATATACATATATATATATACATATATACATATATACATATATATATATATATATATATATATATATATATATATATCTCAATCTTAATCAGTAATCACTTGCTAAAGACATATTTCTGTCGAGAAACAGCTGTAGTAACAGAATAAATAAATAAAAAAAAACAATGAAGTTTCTTTAACCACAGGTTTACACCTGAGAATCTGAGAAAATACGAGAATTTCTATAGGAAACACATTGATGCCACTGATACAGGTGCACACGCACAAACACACACACTCACAAATAAAAACCAACCCAAAAATTATTTATATAACCCAATACTTATATCACCATTTTCAGAATAAGGGTCAAACAAGAGATAGTTGAATGACGCTAAGAAGTGTATTAAACGCATAACTGTTTTGAATATTAATACATACAATGAAACGCTTATTTCTAGACCTTTTGCTTGACCTTGACCTTTGACCTTAATATGTATTAATTGGCGTGGATTTTCATGCACTCAAAGATGAACCAAGTTTGAAGTCTCTGTGACAACGATGTCCAAACTTATGGTTGATTACGTGAATTGGACATTTTGCTTGACCTTT
>NC_090759.1:139733-169795 GCF_036898095.1 Palaemon carinicauda
TGATCTTATACTTTTCTTGCATGTTGGTTTGGTTTTTGAAATGGCGGAGACCACCTAATTTCCCCAAACTGGTGGGTTATGGATTCTTTGGGCAATTAGTATCAATTTGTAAAACCAGCTCAGTCCACGTCTTTAGGTTGGACTATACATGTATACGTTGCCCATAAATTATACACGCCAAGTTCTGTAGCTGATGTTTTTATTCATTATGGCTAAAAATTAGCAATGGCAATAATTGATTATTCTAGACTGAGAAGATACTATAGGATATCCTATTCTGGTATAGGATTTACATATATAACTTAGTTGAGTTACCAGCATTATTTTTTTTAACATGGCTATCATTTCAATTATTGGCATTTTATGCCATATTGCATGTAAAAAAAATGATAAATGAATAAAAATTTGATTTATTTTATGTTAAATTACATGTAACGAAATAAAGATATATGTAACAATATAATTGGATGTATTTCTTGTTATATTCCATGTAAAAATAATAAATAAATAACAAAGGCAACAGTTTTATTGTATACACATCATGAATTATATTGCATGTAAAAATAAAGATTTAGAATGCTGTGTTACAAATGAATGACCTTGTCAATAGCTGGTCCAACCCCCGTGTGCATCTATCACCTCGTTCGCAAATGTTTGGTCGGCGTCGCACTGACTCCCATACCTCTCTCACCGATTGGTCAATAGCATCACATGTCCGTTCTGGTCCCATCTTTATTTCATGCTTCATTATTCCCCACAGATTCTCAATAGGGTTAATATCATAACCTTTGATAGGCCAGTCCATCATCAGAATTTCAGGGTGCCTCCTGAACCACTTGGTCACAATATGGGCTGTGTGTATTCGGCTATTGTCTTGGACAAATATGATGGGCTCGCCGTCGGGGATTGCCATGGTTCTTACTGTTGGCAGCATCACATCATCAAGAATAGATATATATTTCCCGGCATTCAAGGTGCCGTTAATTCTTACTAATTCCCCTGGGCCAGAACTTGACATCCATCCTAAATGACTTACCCCAACCCTTCCACTACTGGCTCTCTCCTGAATATTGTTTGGATCGTATCTTGTGCCGATGCAACGCCAGACATGCCTTGCTCTAGCCTCAACTGACGTGAAATAAGTTTAATCGCTAAATATCACATTTTTCCAAAATTCTAAATCTTCAGCTAGATGTTGTAGAGCAAAGCCTAGACGGGTGTCACGGTGCTATTGCTCAAGCTGTTCTTTGACAGCTGGAACATGACAGCTGATCGAGTGCTCCCTCAGTCGACGTCTAGTTGTTTGTGCAGTACACGGGAGATGAAGTTCTTGTGTGATAGCTACAGATGCTTTCATGTAGTTAGTTGCCAGGATTTGTTGATCTTGCTGTGGTGTTGTCACTCGATGTCATCCTATCCTTCGTCTATTTGCTAATGTTCCTTCTTCACGCCATCTTAATATCCACCTCTGGACTGTGCGAGTTGACACTCCAATGCTGATAGCAATATCTCGGGTCGGAACACCACGCTCCCACTCACCAACGATCCGGCCTCTTTGAGTTATACTCTCAACAGAGTTGTCTTTGTTTGCTACTGCCATCTCTACAAATATTGTCGTATATATGAATAATATATATGGATCATAGAGCACAATGTCATATATTACAACAATTATTCCAAATAAACAATATAAACAAAACCACTGAAACCAACACCTACCTATTACAAATACTCCTTATTACCAAAGAATTATTTTACCCAATACCTGAAAACACCTGGCTGTCAAGACCACTGGCTTTTGGATTGCCAATTCTTTGCTGTGTTCCACGTCACCTCGTGTGCCAGGACCCACCCCCTCCCCTCAAAACTATCGTTCAGTATTCAAATGATGATATGAATAATGTTAGAACGATATATGGCACTTTTCATTGCGAGTTGGAATCATTGATATTGCTATTAATTGTTATCAATAAGGGTATTACCATCATCATCATCACTTCATGTTAATAAGCAAACCTCGTCAAGCCATACATGAATAAAAAACGGCATTAGCCGGCCGGCCCCCTTAAGATCACCCAATTGCCACCTCTCCCCCACCATCTTTAACCCCCACCTGGTTATATCCTTCTACCCCCATCCCCACATGTTCAAGGTTTAAAGGTCTGACAGTTTTGTTGAGATCCTTCAGGTGGAAGTTTTTTAGAAAATGAAAAACAAAATACTAAGATGACAATGTTTCATAGATTTTGCTTTCCAAGTGTTTACAATTATGTTAAAACTATAAACAACGAAGTAAATATGCAAAAGACTGATTGAAAAGATATCAAGAGTAATGGATTTTTTGAAGAGCTTACCGGGAGCACACCTATAAGGTGTTGGATATCAGGTCATGAAACGACAAATAAAATTGTAATACAAAAAGTCAATGCTAGACTCGGACCTTTGAGCAATCGTCACAAGGGAAGGAGGTACGCTTGGAAATGAGCAAATTGCCGAGATAATTTGATTGATCGATTGATTGATTAGGAGTTTTCTAGTATCCTAACATCTAGGCTATTGCTGCCGAATCAGATAATTTGAGTAAACAATGTGTTAATAGTATAATCTTTAATACCCTACATGCTATATACCACACCATCACTATAATAACGCACCAATAACCAGTTTTATCGCATGTCATTTCATATATTTAATTTTCACCAATCACTTCTGAAACAATATAAATTATGTTAACTGATGATGCATTTTAAATCCCCAACCTTAAACAAATATAACTGATATAGCAATTAATACTATTTTCTTTAAGAGGGCCGGAGCCAAGTAGCCCGTGCTAAAAGTTGACCCCATCCTCACCGAGATACGTGGCTCATGATCGAAATCAAAGGAAACAGTGAAATAAACAACTAAACCTTCAAACCTTATTACCTTCGAAATTTTGAACAAAGGCCATTTATTAATGATTGGTGACCCAATAGGTGCTATTTGAAATGATACATTATTAGCGCCTACATATATTACGTACAGTGTGTATGTATGTGTGTGGAGAGAGAGAGAGAGAGAGAGAGAGAGAGAGAGAGAGAGAGAGAGAGAGAGAGAGAGAAGAGAGAGAAAGAGAGAGAGAGAGAGAGAGAAACTGCTTAGGAAAATGAAAACGAATGATATTTCTTTCCAAAAATATTCCAGAATTTTTTTAAGGAAATTCAAATAATTCAGTTATGATAAAATCTCTTGATGTATTGGTTTCGAAATATTAGATTACAGTTCTTGAAAGAATAAAAAAGTTCTTTCGTTTTTCATATATATTTCTTTCATCATCGCATTTCTTTAAGTGATATCGGCAATTTCCCTTCTCCTGACATTCGAACCATTCCAACGACTTCTCGGTTGTTAACGTCGGCCACCTTTTCAGTGCAAGAAGGGCATGATCTCTCCAAGTCAGGTCTCGCCAGGCGACACCGGTTTTGTTGATGGGTGTACACTTTACCTTTCCAACACTGTTGGGTGATAGATGGACTCAAGGAAGTTTTTACCCCTGAAAGAATGTTGAGGAATGGATGAACTGGAAGTTTGGTACCTTCCAAAGAATATTGAAGGATGGATGAACTTGATAATTTTTACCTCTAAACAAATGTTGAGGGATGGGTGATCTTGAGGAAGATTTTGCTTTACACAAAATCTTGAGGGATGGATGAACTTAAGGCAGTTTTTACCTTCCACAGAAGGTTCAGGGATGTATGAACTTAGTCCAGTGGTTACCTCCCACAGAATGTTGGGGGGCTTGATGATCTTCATGCAGTTTTTACCTTTCACAGACTCTCGGGGGTTGGATGAACTTGAGGCAGTTTTGTTCTGCAAAATGTCGAGGGATTGATGAAATTGAGGCAATTTTTATCTTTTACAGACAGTTGATGTACGGATGAACTTAGGGCATGTTTTACCTTCCCCTAGAATAATGAGCATGGATGAACTTAAGCCATATTTTCATCTCTTACAGAATATTGAGTGATGTATGAACTTGAGACAGTCTTTACCTTTCACACATTGTTCAGGTATGGATAAACTTACGGTTCTCTTTACCTTCCACAGACTGTCGAGGGATGGATGAACTTGAGGCTGTTTTCACCTTTCACAGAATGTTTAGGGATTGATGAACTTATGGCAATTTTTAACTTTCCACCGAGTATTGCAGGATGGATGAACTTGAGGCATTTTTTATCAGTATAGGAAGTGAGTAAATGGTAGATTTTGACTCAGGGCTCTACCGTTTGCTATTAAGTTGTGGCAGTGGGCTTTGAAGGTCTGTTCGGTCTTGTGTGGACGACGGTGTCCACACACAATCATACATACACCATATATATATATATATATATATATATATATATATATATATATATATATATATATATATATATATATATATATATACATATATTATATATATATCACTTACAAACTTGGCTGTGAATATCATTTAAGTTTTAAGTGGTTTTTCTACTTTGTGTGGAATATGTTGGTGTCCGGTTTTGTGGATGTATTTTATACCGAGTATTGATTTCTTTGATTGTTTTATCTATTGATTTTTTTTTTTAGTTTTAGGTATACTAATAAGTTGGTTGCTGTTAATTTTAGGATTGAGTAATTTTTTAATTTTAAGGATTTTAGTATTAAGGATTAATAATAACCGATATTTGAATGAAAGACTTTAGTATTAAGTGATTATTATAGTTGTAAGGAAATATAGTTGTAAGGCCCTGCTTAGTTTTAATTTCCGTTCTGTCCAAGAGTCTGGTTGGTTATAAAGTAAGGGGAAAATTTTTTATTGCTGAGACATTTGTCAGTTAGAGTGATTTGAGGGTATGGGGGTGTTATTTTGTGACATCCTGCCACATTATATTGGCGCCTGGACAGGAAATGTTGAGGTGGGATTGATAGCTGGACTCTTGGACGAATGACTGAAATGATTAGGAATTAGATTTAAGACTGAAGCAGTAAAAAAAAAAGGGGGGGGGAAGAGCAGAACAAGTTATTGTGGGAGGAATTGCGGTATATTAAAGAGCGTGAGGAGAAGTCCGTAGAGAAAGAAAAGTTTTTGTTAGAGAATAAGAGGCTGAGTTGTGAGAAAGAGGAGATGCAAAGGAAACTAAGGGAACTTCAGGGAACTGTAGGGAGACTGGAAGAGGGTGTTGAAATAATGATGCGAGAGAATGAGGAACGAATGGAGAAATGAATGGAAGCTATGGTGGGGTAAGTAATGGGAATAATAAAAAGGTTCATGGGTGAAGGTGCAGTCCTCTGCTTCGAGTAATGGGTTGATAGTTGAATAGAAGGCTAAGGTAAGGGATAATGGGAAAGGTAGTGATGCTGATATTGAAAATAATGTGATAGGAAGAATGAGAAGAAAGGTAAAAGTAATTTGATGAGGTAAAAGAAGAAAGGTCATGATGAAAGTGAGGATGATCATGAATGAGTGAAAGTGGTAAGTAAGAAAGAGGGTAACTAGGGAATTGTTAAAAATAGGAATTTGAGTGTAGAATTAGATTCATTATATTCAAATGAGGAAGAAGGTAACAAGAAGGGAGTAGGCAATGAAGATAGTAGTGAGAATGAAGTTGGGAAAGTATGTAAGAAAGTGTTTTTGATAGGTACCTAGGTGTGAAAGGTTTAATGAACACAGCAGTAGGGATGTGTATGACTTTTTTAGGGAATATAAAAGGTTCTGTCAGGCTAAGTATGGTGATAGTAAGAGCGTTAGGGCTAGAGAGTAAGGAGAATATTTGACAGGATATTTGTTGACGACATATGGTATGATAATGAGTGCAGGGGATGTTGAGTATGAAAGTGTGAGAAAGAGAATAATTGAACAGGTAAAATGTATGAAAGGAAGTGTTAGGTATAAGGGTAAGAATGATTTTGATGAGGAACGAATGAATGTAGGAAAAGCGATATCAATGTATGTATGAAGGTTGGAAAAGGTTAGCTAGGAAGAATTATGGGGTTGAAAGAATAAATGAGCCTAGGGAACTAATGAAGAAGTTTTTGAGTATGGTACCAGAGAATGTGTCAGAGTTTATTAATTTGAAACAGAAGGAGAAAATGAGGTGGACGAGAGAGATTGACATAGGATGATATTTTAGATAGTTTAGGATTACGAGTTAGATAGATGTATGAAAGTAAGTAAATCTGTTAATGTAAGAACTAGAATGGAGGAAAGTGTGCCAGAATTTGTTAGTTTTAGAGATGCTGTTATGAGTGGACCGATGAGGGTAGCTGATAGTGTAGTAGATAGAAGTGTTCGAGCGAGTACCGTAGGAATACATGTACGAAAAAATAAAGGGTTTAGGCAAGGGAATCAGGTTTGGAGAGATAGGAGTGCTAGTGCGGAGCGAGGTAGGTCTGGCAGTGGTATCCTTGAAGAGCGGTGTTGTAGGTGTGGGAAAGTAGTACATAGAAAAGAACGAGTGTAGATGGGCATTAAGAGCATGTTTCGGGTGTGGGTAGGACAGGGCATCGTATTAGTGAGTGTAAGAAAGAGAAAGTGGTTAAGTGTTTTCACTGTGGTATGACTGGGCATATAGCGTGGGGATGTAGGAGTAATCATACGAATGTGATTGGTGGATATTGTGGTAAGGATGTTCATTATATGAGGGTGTGCGAGGAGTAGCCTGATAATGTACTAAATGTGGTGTAAATGGGTATATAGCTAGGGTCTGTAGGAAGAAGACATTAGGTCAGACAGGATGTTCCGGAAACTAAGTAGTCAGAGGGTTCAGCTGGGTGAATTTTCCTTAGAGTGTGGAGCCAATAGGATTGATGTTCGTGAGAATGGGATGAATGATTGGTTCGAAATGAATAGGTATGAACCTAGTACAGTATGCATGAGAAGTTAGGACTATAAAATAAGCAATAAGTGTTGTGGAGGATTTATTTTTGTTTTATTTTAATTTTTTCTTTTGCCAAATCCTGAGAGAGAGAGAGAGAGAGAGAGAGAGAGAGAGAGAGAGAGAGAGAGAGAGAGAGAGAGAGAGAGAGAGAGAGAGAGTGGTAGTTAGCGAATGATTGTTTGTAGAGGGAAAAACTGTCGGTATATTTGAGGTTGTTTGTTTACATTTTTTAGTTAGGTTACGACAGTGGTGAATGTTTCGGAGCGAATGCTTTTTTTGATTGACTGCGTCCTGAGTCAGTTGTGTGAACGCTGGATTTATTATTTTTCTTTACCAGCGAGGAAGTGATTATTGATTTTCTGAGTTAGTACAGTTTTGTTTATCTTTGCTTATCGTGATTGTGAATGATAGGAACAGTTTATTATTTATCTTTGATTATAGTGCGATAGTTCAGTTAGCTAGAAGTGTTCGTAAGTGTTTTTCTTTTTTATTTTGGCAGGCCGTGATCCCTCCTTTGGAGAGACTCAAGTTTGAAAGTGGATTATTGTTGATGACCTGGCCTGTATACGATTTTTTTGGACTGTTTTATTGGATGGCTGAACTGTTGATGACCTGGCCTGTATACGATTTTTTTTTGGACTGTTTTATTGGATTGCTGAACTGTTGATGACCTAGGCCTGTGAATTGAGATTGCTGATAATAATGATGTTTATGATGATGATGATTATGATTAGAACGACCACCCCAGTCACTGAGGCAGTTATGGCAAATGGCCACCGAGTGGATTGTTGACCACAAAGCTGTGGTAGTGGGCTGCAAAAGACAGTTGGCAGAGTGTGGACGACTGTTGGTGTCCATAAAATATATATATATATATATATATATATATATATATATATATATATATATATATATATATATATATATATATATATATATATATATATATATAGTATTTGGTGTTGGTGTGGGGTTTAGTTTTAAGTTTTGCTAGGGTTTTATATGAATGGTGATTTGGTTATTATATATTTAGTGTTAACTTTTGATTAGTTTAAAGTGTTAAATTTTTATTAGTTTAAAGTGTTAAGTTTTGATTGGTTTAAAGTATTTATTTTGAATGTGGATGGTTTATGATTTATTTTAAGTTTTAAGAAATATAGATTTAAGGTTATGTTTTGTTTTGTTTTGTCCTTATGTCTAAGAGTCTGGTTTTAGATAACGTGAGGGGAAAGTTTGTTTTGTGGAGACATTTGTCAGCTAGAGTGATTCAAGGGTGTGGGGGTTGTTGTTGTAACATCCCGCCACATTATTTTGGCGCCCGAACAGGGACAGCCGAGGTGGGATTGAAGCTGGACTCTTAGACGAAGGACCGATAGGATAAGATATTAGATATAAGGTTGATGAAAAATGGAGGAGCAGTTGAGGGCTTTGAAGGAGGAATTGCGGCTGAGTAAGGAGCGTGAGGAGAAATTGTTGCAAGAGAATAAGTGGTTAAGGTGTGAGAAGGAGGAGATGCATAGGAAACTGAGGGAAATTCAGGGAACTGTAGAGAGAGTGGAAGAGGGTGTTGAGATGAGGATGCGAGAGAATGAAGAACGGACGGAGAAACGAATAGAAGATATGATGGGGCAAGTAATGGGGATGATGAAAACTATAATGGGTGAAGGTGCAGTCGGAGGAGTGTCCTCAGTTTCGGGTAATGGGTTGATAGTGGATGAGAAGGCTAAGGTTAGTGATAATGGGAAAGGAAGTGATAGTGATAGTAATAGTAATAGTGATAGTGAGATTGAAGATAAGGGAATTAGGCATAGTAAGGATGAACAAAAATGTAATAGGAAGAATAAGAAAGGTAAAAGTGATGTAAAGAGAGAGAAGAAAAAGTGTCAGGATGATAGCAAGGATGATCGTGAATAGGTGAAAGTGGTAAGTAAGAAAAAGGGTAAGAAGGGAATGGTTAAGGATAGGAATTTAAGTGTGGAAGTGGATTCATTATATTCAAATGAGGAAGAAGGTAACAAGGGAGTAGACAGTGATGATAGCAGTGAGAATGAACGTGATGTGTGTAAGACTGTGTTTATGAGAGAGGTACCTCGGTGTGAAAGGTTCAATGAGCATAGCAGTAGGTATGTATGTGATTTTTTCAAGGAGTATGAGAGGTATTGTCAGGATAAGTATGGTGATAGTAAAAGAGTTTAGGCTAGGGAGTTAGGAGAATATTTGACTGGGTATTTGTTGACGATGTATGGAGTGATAATGAGTGTAGGGGACGTTGATTATGAAAGTGTGAAAAAGAGAATAATTGAGCAGGTATAACGTATGAAAGGGAGTGTTAAGTATAAGCGTAAGAATGATTTTGATGAAGCACGGATGAATGCAGGAGAAGCGATATCGATGTATGTATGTAGGTTGGAAACTTTAGCTAGGAAGAAGTATGGGGATGAAGGTATAAATGAGAATAAGGAGTTAATGAAGAAGTTTTTGGCTACTGTACCCGAGAATGTTGCTGAGTTTGTTAATTTGAAACGGAAGGAGAAAATGAGGTGGACGAAAGAAAGATTGACATGGGATGATATTTTAGAGATAGTTGAGGATTACGAGTTGGATAGGTGTATGAAAGAAAGTAAATCTGTGAGTGTGAGAACTGGAATGGAGGAAAGTGTGCCAGAATTTGTTAGTTTTAAAGATGCTGTTATGAGAGGACCAACGAGGGTAGCTGATAGTGTAGTAGATAGGAGTGTTAGGGCGAGTAATGTGGGAATACCTGTAAGGACAAATGAAGGGTTTAGGCAAGGGAATCAGGTTTGGAGGGATAGGAGTGCTAGTGCGCCGCAAGGTAGGTCAGGTAGTTGTATCGGTGAAGAGAAGTGTTATAGATGTGGGAAAGTAGGACATAAGAAGAATGAATGTAGATGGGCTCTAGGTGCTTGTTTTGGATGTGGTGAGGTAGGGCATAGAATTAGTGAGTGCAAGAAAGAGAAAGGGATAAAATGTTATCGGTGTGGTATGACTGGGCACATAGCGAGTGGATGTCGGAGTAATCGTACAAATGTGATTTGCGGTAATTGTGGTAAGGATGGTCATTATGCTAGAATGTGCAAGGAGCCACGGGGTAAGTGTACTGAATGTGGTGCAGATGGGCATGTAGCTAGGGTATGTAGGAAGAAGGGAGTAAATCAGCCAGGATGTTCGGGAAACTAGAGTGTAAGAGGGTTCAGCTGGGTGAGTCCTCCTGTGTGTGTGGAAGGAATAGGATTAATGTTTGTGAGAATGGGATGAGTAATTGGTTGGAAATGAGCAAGTATGAATCTAGTATGCATGAGAAATTGGGGCTGGAAAATAAACAATTAGTGTTAGTTGAATGTAGGAAAAAGAGGCGTTTGAAAGTTTTAAGTGAGGAGAAAGTGCAAGGGAAATTTATAGGAATAGGTAAGAATACGAATAAGTATGGCAAGGGTGTAAATGTGCAAGTGTGTATGGAAGATAAATGTGTTAATACAGATGAATCATGGCTGAGTATGAATGATACCTATAGTGTGTGTGGCTTTTCCTTAGGTGATGTAAAAGAAAGGATGACGAATGCGAGAGTGAGAGATAGGAGAATGATTAGTAGCATGAATGAATCTTTTACTAAAGTTGAGAATGTTTTTGATGAAATGGATGAATTGTTTACAGAAATGAGTGTAATTATAGGGCCAGATGAGAACGAGGTAGATATGATTGTACATGATATATTAGATGATAGGGATTTAGATAGGAATAGTGTTAATGTAGCGAATGATTGTGATAAGGAAGAAGTGAATGAGAGAGTATACGGGGGCCCAGTTACTCGGAGTAGAGGTCCCGTTCCCAACTGCGACTGGGTTATGAATAAAATAATGTAAGTGTTGTGTGAGAAGGATTTGGCAAAGTAAGGGGGGAGGAATGTGGAGGATTTATTTTTGTTTTATTTTAATTTTTTTTTTTGCCAAATCCTGAGAGAGAGAGAGAGAGAGAGAGAGAGAGAGAGAGAGAGAGAGAGAGAGAGAGAGAGAGAGAGAGAGAGAGAGAGAGAGAGAGAGAGAGTGGTAGTTAGCGAATGATTGTTTGTAGTGGGAAAAACTGTCGGTATATTTGAGGTTGTTTGTTTACATTTTTTAGTTAGGTTACGACAGTGGTGAATGTTTCGGAGCGAATGCTTTTTTTGATTGACTGCGTCCTGAGTCAGTTGTGTGAACGCTGGATTTATTATTTTTCTTTACCAGCGAGGAAGTGATTATTGATTTTCTGAGTAAGTACAGTTTTGTTTATCTTTGCTTATCGTGATTGTGAATGATAGGAACAGTTTATTATTTATCTTTGATTATAGTGCGATAGTTCAGTTAGCTAGAAGTGTTCGTAAGTGTTTTTCTTTTTTATTTTGGCAGGCCGTGATTTCTCCTTTGGAGAGACTCAAGTTTGAAAGTGGATTATTGTTGATGACCTGGCCTGTATACGATTTTTTTGTACTGTTTTATTGGATTGCTGAACTGTTGATGACCTGGCATGTATACGATTTTTTTTGGACTGTTTTATTGGATTGCTGAACTGTTGATGACCTAGGCCTGTGAATTGAGATTGCTGATAATAATGATGTTTATGATGATGATGATTATGATTAGAACGACCACCCCAGTCACTGAGGCAGTTATGGCAAATGGCCACCGAGTGGATTGTTGACCACAAAGCTGTGGTAGTGGGCTGCAAAAGACAGTTGGCAGAGTGTGGACGACTGTTGGTGTCCATAAAATATATATATATAGATAAAAATAGTATTTGGTGTTGGTGTGGGGTTTAGTTTTAAGTTTTGTTAGGGTTTTATATGAATGGTGATTTGGTTATTATATATTTAGTGTTAAGTTTTGATTAGTTTAAAGGGTTAAATTTTGATTAGTTTAAAGTGTTAAGTTTTGATTGGTTTAAAGTATTTATTTTGAATGTGGATGGTTTTTGATTTATTTTAAGTTTTTAGAAATATAGAGTTAAGGTTATGTTTTGTTTTGTTTTGTCCTTATGTCTAAGAGTCTGGTTTTAGATAACGTAAGGGGAAAGTTTGTTTTGTGGAGACATTTGTCAGCTAGAGTGATTCAAGGGTGTGGGGGTTGTTGTTGTAACATCCCGCCACATTATTTTGGCGCCCGAACAGGGACAGCCGAGGTGGGATTGAAGCTGGACTCTTAGACGAAGGACTGATAGGATAAGATATTAGATATAAGGTTGATGAAAAATGGAGGAGCAGTTGAGGGTTTTGAAGGAGGAATTGCGGCTGAGTAAGGAGCGTGAGGAAAAATTGTTGCAAGAGAATAAGTGGTTAAGGTGTGAGAATGAGGAGATGCATAGGAAACTGAGGGAAATTCAGGGAACTGTAGAGAGAGTGGAAGAGGGTGTTGAGATGAGGATGCGAGAGAATGAAGAACGGACGGAGAAACGAATGGAAGATATGATGGGGCAAGTAATGGGGATGATGAAAACTATAATGGGTGAAGGTGCAGTCGGAGGAGTGTCCTCAGTTTCGGGTAATGGGTTGATAGTGGATGAGAAGGCTAAGGTTAGTGATAATGGGAAAGGAAGTGATAGTGATAGTAATAGTAATAGTGATAGTGAGATTGAAGATAAGGGAATTAGGCATAGTAAGGATGAACAAAAATGTAATAGGAAGAATAAGAAAGGTAAAAGTGATGTAAAGAAAGAGAAGAAAAAGTGTCAGGATGATAGCAAGGATGATCGTGAATGGGTGAAAGTGGTAAGTAAGAAAAAGGGTAAGAAGGGAATGGTTAAGGATAGGAATTTAAGTGTGGAAGTGGATTCATTATATTCAAATGAGGAAGAAGGTAACAAGGGAGTAGACAGTGATGATAGCAGTGAGAATGAACGTGATGTGTGTAAGACTGTGTTTATGAGAGAGGTACCTCGGTGTGAAAGGTTCAATGAGCATAGCAGTAGGTATGTATGTGATTTTTTCAAGGAGTATGAGAGGTATTTTCAGGATAAGTATGGTGATAGTAAAAGAGTTTGGGCTAGGGAGTTAGGAGAATATTTGACTGGGTATTTGTTGACGATGTATGGAGTGATAATGAGTGTAGGGGACGTTGATTATGAAAGTGTGAAAAAGAGAATAATTGAGCAGGTAAAACGTATGAAAGGGAGTGTTAAGTATAAGCGTAAGAATGATTTTGATGAAGCACGGATGAATGCAGGAGAAGCGATATCGATGTATGTATGTAGGTTGGAACTTTAGCTAGGAAGAAGTATGGGTATGAAGGTATAAATGAGAATAAGGAGTTAATGAAGAAGTTTTTGGCTACTGTACCCGAGAATGTTGCTGAGTTTGTTAATTTGAAACGGAAGGAGAAAATGAGGTGGACGAAAGAAAGATTGACATGGGATGATATTTTAGAGATAGTTGAGGATTACGAGTTGGATAGGTGTATGGAAGAAAGTAAATCTGTGAGTGTAAGAACTGGAATGGAGGAAAGTGTGCCAGAATTTGTTAGTTTTAGAGATGCTGTTATGAGAGGACCGATGAGGGTAGCTGATAGTGTAGTAGATAGGAGTGTTAGGGCGAGTAATGTGGGAATACCTGTAAGGACAAATGAAGGGTTTAGGCAAGGGAATCAGGTTTTGAGGGATAGGAGTGCTAGTGCGCCGCAAGGTAGGTCAGGTAGTTGTATCGGTGAAGAGAAGTGTTATAGATGTGGGAAAGTAGGACATAAGAAGAATGAATGTAGATGGGCTCTAGGTGCTTGTTTTGGATGTGGTGAGGTAGGGCATAGAATTAGTGAGTGCAAGAAAGAGAAAGGGATAAAATGTTATCGGTGTGGTATGACTGGGCACATAGCGAGTGGATGTCGGAGTAATCGTACAAATGTGATTTGCGGTAATTGTGGTAAGGATGGTCATTATGCTAGAATGTGCAAGGAGCCACGGGGTAAGTGTACTGAATGTGGTGCAGATGGGCATGTAGCTAGGGTATGTAGGAAGAAGGGAGTAAATCAGCCAGGATGTTCGGGAAACTAGAGTGTAAGAGGGTTCAGCTGGGTGAGTCCTCCTGTGTGTGTGGAAGGAATAGGATTAATGTTTGTGAGAATGGGATGAGTAATTGGTTGGAAATGAGCAAGTATGAATCTAGTATGCATGAGAAATTGGGGCTGGAAAATAAACAATTAGTGTTAGTTGAATATAGGAAAAAGAGGCGTTTGAAAGTTTTAAGTGAGGAGAAAGTGCAAGGGAAATTTATAGGAATAGGTAAGAATACGAATAAGTATGACAAGGGTGTAAATGTGCAAGTGTGTAGGGAAGATAAATGTGTTAATACAGATGAATCATGGCTGAGTATGAATGATACCTATAGTGTGTGTGGCTTTTCCTTAGGTGATGTAAAAGAAAGGATGACGAATGCGAGAGTGAGAGATAGGAGAATGATTATTAGCATTAATGAATCTTTTACTAAAGTTGAGAATGTTTTTGATGAAATGGATGAATTGTTTACAGAAATGAGTGTAATTATAGGGCCAGATGAGAACGAGGTAGATATGATTGTACATGATATATTATATGATAGGGATTTAGATAGGAATAGTGTTAATGTAGCGAATGATTGTGATAAGGAAGAAGTGAATGAGAGAGTATATGGGGGCCCAGTTACTCGGAGTAGAGGTCCCGTTCCCGACTGCGACTGGGTTATGAAAAAAATAATGTAAGTGTTGTGTGAGAAGGATTTGGCAAAGTAAGGAGGGAGGAATGTGGAGGATTTATTTTTGTTTTATTTTAATTTTTTCTTTTGCCAAATCCTGAGAGAGAGAGAGAGAGAGAGAGAGAGAGAGAGAGAGAGAGAGAGAGAGAGAGAGAGAGAGAGAGAGAGAGAGAGAGAGAGAGAGAGTGGTAGTTAGCGAATGATTGTTTGTAGTGGGAAAAACTGTCGGTATATTTGAGGTTGTTTGTTTACATTTTTTTAGTTAGGTTACGACAGTGGTGAATGTTTCGGAGCGAATGCTTTTTTTGATTGACTGCGTCCTGAGTCAGTTGTGTGAACGCTGGATTTATTATTTTTCTTTACCAGCGAGGAAGTGATTATTGATTTTCTGAGTAAGTACAGTTTTGTTTATCTTTGCTTATCGTGATTGTGAATGATAGTAACAGTTTATTATTTATCTTTGATTATAGTGCGATAGTTCAGTTAGCTAGAAGTGTTCGTAAGTGTTTTTCTTTTTTATTTTGGCAGGCCGTTATTCCTCCTTTGGAGAGACTCAAGTTTGAAAGTGGATTATTGTTGATGACCTGGTCTGTATACGATTTTTTTGGACTGTTTTATTGGATTGCTGAACTGTTGATGACCTGGCCTGTATACGATTTTTTTTTTGGACTGTTTTATTGGATTGCTGAACTGTTGATGACCTAGGCCTGTGAATTGAGATTGCTGATAATAATGATGTTTATGATGATGATGATTATGATTAGAACGACCACCCCAGTCACTGAGGCAGTTATGGCAAATGGCCACCGAGTGGATTGTTGACCACAAAGCTGTGGTAGTGGGCTGCAAAAGACAGTTGGCAGTGTGTGGACGACTGTTGGTGTCCATAAAATATATATATATATATATATATATATATATATATATATATATATATATATATATATATATATATATATATATAAATAGTATTTGGTGTTGGTGTGGGGTTTAGTTTTAAGTTTTGTTAGGGTTTTTTATGAATTGTGATTTGGTTATTATATATTTAGTGTTAAGTTTTGATTAGTTTAAAGAGTTAAATTTTGATTAGTTTAAAGTGTTAAGTTTTGATTGGTTTAAAGTATTTATTTTGAATGTGGATGGTTTATGATTTATTCTAAGTTTTAAGAAATATAGATTTAAGGCTATGTTTTGTTTTGTTTTGTCCTTATGTCTAAGAGTCTGGTTTTAGATAACGTAAGGGGAAAGTTTGTTTTGTGGAGACATTTGTCAGCTAGAGTGATTCAAGGGTGTGGGGGTTGTTGTTGTATCATCCCGCCACATTATTTTGGCGCCCGAACAGGGACAGCCGAGGTGGGATTGAAGCTGGACTCTTAGACGAAGGACTGATAGGATAAGATATTAGATATAAGGTTGATGAAAAATGGAGGAGCAGTTGAGGGTTTTGAAGGAGGAATTGCGGCTGAGTAAGGAGCGTGAGGAGAAATTGTTGCAAGAGAATAAGTGGTTAAGGTGTGAGAATGAGGAGATGCATAGGAAACTGAGGGAAATTCAGGGAACTGTAGAGAGAGTGGAAGAGGGTGTTGAGATGAGGATGCGAGAGAATGAAGAACGGACGGAGAAACGAATGGAAGATATGATGGGGCAAGTAATGGGGATGATGAAAACTATAATGGGTGAAGGTGCAGTCGGAGGAGTGTCCTCAGTTTCGGGTAATGGGTTGATAGTGGATGAGAAGGCTAAGGTTAGTGATAATGGGAAAGGAAGTGATAGTGATAGTAATAGTAATAGTGATAGTGAGATTGAAGATAAGGGAATTAGGCATAGTAAGGATGAACAAAAATGTAATAGGAAGAATAAGAAAGGTAAAAGTGATGTAAAGAGAGAGAAGAAAAAGTGTCAGGATGATAGCAAGGATGATCGTGAATAGGTGAAAGTGGTAAGTAAGAAAAAGGGTAAGAAGGGAATGGTTAAGGATAGGAATTTAAGTGTGGAAGTGGATTCATTATATTCAAATGAGGAAGAAGGTAACAAGGGAGTAGACAGTGATGATAGCAGTGAGAATGAACGTGATATGTGTAAGACTGTGTTTATGAGAGAGGTACCTCGGTGTGAAAGGTTCAATGAGCATAGCAGTAGGTATGTATATGATTTTTTCAAGGAGTATGAGAGGTATTGTCAGGATAAGTATGGTGATAGTAAAAGAGTTTGGGCTAGGGAGTTAGGAGAATATTTGACTGGGTATTTGTTGACGATGTATGGAGTGATAATGAGTGTAGGGGACGTTGATTATGAAAGTGTGAAAAAGAGAATAATTGAGCAGGTATAACGTATGAAAGGGAGTGTTAAGTATAAGCGTAAGAATGATTTTGATGAAGCACGGATGAATGCAGGAGAAGCGATATCGATGTATGTATGTAGGTTGGAAACTTTAGCTAGGAAGAAGTATGGGGATGAAGGTATAAATGAGAATAAGGAGTTAATGAAGAAGTTTTTGGCTACTGTACCCGAGAATGTTGCTGAGTTTGTTAATTTGAAACGGAAGGAGAAAATGAGGTGGACGAAAGAAAGATTGACATGGGATGATATTTTAGAGATAGTTGAGGATTACGAGTAAATCTGTGAGTGTAAGAACTGGAATGGAGGAAAGTGTGCCAGAATTTGTTAGTTTTAGAGATGCTGTTATGAGAGGACCGATGAGGGTAGCTGATAGTGTAGTAGATAGGAGTGTTAGGGCGAGTAATGTGGGAATACCTGTAAGGACAAATGAAGGGTTTAGGCAAGGGAATCAGGTTTGGAGGGATAGGAGTGCTAGTGCGCCGCAAGGTAGGTCAGGTAGTTGTATCGGTGAAGAGAAGTGTTATAGATGTGGGAAAGTAGGACATAAGAAGAATGAATGTAGATGGGCTCTAGGTGCTTGTTTTGGATGTGGTGAGGTAGGGCATAGAATTAGTGAGTGCAAGAAAGAGAAAGGGATAAAATGTTATCGGTGTGGTATGACTGGGCACATAGCGAGTGGATGTCGGAGTAATCGTACAAATGTGATTTGCGGTAATTGTGGTAAGGATGGTCATTATGCTAGAATGTGCAAGGAGCCACGGGGTAAGTGTACTGAATGTGGTGCAGATGGGCATGTAGCTAGGGTATGTAGGAAGAAGGGAGTAAATCAGCCAGGATGTTCGGGAAACTAGAGTGTAAGAGGGTTCAGCTGGGTGAGTCCTCCTGTGTGTGTGGAAGGAATAGGATTAATGTTTGTGAGAATGGGATGAGTAATTGGTTGGAAATGAGCAAGTATGAATCTAGTATGCATGAGAAATTGGGGCTGGAAAATAAACAATTAGTGTTAGTTGAATATAGGAAAAAGAGGCGTTTGAAAGTTTTAAGTGAGGAGAAAGTGCAAGGGAAATTTATAGGAATAGGTAAGAATACGAATAAGTATGACAAGGGTGTAAATGTGCAAGTGTGTATGGAAGATAAATGTGTTAATACAGATGAATCATGGCTGAGTATGATTGATACCTATAGTGTGTGTGGCTTTTCCTTAGGTGATGTAAAAGAAAGGATGACGAATGCGAGAGTGAGAGATAGGAGAAGGATTAGTAGCATGAATGAATCTTTTACTAAAGTTGAGAATGTTTTTGATGAAATGGATGAATTGTTTACAGAAATGACTGTAATTATAGGGCCAGATGAGAACGAGGTAGATATGATTGTACATGATATATTAGATGGTAGGGATTTAGATAGGAATAGTGTTAATGTAGCGAATGATTGTGATAAGGAAGAAGTGAATGAGAGAGTATATGGGGGCCCAGTTACTCGGAGTAGAGATCCCGTTCCCAACTGCGACTGGGTTATGAAAAAAATAATGTAAGTGTTGTGTGAGAAGGATTTGGCAAAGTAAGGGGGGAGGAATGTGGAAGATTTATTTTTGTGTTATTTTAATTTTTTCTTTTGCCAAATCCTAGAGAGAGAGAGAGAGAGAGAGAGAGAGAGAGAGAGAGAGAGAGAGAGAGAGAGAGAGAGAGAGAGAGAGAGAGAGAGAGAGAGAAAGAGAGAGTGATAGTTAGCGAATGATTGTTTGTAGTGGGAAAAACTGTCGGTATATTTGAGGTTGTTTGTTTATATTTTTTAGTTAGGTTACGACAGTGGTGATTGTTTCGGAGCGAATGCTTTTTTTGATTGACTGCGTCCTGAGTCAGTTGTGTGAACGCTGGATTTATTATTTTTCTTTACCAGCGAGGAAGTGATTACTGATTTTCTGAGTAAGTACAGTTTTGTTTATCTTTGCTTATCGTGATTGTGAATGATAGGAACAGTTTATTATTTATCTTTGATTATAGTGTGATAGTTCAGTTAGCTAGAAGTGTTCGTAAGTGTTTTTCTTTTTTATTTTGGCAGGCCGTGATTCCACCTTTGAAGAGACTCAAGTTTGAAAGTGGATTATTGTTGATGACCTGGCCTGTATACGATTTTTTTGGACTGTTTTATTGGATTGCTGAACTGTTGATGACCTGGCCTGTATACGATTTTTTTTTGGACTGTTTTATTGGATTGCTGAACTGTTGATGACCTAGGCCTGTGAATTGAGATTGCTGATAATAATGATGTTTATGATGATGATGATTATGATTAGAACGACCACCCCAATCACTGAGGCAGTTATGGCAAATGGCCACCGAGTGGATTGTTGACCACAAAGCTGTGGTAGTGAGTGGGCTGCAAAAGACAGTTGGCAGAGTGTGGACGACTGTTGGTGTCCATAAAATATATATATATAAAAATAGTATTTGGTGTTGGTGTGGGGTTTAGTTTTAAGTTTTGTTAGGGTTTTATATGAATGGTGATTTGGTTATTATATATTTAGTGTTAAGTTTTGATTAGTTTAAAGTGTTAAATTTTGATTAGTTTAAAGTGTTAAGTTTTGATTGGTTTAAAGTATTTATTTTGAACGTGGATGGTTTATGATTTATTTTAAGTTTTAAGAAATATAGATTTAAGGCTATGTTTTGTTTTGTTTTGTCCTTATGTCTAAGAGTCTGGTTTTAGATAACGTAAGGGGAAAGTTTGTTTTGTGGAGACATTTGTCAGCTAGAGTGATTCAAGGGTGTGGGGGTTGTTGTTGTAACATCCCGCTAGAGTGTTAGTTGAATATAAGGAAAAGAAGCGTTTGATTTTTTTTTTTTTTAGCGAGGATGAAGTAAAGGGAAAGTCTATAAGTATAGGTGTGATTCAGAATAGGCAGGACAAGTGTGTAAATGTACAGGTGAGTGTGGAAGATAAATGTGCTTATATTGATGAATCATGGCTGAGTATGAATGATACCTATAGTGTGTGTGGTTTTTCGTTAGATGGTGTAAAAGAAAGTATAACAAATGTTTGAATGAGAGATAGGAGAATGATAAGTAGTATGAATGATTCTTTTATTTAAGTAAAAAAATGGTTTTGATGAAATGGATGAATTGTTGATGGAAATAAGTGAGATTTTAGAGCCAGATGATAATGAGGTAGATGGGATAATGCATTATATATAAGATAATAGGAGTATAGATGGGAATCGGAATAGGATAATAAATGATAGCGATATCGAAGAAGTGAATTAGAGAGTATATGAACACCCAGTTTCTCGAAGCAGAGGTCCTGTTCCCGACTGCAACTGGGTAATGAAAAAAAAATTCGGTAAGTGTTGTATGAAAAAGGATTTGGCTAAGTCAGGGGAGAAGAATGTGGAGGATTAATTTATTTTCTATTTTTTATCCTGTTTGCCAAATACAGAGAGAGAGAGAGAGAGAGAGAGAGAGAGAGAGAGAGAGAGAGAGAGAGAGAGAGAGAGAGAGAGAGAGAGAGAGAGAACGTTTAAGTGTACCAGAGGTAGTTAGCGTAATGATTGTCAGCTGTGAGAAAGACTGTTAGTATAATTGATGTTGTTTAATCATTTTATATTTTTATATTTTTAGCTAGATAATAACAGAGGTGAATGTGCTGAGGAAATGCCTTTTTTTTTTTTTTTTTTCTTTTTGACTATGGCAGGATACAGGTGTGCGTTGGGTTCTGGATCTATATTCTCATTATTTTTGGATTATCATTGGAGGGGATATTCTTATATTAACAGTAAGTACAATCTTGTTTATTTTTACTAGGAGCGATTCTGAATGTTAGATAATTTATTATTTATCGTTGATTATACTGCGATAGTTTAGTTTGCTAGGAGTGCTCATAAGTGTTTATTATGTTTTCTATTTGCAGGCCGTAATTCCTCATTTAAAAGTTATCTTTTTTGTGATTTTTGACCTATTGTTGCTGAACTGGACAACGATTATGATTATGATTTGATTACTCTGAACGATTTTATTGATACTGATGCCATAATTACCAAGCTCGTCTGAAGTAGTTTCCTTTTGGATTCCTGATGAAAATAATTACGATGATGACGATGACTATGATCAACTGGCCCCGGATGGCTGGAGTTATTGCAGCCTTCACCTTTCACAGAATGTATAGGGATGGATGAACTCAAGGCACTCTTTACCTTTTGCAGACTGTTGGGGGATGGATGAACTTGAGGCAGTTTTTACCTCTCACAAAATGTTGAGGGATGTATGAACTTAGGGAGTTTTTACTCCTAAAAGAATATTTAGGGATAGATAAAATTGTAGTTCTTACCTTCTACAGAACCTTAAAGGATGGATGTACTTAAGGTAGATTTCACCTCTTACAGAATGTTGAGGGATGGATGAACTTGAGGCAGGTTTTAACTTCCACTTAATATTCAGGGATGGATGAACGGAGAAAGTTTTTGTCTCTCACAGCAGAGTGTTGAAGGATGAATGAACTTGAGGCAGTTTTTACCTTCTACAGAATGTTCAGGGATAGATGAACCTAAGGCACTTTTTACATCTCACGGAATGTTGACGGATAGATGAATTAAATGGGGTTTCTACCTTTCACAGACTGTCAAAGGAGGACTGATCTTGAGCAGTTTTTACCTCTCCGAAAATGTTGAGGGATGGATGAATTTTAGGTAGTTTTTACCCATCAAAGAATGCTGAGGGATGAGTGAACTTGCATCTTTTACCTTCCTGAGAATATTGAAGGATATATGAACTTAAGGTAGTTTTTACCTCTCACAGAATGTTAAGGGATGGATAATCTTCGGGCAGTTTTTACCAATCACAGAATTTTGAGTCATGACTAAACTGGAGACAGTTTTTACCTTCTACAAAATATTGAAGAATTGATGAAATTAAAGCAATTTTCCTCTCACAAAATGTTGAAGGATGGATGAAATTAAAGATTGTTTTTCACCTTCCAAAGAATGTTGACGGATGTATGTACTTAAGAAAGTTTTTACCCTTCGGAAAATGTTGGGGGATGGATGAAATTGAGGTAGTTCTTACCTTTCACAGAGTGTTGAGGAATAGATAAACGTAAATCACCCGTTACATTTAGGAGAATGTTGATTGATGGATGAACTTAATACAATCTTTACATTTCAAAGAGTGTTGGTGGATTGATGAACTTGAGGCAGTCTTTACCATTCACAAAATATTCAGGGATTGATAAACTTAAGGAACTCTTTACCTTTCAGAGAATGTTGAGGGATGGATGAACGTTAGGCAGATTTTACCTCTCACAGAATATTGAATGAAGAAGGTACTTGAATGCAGTTTTTACCTTTCACAACATGTTCAGGGATTGGCGAACTTTAGGCAGACTTTACCTTTCAAAGACGTTTGAGAGATGGATGAACTTAAGGCAGCCTTCACCTTTCACAGACGTTTGAGAGATGGATGAACTTAAGACACTTTTTATCTTTCACACACCGTTGAGGGATGGATGAACTTGAGGCAGATTTTAGCAACCACTTAATGTTGAGGGATGGATGATCTTAGGGCAGTTTTTGCCTAATCCAGCATGTGGAGGGATGTATGAACTTGAGGCAGTTTTTTACTTTCCACAGACTGTTCGAGATTGGGAGAACTTAAGGCAGTTTATTACCTCTCACATAATGTTAAAGGTTGGTGAACTTAAGGCAGATTTTACTTTTCCCAGACTGTTGAGGGAAGGATTCAACTTGAGGCAAATTTCACTTTTAAGAGACTGTTGATGGAGGGATGAACTTGAAGCAGTTTTTGCCAAGCACAGAATGTTGAGCGATGGATGAAATTAATGCAGTGTGTGCCTCTCACAGAATATTGAGGGATGGATGAACTTAAGGGAATTTTTACAACTCATAGAATATTGAGTCATGAAAGAACTTGAGGAAGTTTTTACCTTCCACAAAATGTTGATTGATTGATAAACTTAAGGCATATTTACTTCTAATTGAATGGTGAGGGATGAATAAACTTAAGGAAATTTTTACCTTCCATAGAATTTTGAATCATAAATGAATTTTATGCAGTTTTTACCTTCTCCAGAATATTGAGTGATGGATGAACTTAAAGCAGTTCTTACCTCTAAAAGAATCTTAAAGGATGGATGAACCTGAAGCAGTATTTTCCTTTCACAGAATGTTGAGTGATGGATGAACTAAAGACAATTTCTATCTTTCGCAGACTGTTGAAGGATAGAAAACCCTTAAGGAATTTTTTCCTTACTCCGAATATTGAGTGATGAATGAGAGCGCGATAGTTATTTTCTTTCAAAGACTGCTGAGGTATGTATGAACTTGAGATCGTTTTTACCTTCCCAAGAATATTGAGTGTTGAAGGAACTAACAACAGTTTTTACTTTTCACAGAATATTGATCGATGGTGAATTTGAGTCAATTTTCGCCTTCCACAGAACTGGAGGCAGTTTTTACCGTTCACAGAATATTAAGGATGAATGATCCTTGCAGTGTTTTTATCTTACACAGAATGTTGACATATGGATTACTTTGAGGCAATTTTTACCTTCCACAGAATGTTGAACATTGGATGAAATTGAGGTAGGTTTTACCTCTCACAGAATTTTTAGGAATGGATGAACAGGATGCAATTTTCATCTTTCAGGGTCTTTTGAAGTATGGATGAACTTAAAGCAGTTCTTACCCTCCCTAGAATATTGGGGTAAGGATAAACTTGGTGCAGGTTTTACAATTCACAAACTCTTGAGAAAACGATGAACTTCAGACAGTTTTTACCATCAACAGAATGTTGATTGATGGATGCAATTAAGGCAGTTTTAACCATTCACATATCGTTGATGGATATATGAACTTAAAGCCGTTATTACCTTCTACAGTATGTTGAGGGGTGGACGTACTTGGGGCAGATTTTGCCTCTCAAAGAATGTTAATTGACGGATGAACTTAAGGTAATTTATACCTTTCACAGAATGTTGAGTCATGAATGAGCATGAGGCAGTTCATACCTTCCATAAAATGTTTAGGAATTGATGAAACTTAGGCAGTTTTTATCTCTTACAAAATGTTCAGGAATGAATGAACTCTGGGAAGTTTTTACCTTTCACAGACTGTTTGAGGATGGATGAACTTGAGGCTGTTCTCACCTTTCACAGAGTATTGATATGTAATGTTGAATCAGTTTTTACTCCATACCTACAAATTTTTTTAAGGATGGAAGAACTGAAGGTAGTTTTTGCCTCTCAAAAAATGTTGAGGGATGGATGAACTTGAGGAAGTTTATACCTTCCACAAAAAATGTTGAGAGATGTATGAACTTGATATTTTTACGTTTCACAGACTCTTGGGGATGGATGAACTAACGCCAGTTTTACCTACCCCGGAATACTGATGGATGGATGAAATTATGGCTATTTTTACCTTTCAAAGATTATTGTGGTATGTATGAACTTTAGGCAATAATCAGCTTCCAAAGAATATTGAGACATGGATGAACTTGAGGCAGTTTTTACCCTGCACAGAATGTTGAAGGATGGATGAACTTGAGACAGCTTTCACCTCTTACAAAATGTTAAGTGATAGATGAACTTCAGGCAACTTCTATCTTCAAGAAACTCTTGAGGGATGGACGAACTTAATGCAGTTTTTACATTCCACCGAAATATTGAGCGATGGATGAACTCGAGCCATTTGATACCTCTCAGAGAATGTTGAGGGATAGCTAAATTCAAGGCAGTCTTTACCTTTCACGGACTGTTTTTGGATAGATGAACTTGAGACAGGTTTTACCTCTCACGGAATGTTGATGGATGGAAGAACTTAAGGCAGCTATTACCTTTCACAGAATGTTAAGGGATGAATGAATGGAAAGTAGACTTTACATTCAACAGAATATTGAGGGATGGATAAACCTAAGGCAGTCTTTACATTTCTGAAAATCTTGATGGATAGAGGAAGTTGAGGCAGTCTTTACGTTTCAGAAAATGTCTATGGATGGATGAACTTAAGGCACTCTTTACCTTTTACAGACTGTTGAGAGATGAATGATCTTAAGGAAGTTTTTAACTTCCAGAGATAGTTTAGAGATGGATGAATTTAAGGCAGATTTTACTCCTCAAAGACCGTTGAAGGTTAGGTGTACTTGAGGCTGTTTTTACCTTCCAGAGAATATTCAGGGATGGATGAAATCTAGGTAGTTTTTACATCTCACAGATGATTGAGGGGTGGATGAACTTAAGGAAGTTTCCACCTTTTACATACTGTTAAGGGCAGGATGAACTTGAGACAGTCTTACTTTTCACAAAATATTGACGGATAGATGAACTAAAGGCAGTTTTTATCTCTTACAGAATGTTGAGTGATAGATGAACTCACTGGAGTTTTTACCACTCACAGTATATTGCGGGTTGAATGAACTTAAAGTATTTTTTTATCTCAGAGAATGTTGAGGGATGACTGAACTTAAGGCCGTCTTTACCTTCCAGAGACTTTTTCCGGATAGATAAACTTAAGGTAGTTTTTACCACTTACCGAATGTTTAGAGAAGGAGGAACTTAGGGCAATTATTATCTTTCAAAGATTTTTGATGGATGGATAAACTTGAGGCAGTCTTAACCTTTCACAAAATGTATAGGGATGGATGAACTTGAGGCACTCTTTACCATTCACAAACTGTTGGGATATTGATGAAATTGAGGTAGTTTTTAGCTCTAAGAGACCATTGATGGATGAATGAACTTGATGTAGTTTTTACCTTTAACTTTATATCGAGGGATGTATGAACTTGAGGTAGTTTTTACCCTACACAGAATGTTGAGGGGTAGATGCACTTGAGTCAATTTATACCTTTCGCAGACTGTTGAGCGAGAGATGAATTTGAGGTAGTTTTACCTTTCACGGGAATGTTGAGTGGTGAATGACCTTAAGGTAGTTTTTTCCTCTCACAGAATGTTGAGTGATGGATGAGAATGAAGTTTTTACCTTCACAGAATGTTGAGTCGTGAATAAACATGAGGCAGTTTTTACCCTCCACAGAATATTGAGGATGGATGAACTTATGGTAGTTTTTACCTCTTAAAGAATGGTTTTGGATTGATAAACTTGGGGCAGTTTTTACCTACCACAGAATGTTGAGTCATGAAAGAACTTGAGGCAGTTTTTACCTCTCACAAAATGTTGAAGGATGGACGAACCTAATGTAGTACTTTACCTCACACAGAATGTTGAGAGATAGATAATCTTGAGTCAGTTTTTACCTTCCATTGAATATTGAGGATGGGTGAATTAAAAACAGTTTTTACCTCCCACAGAATGTTGAAGACTGAATGAACATGATGAAGCTTTCACTTTAAACACTGTTTGGGGATAGATATTATGGAGGCTGCTTTTACTTTTCACAGATTTTTGACGGATGAATGAACTTATGGTAGTTTTTATTCTCCATAAAATGTTTAGTTATTGACGAGCGTAAGGCGGTCTTTGCCTCTCACAGAAGGTTGAGGGATGGACGAGCTTTAGGAGAATTTTACCTCCCACAGATTGTTCAGGAAGCGATGAACTTAAGGTAGTTTTCACCTCTCACAGAAGGTTGAAATATTGGAGAATCTGAGGTAGGTGTTAGCTTCCACAGAATATTGAGAGATGGATGAACTTCAGTCAGTTTTTACCTTCCACAGAGTGTTGATTGATACATGAAATTGAGGAAGTTTTTATCTTTCACATATTGTTTAAGGATAGGGATGAACTTAAAGACGTTTTTACCTTCCACAGCATGTTGAGGGATGGATGAACTTGGGACAGTTTTTGCCTCTCACCGAATGTTAATGGCTGATTGAACATTAGGCAGTTTTTACATCTCACTGAATGTAAAGGTATGGATGAACTTGAGAATGTTTTTACCTTTCACAGACAGTTTTGGGATGGATAAACTTGACGCTCTGCTCACATTTCACAGAGTGTTGAGAATTTAGTAAACTTGACGCATTTTTTACCCACCACCCCAAAATTTTTTGAAGGATGAATAAGCTCAATGCACATAAAGCCTTTTACCAAATGTTGAAGGATGGATGAACTTTAGGCGTTTTTACCTTCGACAATATGTTGAGGGATTGTAGAACTTGAGGCAATATTTACGTTTTAAAGACTCTTGAGAGATTGATGCTCTTATAACAGTTGTTATCTTTCCCAGATTATTCAGGGATGGGTGAAATTAAGGCAGTTTTTACCTTCCGCAGAAGGTAAAGGTATGTGTGAACTCGAGGCAACATTTACCTTCCAAATAATAATGAGGTATGGATGTAACTAAGTCAGTTTTCACCATCCACAGAATTTTGAGGGATGGATGGAATTAGGACAGTTTTTACCTTAACAAAATGTTGGGGGGGGGGTGGATAGATGAACTCAAGGCAGTTTTTATCTTTCACAGACTGTTGAAGGATAGACTAATTTAAAGTAGATTTTACTGTCCCCTGGATTATTGAGGATTGGATGAACTTGAGGCATTTTTTACCTCTTGCCGAATGTTGAGTGATGTCTGAACGTAAGCCATTATTTGCCTTCCACAGATTGTTTTCGGACGTATGATTTGAAGACAGGTTTTACCTCTCACAAAATGTTGAGGAATGAAAAACTTAAAACCGCTTTTTACCTTTCAATGAATGTTGAGGGATTATGAAAGTGTAGCAGTCTTTATATTTAACATAATGTCGAGGGATGGAGGATCTTATGACACTCCGGACTTTTTGAATACTGTTGAGGAATGGATAAACTTGAGGCAATTTTTACCTTCTATATAAAGTTTATGATGGATAAAGTTATAGCAGCTTTTACCTATCAAAGACCGTTGAAGGTACATAAGACAGTTTTTACCTTCCCCTTATAGTTGAGGGATGGATGAACTTTAGGAAGTTTTTGCCTCTAAAAGATTGATAAGAAGTGAATGAACTTTGAGTTAGTTTTTACCTACCACAGAATGTTCAGGGATAGATGAACTTAAGGCAGTTTTTACCTTTCATAGAATGTTGGAGGGTTGATGAACTACAGGCAGCTCTTACCTTTCACAGACAGATGAGGGTGGCATGAACTTGAAGTAGTTTTACCATTCACAGAATGTTGAGGGATGAATGAACTTGATCCAATATTTACAGTTCACACTCATGATGGATGGTGTACTTCAAGCAGTTTATACATACCCCAAAATATTGATGGGTGGAAGAACTTGAGGCAGTTTTTACCTCTCAGACACTGTTGAGGGAAGGATGTACTAGAGGCAATTTTTACCTTCCAACTAATATTGAGGGATGGATGAACATCAGGAACGTTTTGCCTCTCACAGAATGTTGAGAGATATATAAACTTATGGCAGTTTCTACCTCCCATGAAATGTTGACTCATGCAAGAACCTGAGTCAGTTTTTACCTTCCACAGAAGGTTGAAGGATGGATGTATTTAATGCAGTGTTTATCTTTCACCGGCTGTTTGGGGAAAGATGACCTTGATGTTGTTTTTACCTTTCACGGAGTTTTGAGGGATGAAAGAACTTAGGGCAGCTTTTATTTTCCATAGATTGTTGAGTGATTGATGAGTCGAAGGCAGTTTTTGCGTTTAACAGAAGGTTGAGGGATGGATTATCTTGAGGCAGTTTTTACCTTGCACAGATTGTTGATGGACGGAAGAACTTAACCCAGTTTTTTACCTCTCACAGAATGTTGAGGAATGGATGAACTCGAGGCAGTTTTTACCTTCCCCAGAATACTGCAGAAAAGATAAACTTGATGCAGTTTCTACCTTTCAGAAACTATTGAGATATGAATGAATTTCAGGTAGTTTATACCCTCCTCAGAATATTGATTGACGGATGAAATTGAGGCAGTGTTTACCTTTCATATATTGTTGAGGGATGTGTCAAGGGATGCATGATTTTGGGGCAGTTTTTGCCTCTCACAGAATGTTGATGGACTAATGAACTTGAAGCAGTTTTTTTACCTTCCGCTGAATAATGAGTACTAAATAAACTTGAAGGAGTTTTTACCTGCCACAGAATGCTTATTGATGTATCAACTTTAGGCAGTTTTTACCTCTCACAGAGGTTTGATTATTGTAGGAGCCTTATGAAGTTTCTACCTTTCACATACTGTTTGGGGCTGGATGAACTTGAGGCTGTTCTCACCTTTCACGGAGTGTTTTAAAATGGATGAACTTGAGGCATATGTTACCCCCACCCATACGAATTTTGAGGGATGGATAATCTGGAGGCAGTTTTTTCCCTCACTAAATTTTGAGGTATATATGAACTTGAAGCAGTTTTTACCTTTCCAAGAATATCTAGGGATGGATGAAATTGAAGCAATTTTTATCTTCCACAGAATGTTGAGGTATGTATGAACTTGAAGCAATATTTACTTGACCAATAATGTTTAGGTATGAATGAAATTGAGGCTGTTTTAACCCTCCACATAATTTTGATTTATGGATGAACTTAAGATACTTTTTACCTCTCACAGAATGTTGAAGGATGGATGAACATAAGGTAGTTTTTACCTTCCCCCAGAATATTGAGGTATTGATGAACTTGGGGCATTTTTTTACCGGACATAGAATGTTAAGGGATGGCCTAACTTAGGTATTCATTACTTTTCACAGATGGTTTTGGATGAACCTTTCACAAACTGTTATGGATGAACTCTAGAAACGTTGTACCTCTCACATAATGTTGAGGGATCAAAGTTCTTGAGGCAGTTTTATCTTTCACAGAATGTTGAGAGATGAATGAAAGTAAAGTAGTATTTATATTTAACAAAATATTAAGAGATGGCTGAACTTAATGCGGTCTTTATTTTTTAAAGTGTGGATGGATGGATGAACTTGAGGCCCTCTATACCTTTCACAGACTGTTGAGGGATGTATAAACATTTGGCAATTTTTACCTTCCACAGAAAGTTTAGGGGAGGATGAACTTAAGGTAGTTTTTACCTCTCAGGCATTTGTTACCTTCCACTTTTTATTGAAGAAGAGGTGAACTTTAGGCAGTTTTAAGCTACCACAGAATGTTCAGGGTTTGAATGAACTTAAGGCAGTTTTTACCTCCCACACACCGTTGAGGGATATATGTACATGAGGGAGTTTT
>NC_090759.1:172795-177795 GCF_036898095.1 Palaemon carinicauda
GTTATTTTGTTTGTAAATAAATATTCAATATGACTCTTGCAGTGTTTTATGATCACCCATTCCTTTAATATCACTGTTACATATTATTGCTAGCTCTGGCTGTGAAGAAAACTTAAAGAACTTGGCCCATACCAGGGTCCATGCGTAACATTTGGCGACCTTGCCAGGATCCTGTAAAACTAGTATTTTAAGGATCCCCAGAGCGTATGTAATTGTATGTAAACAAATAGTGAAGGAGGTGGTAATTATCAGTTTTGCTAGGTATGTTTCTTCGACAAAATGATTGATACAGAGGAAGTGGCTGGGTTTAATGTTTCGGAGTTTTTCCATAGTCCTGATTGGGAGGAGAAGATAGGTGATCTTAGTAAGAGCCATTTAATGATAATTGGTGAATATCTGGGGTTGCCTATTGTCGCAGGTGTGAAGAAAGGGGGTTTGTTGCTTCAGGTAATGAAGGCTATGCAAGGTAGAATAGCAGGTCCTAGTTTAGCTGAACCAGAGTCAATTAAGGATAAGATAGCTTTGCAAAAGATAGAGATGGAAAAGTTGAAGTTACAGTTAGAAATGGGTAAGACTGAAGTAGCTAATAGGGAAAGAGAGAGGCTTCATGAGAGGGAACGGGAAAAGCTTAGGTTAGATCAGGAAAAAGAATTGGAAAAGCTTAGAATAGCGCAGGAACAGGTGAGAGTAGAACAGGAGAAGGTTAGGTTAGATCAGGAAAGAGAATTGGAAATTAGGAGAATGGAACATGAATTACAGGTACTTCGGCTGAAGCGACCAGAAGCGGAAGATAGGTTTAATATTGGCAGCGCAATTAAGCTGGTACTAATATTTAATGAATCCGATGTCGCAGAATTTTTCTCTGCATTCGAAAAATTAGCGAGAAAACTGAGTTGGCCGGAATCAATGTGGACTACCTTAGTTCAATGCAGATTGATCGGTAAGGCACAGAAGGTTTATGCAGCGCTAAGTGAAGAGACGAGTGCAGAGTACGAACAGGTCAAAGAGATAATATTGAAAGCTTATGAACTGGTACCGAAGGCGTACCGTCAACGCTTTCGTAACTTGCGTAAACTGTATAACTGTACATTTGTTGAATTTGCCAGAGAAAAAGTAAGTGCGTTTTTAGATTGGTTAAAAGCGAAGGGTATTAATGATTTTGAAAGTTTAAAGGAACTAATATTAATTGAGGAATTTAAAATCACATTGGGATGGAACTTAAAGTACATTTAGAAGACTTGAAATTGGAAACTATAGAAGCAGTAGCGGTTGCTGCGGACGAATATACTTTATCGCATAAGTCAGTAAATCGTTTTTCATCGAGACTCGATAAATGGGATAAAGGTAAGAAGGGCGAGAAAGCAGCGGGTAACATCTGGTAAGTCGGATGGAGGGATTTC
Source organism: Palaemon carinicauda (assembly GCF_036898095.1). Taxonomy (NCBI): domain Eukaryota; kingdom Metazoa; phylum Arthropoda; class Malacostraca; order Decapoda; family Palaemonidae; genus Palaemon; species Palaemon carinicauda. The sequence goes on from NC_090759.1 coordinate 174,196, forward strand.
TCCAAAGAAGGCAAAGTCATCACCAAGTAGGGGTGGAAGTGAAATCATTTGTTTTTTCTGCAGGAAAAAGGGCCATGTTAAGGCTGATTGTACTACCTGGAAAGGGCAGGGTAAGTCAAAGCCGGTAGGCTTGATTGGTAAGGTTGCTGGGAGCAGGTCCCAGGTAAGTAGTTGCTTCAGTAAGTACGTCGCAGAAGGCGAGGTTTTCGCTAAAGACCGGTCAGGGTCTGGAAGGCAGGTGAGAATACTACGGGACACTGGCGCGGCCCAGTCGGTAATCTTACGGTCCTCATTGCCCTGGGACTTCAGAGAGGAGGAGCCAGAGTATGTAGTATTAGGTGGATTTCCTAATACGGTAGTAGCATGTCCTCTGGGTGAGTTTTGGGTAGACTCAAGGTGGATTAATGGACCTATGAAGTTGGCAATGGTGGATGTATTACCCGTAAGCAATGTTGATATTGTGTTGGCTAACGATATAGAGGCAGGTACGGTATGTGATTGCCCGGTTGTGCAATGCAGGTATGCTGACCCCGTTAGTGAAGTTGAACCGGTAATGGTTGTGACTCGCTCGGCAGCGCATTCATCTGGGATAGATGATGAAGGGTTAGGCTTGGATAGTCTAGAGGAGCTGTCAGAGGGAGTGGTTTCTGGGTTAAGTGCTTCTGCAAGTCCTAGTCTGGTCTCTGAGTGGGATGGCTCAGTAGGGTGGGATAGGGAATCACTTAGGTTAGCTCAGAAGGAGGAGTTTGGAGAATTAGGAGTGGAGGTAGACTCTGATTTGAGTAGACCTCGGTATCTGTGGGAAGACGGCATCCTACTGAGGGTGAGTAGGTCAACTGTGGTTCCGTCTGATGATTGGGAGGTAAGGAAACAGGTGGTAGTGCCCCATAAATATAGGGACAAGATTTTATGGTTGGGACACGAGGATGTGTTCGCAGGTCATTTTGGAATTGGAAAGACTTTTAGGAAAATTGCTGAACACTTTTATTGGCCAGAGATGAGATCTGAGGTAAAAAGGTTTGTTAATTCTTGCAAAACTTGTCAACTGGTTGGTAAACCCAATCAGAAAATCCCTAAGGCACCTTTAAAACCAATTCCAGCAGTAGGGGAACCTTTTCAGGAAATTTTGAATGACATTGTAGGCCCATTGCCTAAAACCAGCAGTGGTAATCAATACATACTAACTATAATGGATCGAATGTCTAGGTACCCGTAAGCAGTGCCCTTGAGGAGTTTTAAGAGTAAGCAGGTCATCAATGCATTAACAAACTTCTTTTCCAGGTTTGGTTTGCCCAAGACGATTCAATCTGATTGCGGGACTAATTTTACAAGCAAAGATTTTTGTAAAAGTTTACAGGAGTTGAAGGTTCAACATATCAGGTCATCGCCTTACCATCCAGAAAGCCAGGGACAGATTGAGCGATTCCATTAGACGCTAAAATCCATGTTAAAAAAATATTGTGGGGATAATCCGGGAGGATGGGATAAAGTTTTCCCATATTTACTTTTTGCTTTTAGGTCTGTACCAAGTGATGTAATGGGTTTCACCCCCTTTGAATTAGTTTTTGGTCACAAGGTAAGGGGTCCCTTGGATGTGATAAGAGAGAGTTGGGAGGGGAGTCACCCTAACGTAAGCTTGATAGAGTTCTTGAGAGAGTCCAGGAGTAAGTTAACTAAGGCATGGGAATTTGCTAAGAATAATCTAGTAATTGGTCAGGTGAAGATGAAGGAAAAGTACGACGTAAAGACCAGAGTTAGGGAATTTCAGGTTGGAGATAAGGTACTTGCTCTGCTGCCAATTCCAGGAAATCCCATAACAGCAAAGTTTTCAGGTCCATGGAGGGTTGCAAAGGTAGTTAGTAATCTTAACTACCTGATAGAAACACCAGACAGGCGACGTAAGTATCAACTATGCCATGCAAATATGTTGAAACCTTTTGTTGAGCGTGAGAGTAAGGAACCCATCTTATTACTCAATAGGGTTGAGCCTAGTGTTGTAGGTCTCAGCATTGATATGCCATGGCCCAGAAATAATCAGGAAATGTTAAGTAATTTGTCTGGGAATTTGCTACACCTAGAAAGGGATCAGAGGGATTCTGTGGTAAATTTATGTGAATCTTTTCCAGAATTATTTCAGGATTCTCCAGGGCTTACCAATGTATTGAGTCACGATGTGGAAGTGGGAAATGCTAAACCCATCAAGCAAGCCCCCTATAGGACCAATCCAGTAAAAAGAAAGATTATTGATAAGGAAGTAGAGTATATGTTGGAGCACAATTTAATTGAAGACAGTAATAGTCCATGGTCTTCTCCTGTAGTCTTGGTGAAGAAGGAGGGAGGTGAGTACCGGATGTGCTTTGATTACAGGAGAATTAATGCAGTCACTGAGGCTGACAGCTTTCCTCTTCCTCGAGTAGAGGACTGTATTAATGAAATAGGGAATGCTCAGTATATTAGTAAATTTGACTTGTTAAAAGGATACTGGCAAGTTCCATTGACTAAGCGGGCTAGGGAGGTATCCGCATTTGTGACTCATGAAGGGTTGTATGCCTGTAATGTTATGCCTTTTGGCATGAAAAACGCCTCTGCTACGTTCCAGCGTTTAATGAATAAGATTGTGGGTAGACTAGAAGGAGTAGTTGTCTATATTGATGATATCATCGTGTATAGCCATGATTGGGCTACACACTTAAAGAGGATGGAGAAACTGTTTGTTAAGCTCAAGCAAGCAGGGTTGGTGATTAATTTGGCAAAGTGTGACATAGCAAAGGCGAAGGTAGTCTACTTGGGACATGAAGTAGGTCAGGGTAAAGTACAACCAAAGTCTGCAAATGTAGAGGCAATTGTAAATTTTCAGGTGCCGGATAACAAGAAAGCCATTCACAGGTTTCTGGGAATGATAGGCTACTATAGAAAATTTATAATTAATTTCTCCCAAATAGCTAATCCTTTAACTAATTTATTGCAGAAAGGAGTGGAATTCCAGTGGTCGAGCGCATGTCAAGAGTCGTTTGATAAATTAAAATCCACCTTATTAACTAATCCAATTTTGAAAGCCCCTGATTTTCAAGTACCATTCAAGTTGGCAATAGATGCCAGTGATGTGGGTGTTGGAGCTGTCTTGTCGCAGGTGAGGACCAGGTAGAACGTCCAGTGGCTTTCTTCTCAAAGAAATTAACTAAACCACAACAGAGTTATTCCACCATAGAGAAGGAAACCTTGAGCCTGATTCTCGCTCTTGAACATTTTGAGGTTTATCTTTCCAGCTGCAGGACACCGATTGAAGTCTGGACAGATCATAATCCTTTAACTTTTTTGAAAAAGTTTAAGAGTCGCAATCAGAGATTGTGTAGGTGGAGCTTATTGTTGCAGGAATGGAGTCTGGATATTAAGCACATCTCTGGGAAAGAGAATGTTGTTTCAGATGCCTTATCCCGCTGATTTCTTGTGATAATGAAATTTTTCACATTTCAGGAGATTGTTTTTTTTTTTTTGTTATTGTTAGGATGACACAAGTTAAAGTATTAAAATTATTGGTGTTCAGATTATATTTTGAAGGGTAGAGTAACTAGCTAGTTTTGATAAAATAAATAGGGGTTG
>NC_090759.1:185295-202795 GCF_036898095.1 Palaemon carinicauda
TCTAATTCTGTTCATGCATTCTAATATATTTTGAATTGAAATCTGTCATGTAAAACGTAAGTATATAAAATAAAAGTCTTAGTAATACTCTCTAATTCAATTCACGAATACAATTATAATTTGGATTCAGATATTATTATTATTATTATTATTATTATTATTATTATTATTATTATTATTATTATTATTATTATTATTATTATTATTATTATTATCATTATTATTATTATTATTACTTGCCAAGCTCCAACCCTACTTGGAAAAGCAAGATGCTTTAAGCCCAAGGGCTCCAATAGGGATAATAACCCAGTGAGGAAAGGAAATAAGGAAATAAATAAATGATGAGAACAAGTTAACAATAAATCATTCTAAAACAGTAACAATGTCAAAATACATATGTCCTACATAAACTATTAACAACGTCAAAAAGAGATATGTCATATATAAACTATAAAAAGACCCATGTCATCCTGGTCAGCATAAAGACATTTGCTCCAACTTTGAACTTTTGAATTTCTACTGGTGCAACTACCCGATTAGGATGATCATTCCACAACTAGGTAACAGCTGGAATAAAACTTCTAGAATACTGTGTAGTATTGAGCCTCATTGTGGAAAAGGCCTATCTATTAGAATTAACTGCCTGCCTAGTATTACGAACGGGATAGAATTGTCCAGGGAGATCTGAATGTAAAGGATGGTCAGAGTTATGAAAAATCTTATGCAACATGCATAATGAACTAATTGAATGACGGTGCCGAAGATTAATATCTAGATCAGGAAAAAGAAATTTAATAGACCGTAAGTTTCTGTTCAACAAATTAAGATGACAACCAGACAAGAGAACAATACTTGAAAAAAAAAAAGGTGGAATGAAAGAATTAAAACACTTCATCAGAATAGATTGATCACCGAAAACCTTATAAGACTTTCTCAATATGACAATTTTTTGTGTAATTGAAGAAGACACACACCTAATGTGTTTCTCAAAAGTAAATTTGCTGTCAAGAATCACACCTAAAATTTCAAAAGAGTCATACAAATTTAAAGAAACATTATCAATACTGAGATCCCGATGTTGAGGAACCACCGTCCTTGACCTACTTACAATCATACTTCGAGTTTTGTTAGGATTCAACTTCATACCCCATAATTTGCATCATGCACTAATTTTAGCTAAATCTCTATTAAGGGGTTCACTAACCCCATATCTACATTCAGGGGATGGAATTGATGCAAAGAGAGTAGCATCATCTGCATATGCAACAACCTTGTTTTCTAGGCCGAACCACATGTCATGTGTATATAGTATGAAAAGTAATGGGACAAGAACCCTATCCTATGGAACACCGGATATCACATTCCTATACTCACTATGGTACCCATCAACAATAACTCTTTGAGATCCATTACTTAAAAAATCAATAATAATGCTAAGAAACAACCCACCCACTCCAACTGTTTGAGTTTGAAAATAAGGGCCTCATGATTAACACGGTCAAATGTAGCACTAAAATCAAGGCCAATCATACGAACTTCCTGACCACAATCAAGGGATTTATGTACAGCATTGGAGATTGTAAGGAGGGCATCACGTGCTCCAAGGCCTTTACGAAAACCAAATTGCAAACTAGGGAATAGATGATTACCTTCAGCAAACCTATTAAGACGTTTTGCTTGAAAGACGCTCAAAAACTTTAGATAATATGGGAGTTATGGAAATTGGGCGGTAATCTGTAGGACTTGAACTACCACAAACACATTTACATGGAGAAGTAACATTACCAATCCTCCAACAAGTGCTAAAAGCTTCTCTTCTTGCTAACGCGGAAAATAACAGATATCTTTGGAGCTAAGAAATCTGCTGTCTTTATGAAAAACACGGGAAAAATACCATTTGAGTCTACACATCCATAATTATCAAAGTCCATCAACAGAGATTTAATTTCACGAGATTGAAAAGCTAAACTAGTTAGTTTAGCCTCAGGAAAACATGAATGAGGAAGTTCAAGTTTTTCATTACTCTGTTCACTGTCAAAAGCATCAGCCAAAAGGGTTGCCTTTTCTTTTGGACAGTGAGTGATTGAGCCATCTGGTTTGAGTAAAGGAGGAACTGTTGTATCTACACCAAAGAGTGCAGATTGAAGGGTAGACCACCATTTATGTTCCGGAGTTGTACCAGAATGGGTTTGTTTTATGGTTAAATTGTACTCCTTTTCAGTTGAGGCATAAACTCTCTGAACAAAAGCTCGAAGCTGACTATAGTTATTCCAGGTCAAATCTGATCTGTTACCCTTTCAAAGATGATAGGCCTCCTGCTTCTCCAAATAAGTACGTCTATAATCATCAGTGAACCACGGTTAGTCCTTCACTCAGTTCCTTAGCACAGGAGAAGGGATACGCCTATCAATCATGTTGACTAAATTCTCATCCAAAGGGACAACAGGATCTACACTACTATATAATTGTGACCAATTCAAGCACAAAAGATAATGCAAAATGCCATTCCAGTCTGCTTGAGATTTCATATGAATTTTACAAGAGTATGATATATCAGGGACAGGCTGCTCAGTCTTCACTACTAATGAAATCAAGGCATGATCAGATGTCCCGACCGGAGAACCAACCTTACTAGTTATTACACCAGGGGTCAGTGTATACGGGGTCCAAACAATTACCAGACCTGTGGGTAGCTTCTTTTATGATTTTCTCACAGCCAGATTCAGAGGCAAAGTCTAAAGCACTTAAGCCATGGCGATCGGTAGGAGAGATAGAACTTAACCACTCCCTATGGTGAGCATTAAAATCACCAACAAAGACAAAAGAAGCCTTTCTATCATCTTCTTATATCTTAGCAATAATGGTAAGAAGACAATGGAAGATAGAATCATCCATGTGTGGATTCCGGTAGATCGAACATAAATAAAAGTTGTTATGCTGCCACAAACTCTTATTACCTGAATCTCATGACATCCACATTGATAGCAGGACTTATGAGAAGCAGGGTACTCAGTCCTAATATACAGAGCCATTCACCTGGCCCTAGGGATGGCATCACCTTTCAAAATTATTGGCTTCTTAAAACCAGTTATAAGGAGCTCAGATGAGTGCCTCATATTAGAAACCAGAGTTTCTGAGCACAAAAGAATATCATACTGTCTGGACGCAACTGGTCTTGAATATTTTTATGAAGACCACGAGTATTGCAATACAGAAGCTGAAATTGACGAAATCTAGGACGTACTGGTCCCGGATTTCGCTCAATGTCTCCAGACAGCATAAGAATTAACAGAAATAAAAAAGAGACATCATACCTAAAAACTAGATTAACAAGAATTATAACAAAGACAATATGTACAGAATTATAGATAAAGTGATTGATGAAACCCATAGACTATAGTAAAAAGTCGTAAAAACTGGTCAACATGGAGGAGCCGATACACCATGCAAGGCTAAATACCCTCCAGGATAGCCACTTCAACTGAATGGAGGGCAGTAAGGATGGTTTTGAGAAGAAAAAGAATCGGAAAAGGAAAAGACAACCTCTTGATAAACCACCAGGCTTCCATGGCCCTTCTATTAAGCCTGCCCAACACACCATATAAAAAAAAAACAAGAGGAAGAAAAAAAAAAATATGGAATATTATGTCCAAGTGTACCCTCAAGCAAGAGAACTCTAACCCAAGACAGTGGAAGACCATGGTACAGAGGCTATGGCACTACTCAAGACTAGAGAAAAATTGTTTAATTTTGGAGTGTCCTTCATCTAGAAGAGCTGCTTACTATAGCTAAAGAGTCTCTCCTACTCTTACCAAGTGTAAAGTACACTGAACAATTGCAGTACAGTAATTAACCTATTGGGTGAAGAAGTGTTTAGTATCTCATTGTTGTCGGGTGTATGAGGAAAGGCGAGAATATGTAAAGAATAGGCCAGACTATTCTGTGTAAGTGTAGGCAAAGAAAAAATAAGCCGAAACCGGAGAGAGGGATCCAATGCATTACTGTCTGGCCAGTCAAAAGATCCAATACCTCTCTAGTGGTGGTATCTCAACGAGCGGCTGGTGCCCTGACCAACCTACTACCTATATATCTTATAAGAAGTAAAGTCAACTAAATTAAAGCCTTGGTAAAAGTCTCTATTGTAGGTCTTGCATACAAATATATTTTGAATCCAGATCTCTCATAAAAGAGGTGAAATATACAAAATAAAAGCCTTTGTGATAGGCTCTAATTCAGTTGATGCTTGTAAATAATTTTCGATTTCAGAATTTTCTTATAAAAGGTAAGGTATATAAAATCAAAACCTTGATAATAGGCTCTATTTCAAGCCTTGTATATAAATATATTTTGAATTAAGATATATCCTATAAGATGTAAAGCTACAAAATCAAAGCATTGGTAATAGGCTCTAATTCGGTTCATGCATAAAAATATATTTCGAACTCAGATATATTTTATAAAAGGTAAAGTATGCAAAATCAAAGGTTTGATAATAGTCTCTGATTCAGTTCATGTATACAATTATATTTCGAATTCAGATCAGCCAAGTACGAAGTAAGTATACAGAATCAATGACTTGGTAATAGGCTCTAATTTAGTTCATGCATACAAATATATTTCAAATTCAGATAAATTTTATATATGGTAAAATATATAAAATCAAAGTCTTGGTAATAGGCTCTAAAAAAATTCATGCATAAATATATATTTCGAATTCGGATATGTCTTATAAGAGGTAAAGTATACAAAATCAAAGATTTGGTGAAAGGTTCTTATTCAGTACATGCATACACATATATTTCGGATTCAGATATATCTTATGAGAGGTAAAGTATACAAAATCAAAGCGTTGGTAACTGACTCTAATTCAGTTCAATCATATAAATATATTTCGAATTCAGATCTCTCATGTAAGAGTTAAGTATACAAAATCAATGCCTTGGTAAAAGGTTCTCTTTCAGTTCATGCATAAAAATATATTTCGAATTCAAATATATCCAATAAGAGGTAACGTATACAAAATCAAAGCCTTGGTAATAGGCTCTCATTAAATTGATGGGTACAAATATATTTTGAATACAGATATATCTTATATGAAGTAAAGTATACAAAATCAAAGTATTGGCAAAAGGCTCTAATTCAGTTCATACATAAAAACATATTTCGATTTCAGATATATCTTATTAGAGGTAAAGTATACAAATTCAAAGCCTTGGTAATAGGCTCTAATTCAGTTCATGCAAACAAATATATTTTGAATTCAGATCCGTCTTACTAGAGGTATACAAAAGGCTTTAATTCCATTCATTCATAAAAATATATTTTGAATGCTGATATGTCACATAAAATATAAGTAAACAAAATACAAGCCTTAATAATAGACTCTAATTCAGCTCATGCATACAAATATATTTATAATACAGATATATCTTATAGGAGGTAAAGTATACAAAATAAAAAGCTTGGTAATAGGCTCTAATCCCGTTGATGCATACAACTACTGTATATTTTGAATTCAGATATATCTTATATGAGGAAAAGTATATAATATCAAAGCCTTGGTAATGGGCTCTAATTCAGTCCATGCATACAAATATATTTTGAATTCAGATATATCTTATAAAATGTAAAATATACAAAATCAATACGTTGTTAATAGGCTCATATTCAGTTCATGCATACAAATGTTTTTCGAATTCAGATATATCTTATAAGAGGTAAAGCATACAAAATCAAAGCCTTTGTAAGAAGGTCTAATTATAGTTCATACATACAAATATATTTCGAATTCAGATATGACATTATAGAAGGTAAGGCTTTGGTAATTCATCTTACCAACGGGTTTTTTTTTCAACGAAGTAATGGATTGATGTGATATATTTTGCAATTGATGATTTACTCTGTTTTATCAGCCAGAAATGTTTGCATGCTTAAATCTTAAATTCAAATGGCTTTTATGGAGTTCTTAATGTTTTAAATCAACGATGTTCGAAATAATTAGTACATAGTGTTATTTTTAGGGAACATCTAAAGGTTATATATATATATATATATATATATATATATATATATATATATATATATATAAATATATATCAATATATATATATATATATATATATATATATATATATATATATATGTTTAATTAAATATGAAAATATATATATAAATATATATATAAATAGGCATAATTAAGATTTAAATGAGGCATTTGTCCTGCGATCGACCATAAACAGCTGCATTCGTTGTTGTTGCTGTTGATGTCTGAACACGTCTTGCCCTTAGACCATTTAAGACGTCATGTCCCAAAAAGGTTTTAGGGTATCTTGTAAATGAAATGATTTAAGAGATAGTTATCTTAGTGCACTTTAACATTTGATTCGTGAAATCAAATTATTTAGCTAATGATATCCAAGGAAAGAACTTACGTCTCAGCTCTAAGATATACATATGCACACAATCATGATGAATTTACATGTAGATAACATAAAGGATATTCCAGGAGTGACCAAATTTTGGAATAGTGGTCCTAATCAGGTATAGAATCGGTGGAACTTCAAAAGTTAAAATTCACAACAAATGTTTTTATGCTGAACTGGTTGACATAAAACTCTTTTTATGTTATATTTACGAAAGATATATTTTAATGTTACTGTTATTCAAGTTTTTATTTTAATTAATTCGCTTGTAGTTTTTTATTTCCTTATTTCCTTACCTAGTTGGGTATTAAAAATCCACAATTATATACCTCTGTTTATTCTAATTGTATAGTTTCAATACCCAAGGGTTATTATTATTACAAGATAAGCTACAACTCTAGTTAGAAAAGTAGGGTGCGATAAGCCCAGGGACTCTGACATGAATAAATAGCCCGGATAGGAGAGGAAAATAGGAAATAAAAAAATTACTTATGAGATTATTAGACATGGTATGATGTTTTCTTCAAAACAGTGATATTATTGATAATATTGACACCAAGACTAAGTAGTTCCAGATCGAGAGAAATAGAAGAGAGGAACCACAGCCCTCTGTTCAAATGTCTGCTTTCAGCCACTCCATGAAATATGGAGCAGAAGGGAAAAGGCCTTATGAAAGCTCAATCACATACAACAGCCGGACGAATGGCCAGGTGTCTCTCACTGGACCGAAGGCATTTTTAGAGCATACATACTTTGTTTCCAATAATTAGTCGACGATTTATGATAATTGGATGGCGGGAGGAGTGCCGCTGTGTGAATATAACTCATAAGACTAAATCACCAAAGTGAATGAATGAAGTCTTCACAGTTTGCAAAGGAAGGTAAAGTAACGGTTATTGAGCGCAAATACAGAGAGAGAGAGAGAGAGAGAGAGAGAGAGAGAGAGAGAGAGAGAGAGAGAGAGAGATTTACCTTGTTTTTCTTTGCTGTCTTGTCGTGAATTATAGAATGATTCATATATTTGAACACATACACACATGCACTATATATAGGCTATATATATATATATATATATATATATATATATATATATATATATATATATAGAGATCGATATATATGTATATATATATATATATATATATATATATATATATATATATATATAGATCGATATATATGTATGTATATATATATATATATATATATATATATATATATATATATATATATATATATATATATATATATATATATATATATATATATACACACATATATATATATATATATATATATATATATATATATATATATATACACACATATATATATGTGTATATATATATATATATATATATATATATATATATATATATATATATATATACATATATATATGTGTGTGTGTGTGTAAATTATAGAAAATTATATAAAATTCAAGAATTAAAGATATTAAACATTTTTTTTCTAGAAAAACTTAATGAGTTCCAAAGCATTCTTGATATTTATCGGCATTTCTGTATGCATATGATTTACGATGAACATTGTGAAGGTAAACAAAAATGAAGAATTCGAGGTTTATTACATTCAGGGCACTGATGCTCATTTGGTGTTGATAAAAGTTTACATTTATTTCTCTCTCTCTCTCTCTCTCTCTCTCTCTCTCTCTCTCTCTCTCTCTCTCTCTCTCTCTCTCTCTCTCTCTCTCTCTCTCTCTCTCTCCTCTTTTTTTTTAGAGTTTATGGCATTTAAATGGCTTAATTTAAGATTGTTATACTGTATTGATTTAGTTAAATCGAGTCTTCTTGATTATATAAATTCATGTGGTAAAACAACTGATTTTATTAGTATTTGTATGGAGAGAATATTTCGTACTTTGCTGAGGAAATCCGAATACATTTACAAATCGAGATGATTTAATTACAGAATTAGAATAACTCAATAACTTAAAATTACGTTAATTTCTGATATCTAAGTAATCTCAAAATCAAGCTATATCGAGATATATTTCCATTTGAAATATTCTAAAACAACATAAACAAAATTTCTTAATAATTTTAGATGCAAAGAAACATATTTTCTAATAAACCACCAAAAAACAACGCATCTTCTGCTTTACATTAGACGGGGGTTGGGCAGAGACCTCAGCCCTGGTGGGGGAGGTCGATTTCTCAAAGACGAAGCCATCTCTACAAATTTAATACAGGGTCTCGAAATCTTCCGCCTTGTCGATGTCAGCAAGTCTGTAAACTCATCAGCCCATATGCATGTGGTAAACCCTCGGTAATATTCAATTCCGACGGCTTCCGTATGCATTTGCATACACATTGCATCTCAATCTGTGCCGGAGAGATCCCCGAACTTGAGAGAATTTCCTCTCTCTTCTCTCTCACTGGCAATATCACCCCCGCAATATATATATATATATATATATATATATATATATATATATATATATATATATATATATATATATATATATATATATATATATATATATATATATATATATATATAGTACAATCTATATATAAAAATGCATTGACAGATTTTAGATAATGCTGCTGTTCATAAAACATATATATTATCTCCTCCCCATAGAATCGATTTCAGCCCACATGCTAATGAGTCAAAGCTGCTAATCCTCTTTTGAAAACGTTTCAAAATGATTTCTTCTCTACTAATTATCAATTTATTTCCCATACATTATTCATTACCTTCTCAAATTTCCTATTAATTTCAGTAAATTTTCAATTATTTCCTTGTATATTTTTTGGTGTTTTGGTTATTATTTATTTACTAGTGTACGTTTCCCGTCAAAACTGATGGCTAAATACACAAATGCGCACAGAGACTGAACCCTTCTTACCACCTCTTTCACAACTACAACATGGCAGGTGTGGTTTCTGAGTGTACCTCTTAGGGTACCCCTCTCAACAGGGTATTAATAGTACCACTCCTCTCTCTCTCTCTCTCTCTCTCTCTCTCTCTCTCTCTCTCTCTCTCTCTCTCTCTCTCTCTCTCTCTCTCTCTCTCTCTATATATATATATATATATATATATATATATATATATATTACATACATATATATATATATATATATATATATATATATATATATATATATATATATATATATATATATTGTTACGATTATGTTTATATTTTGTAGAATATGATTTGCATTAATATATCCGGGGAATAATTGTTTCTGTACTCTGTAATCATTAAGTATGCTACCACCTGTCTCTTCAGTCTTGAGACTCCTTGCTGAGTCTCCTCCTTGGCTTTATAAGAGCATATGTCATTGGCTTTCGGACTACGGGACCTTTAACCCCTCTCCAGCTGATCTGTGGTGGTAACTACATTTAGTTTGTTTTACATACTTGAAGAGTGTTTGTGAAGTAATTATTTACAATTTTTTAAGTATTTGTAAGTTTTTCTCTTTTATTTGTATGATTTGTACTTCTGTTATTAATTAGTAACTTGTTATTTGTGTAATCATTTATATATATATATATATATATATATATATATATATATATATATATATATATATATATATATATATATATATATATATAGCATTTCTTTTATATTCAATTTACGTTCCTTGATATTCTGGTTTGATATAAAGTGACTGTGGATGTTTGTGTAATGTCTCCTCTCCTACTCCTAGACTAACTCATAGGAGATCATTACATTTTGGGGGCCTACCGGGATTACGAGTTGCTGTTTTCAATAACTATTAGTTTTATGCGGAAAGTGTTTATCATGTTAACTTCACACACACGTCTGTATTTAGAATAAACTGCTTTTTCGGTATCAAATATCAGGATAATGTTTTTCGTAATCTGTCGATTATTTTTCAAATAATTTTTTAAACTAAATGTATTATCAATTGTTAACTACTGCCATAATTTTCGGTTGAAGGTTAAGTGAGTGTAGCTTCCCTAAAGTGTTCGTCTGACTGCTAATCCATTCGGTAGATTAAGTTTTCTGTCATTTATGCCGTGTTGGTGTCTTAGCAATATCTTGTTCCCAATAGCATTGACGAGTTTAGAGTTAAAAGGGCACTTTGTGTAGTTCCTTGCTCCTTGTTTGACAGTTATAAGGGAAACTGTCAAGCTATCTTTTGTTGTAGCGACCTAAGCCACGTCACTATCGTTAAAGTAGTTGTTTAGTCTGGACTAGCGGTTTGTTCCTATACAAACAATTGGTCTTCACATGACAACGCTTTCGAAGCGTCTGAAATTTGTTCTTACGAGCTCTTTCGTCTTTAATGCTTCATTCATACTCATACTCGCATATGCAAATTTTATTAAACGTATGTATCTAAATGTAATTTTCGTCAGAATAATTTTCGATGTTGCCTATTAGTCTTAGTGATTTTCAGTGTCATTTATAAATTTTTCAATGATTAGACTTCGACCAACTTTGATATGTTCAATTTCCTTTACTACTATTGCTTGTATACCCTGGCACTAGTTCGTGCTTTTGCATTTTATTGACTGAACTCCTGAACTCCTGATATTTTTTATCGTTAGAGTAATAGTATCCGAAATGCCTTTTGATGTAGCAGAATTTGTAGCAAACCCTGCCGGTGAACTTTTTCTGCTTTCTCAAGCTAAGAAGGTGGACTTCCTGTCCCTTGCTAGTCAGCTTAGTATTGAAGTGAGCCACACAGCGCTTAAAGGTCAAATTCTAGACTCTATTATGGATTACTATATTGATGAGGAGGTTTTTACTGAAGAACAGGTAATTAACTTGAGGTCAAAACATAGTAAAGTAGATAAAGAATTAGAGCTAGCTAGAATACAGTTAAGATTAAGGGAAGTTAGCAAAGAACAAGAGGATTATCTTTCTCGGAAGAGGTTAGAGGAAAAGCAGAAGCTTTTGGACTTGGAATTGGAATATAAGATTAAAGAGGCAGAGTTGAATAAGAGGTTGGAAGAGGAGAAGTCTAAAATAGCTGTAGAAAAGCACCGTAAAGAGTTTGATATTTCTAGTTCTCAGCCCATTAATTTTGACTTGTCTAGAGCAAGAAATATTGTGCCATTTTTTGATGAGAAAGACGTTGAAAGTTTTTTTCATAGCTTTTGAAGATATTGCTGCTAATCTAGAATGGCCTGCAGATCAGTGGTTATGGTTAATTAAACCCCAATTACGTGGCAAAGCAATTTAAGTTGTATCAAATTTAATTGGTGAAGGTTACAAGGTTATGAAGCGGAATATTCTTGACGCTTATGCTATCACCAGCGAGGGTTATAGGCAATTGTTTCGGAATGTTACTAAGACTACTTCTCAAACATTTGCAGAATTTGCTAATCAAAAGCTTAGGTTATTTAAAAAATGGCTTGCAAGCGAAAAAGTCGCTACTTTCAATGAATTAGTTAATCTAGTAGTCTTTGAAGAATTCCATCGGAGATTACCACCACCTATTTCGATGTATATAGCTGAGAGAGAGGTCAAAGATCTAATGAAAGCTGGAAATCTTGCTGAAAACCATAGCTTAATTCATAAGAGTAAGCCTAAAATTTCTGTTAACTCTAAAGATACTGATGGTGATGGTGCAACTGGTATCACAGTAGCTCTTTTGCTTATTGTAAGCAGCCTGACCACACAATAAAGAATTGTACAAAACCAGGTTACAAAGTGGCCAATCAGTCTAGTAAGGTATCCCAGTCAGTGGTTAAGAAAACTACTATGAGATTCAGGGCCTCTGTAACACGGTTTTTTCGCAATAATTTTTTATCTATGAATTTCATATACATACCGCTTCTTCAGAATGCACATTATATCTACACATAAATTTTGACTATATTCTGCATTACGTAGGTTGAATAAATTTGTTACTTATAATGTAAAAGTGACTTTTTTTGAAGACGGGCCAACTTACTAAGAGAAAAGGTTTCGAGCGCACTCGTTACGTAACTTATGGCGGCATTTCTTTCCTCTTTCTCTATCGATGATTGGCTATACGTAACGAAGGCTATACCTCTGCCAACAATGACACAAAAGTTTAAATAAAAGCACAGCAGTACAGCTTTATGAACTATGAAACCTCTCCACTGATAATTGTCATAATGAAAAAACCAAGAAAATATGTTAATAAATACAAAAACACTTCGATTATTAGTCTAACTCCCAAAATAAGTTTCCTAAGAAATTACAGTCTACTTTATATGTCACAATCAAATTGACAAGGTGTAGGGAATAGTTGGTAATTTTCAAAAACGTAGTAGACAAGCTTGATTTGATAACTGCTATATCCAATGTCAAGCAATTTTTATTTATTGTCTATGTACCTACCTATTTACTGTAAAAAAAAAAATAGCCGGTACCGTATTTTGGCTTTAAACCTTCACCAATAATTATCGTCAGAATGATGACTTCATGAGGCTCCACCCACTTTGGCCTCATTATAATTCAGGATAACACTGAAGGCTATCATGGGCATTGTTGGGTAAGAAAATTTAAATTCTGGCTATAAAAACTCATTTCTCGAGTAGTTGTAAGAAGTGCTAAATGATCCTCATAGATCCCAGCAGTTGGCCTAAACGTTTAATTCATGTATACTACTGTTGCGGCACTACTGCTACAGTAGTATTACTACGTTAGCACAGATACCCCACCCACATTTATGTATCGTTCCGCCATTCATAAAGTCTTTGTCATGTTTTTTTCATTGTGCAATAAGCCATGGGCTCCTCAGAAATTAAGTTAAACATTAGATGATAGGTTATTTCATTAAGCTGACAAATTATGGCAACTGGGTATGTTATTGCCGATGTTGAAGCTAAAGATAAAGTATGGTATCATTCCTTCATTGCATTATCATCTTTACTATTTGTTTTGCTACATGTATTTATTTTAAAGGATAAATGAATTATGTTCACTTTACTTCTATAAATTCCGATTAGAAATACAAATAAAACTCCTAAAACTATTCATGATTTATTTACAAATGCAGTCATGCCCAAAACATAGCCAACATGGTCGTAAGGCCTAAGAAGAAGAAAAAAAATTATATCGGATGATCCGTTGATCTGATGGAGATTTTTGCACAAAAATCTTATTTTAACAAAAATAGTTATATAAAGACTGTTTTCATACAATCTCTATCTTTCACTCTCTCTCTTGGTGGCATAGTGAATAGTTGATGGAAATGTTCAAAAGCCTGAATGACATTACAAGTATTATAATCATATTACGTTAAATACAAATCAGACCATAATCATTGGATTTAAACTAGAAACTGAATAATTACCTATTCAGGCTATAGTAAATATGGCCACGGGCTTTCTCTTGACTGTATAAAGTTGCAAGTCGTAAGACAAATACAGTTTTGCAACCACAGGGGCAATTCCAAATCCTGCTAGCCATTCTTGACTGTTATGGGGTTTAGGGCCGATGGAACAAGGTGAATGGGTGTCTGGTGGATGGGCAGGGCAAAATTTTGTCAAAAGGTGTTTACATTGCTTACGTAATGAATGTTTTCGACTCTTGGCTGGTTATCACTGGCCATGGCGTCGGCCAGATAATTTTTACTCTATAAAAATTAAAACTATCGGCTTTATGTTACTGATAATGCTGACAAAATTTGTGTCTGGTTGTAAAATATACACATGTCAACTTTCAGCTACATCCGATGCTTTGATAAAGAGCAAAGTCCAAAAAAACAGTGTTACAGAGGCCCTGAATCTCATAGTAGTTTGCATTATGCTGTTGATCAGATATATTATTTCAAAGAATTTGTTTGCCATGGCCTTCTCAATTCAAAGAAAGTATCTATACTAAGAGATACAGGGGCTGCTCAGTCCATAATACATAAGAGTGTTGTTCCTGATCTTAAATTTACTAATGAACATGTAGTTGTTTCAGACTTTTCAAGTCGTAAAGTATTGCCACTTGCTGAAGTAAATCTTGATTGCCCTTGATGTTGATGAAACTGTAAAAGTTGCTGTCACTGATAATGAATTTCCTGGTAATGTAGATCTTATCCTCGGTAATGATTTAGCGGGTAGTAAAGTAATGTGCAATTTGATAATTTGTGATCCTGAGAGCAAATGTGATAAACAAGAGTCACATGGTACTAAGCCTAAGGATTCAATTTGTGTAGTAACTCGCTCAAGAAATCTACTGAGCAACCTAAGAATGTACCTAATGTTTCTATTAATCATTCAAACTTACCTGATCTGTTAAACCTTTCTAAAGGTAATTTTGTTAAATTACAGCAGGAAGACTGCAGTTTTAGTAATTTATATGAAAAGGCTGTTCAGAAATCAGATATTGACAAAGTTCCTTGCTACTACATCGAGAAGGGAATACTGATGCGCTTGTTTCGACCTTCTAAATTATCAGCGAAAGAATCTTGGGCAGACTGTGAGCAGGTTATAGTTCCATTTTCACTAAGAAGTAAGATTCTTGAAATTGCTCATTGTGCCGATTCTCATTTAGGGGTAAGTAAAACTTATCAGAGATTATCATTTAATTTCTACTGGCCTGGAATGAGAAATGATGTAAAGAGCTTTGTACAGTGTTGTCATATCTGCCAGGTAGCAGGAAAGCCCAACGAGGTGATACTACCTGCACCATTAAAAACTATTGCCATTCCACATGAACCATTCAGTAAAGTTGTTATAGATTGTGTGGGTCCTTTGCCCAAAAACCATAAAGGTAATCAGTATCTGCTTACTGTAATGTGTCCCACCACAAGATTTCCAATTGCCATTCCTTTACCTAATATAGCTGCCAAAAAGATTGTAGAAGGTCTAATTAAAGTATTTACTGTCATAGGTTTTCCTAAGGAATTACAATGTGATAGGGGAAAAAATTTCAAAAGTGATGTTTTCCAATCTGTCTTGAAAGAGCTGCATATTAAACAATCATTTTCTTCAGCTTATCATCCACAGTCTCAGGGTGTGTTGGAAAGGGCACATCAGACATTGAAAAGCCTTCTTGGAAAATATGCCTTGGAATTTGCAAGAGACTGGGATGAAACACTGGATCTCTTGAGGTTTGTGATACGCAGTGTTCCAAACGAATCCCTTGGAGTTTCTCCATTTGAAATGCTTTTTGGTAGAAAAGCTAGAGATGTGCTAAGAGTTGTTAAAGAAAATTTAACTGGTGAGGTTGAAGTAGTCACTCCTGTAACAGTTTCTAAGTATTTGCAAAACATGAAAGACAAATTTGACAAAATTCATAAATTTGCCTTCAATAATCTAAAAGTTTCACAAGAGAAAATGAATGAAAATTATAACAAAAAAGCTAAGGTGCGAAAGTATACAGTTGGTGACAATGTTCTAGTATATTTTCCAATTCTGGGATCTCCATTAAAACAAGTTCTCTGGACCATATAAGGTATCAAAAGTGATAAATAAACTTGATTACATTGTATCTACTCCTGACAGGAAGAAGTCTACCCAGCTAGTTCATGTCAACCTAATTAAACCTTACCATAAGATTTCCCCAGTGTTAGTTGATAGCAGTGTGCAACCTTGTGGAGGAAGTACTGAAGACTTCGATGAAAAAGATAGCCACTTAGACATGAATACTTCATGCACAGATTTTTCAAACTCTGATATTCTTGCATCCTTAGATAAGTATTTTGAACACGTGCCTTGTGAGCAGAGAACACAATTAAAGAGCCTGTTACGTAAATATGAAAGTGTGTGTTCAGATATTCCTGGTAAGTTAATATTTTTTTACATGATATAAAGCTTCTCCCTAATACCTTTCCTATTCGACAACAGTACTATCGTATTGTGGGTGAAAAACTACAGTTAATGAAAAGTGAAGTTGAACAATGGATTAGCTTCCCCTAGCTGCTCACCTTGGGCTTCGCCTTGCATTTTAGTTGCCAAACCTAATAGGAAAGTAAGGATGTGCACACTATAGAAAAGTGAATAGTGTTACAGAGAAGGACTCATACCCACTTCCTAGAATACATGATATCTTAGACAATATAGGAAATTGCAATTATTTAACTCAAATAGACCTTTTAAAGGGATATTATCAGATTCAGTTAATTGAAAATGCTAGAGAAATCAGTGCATTCATTACTCCTTTTGGCTTGTTTCAGTATAACGTTCTTCCCTTTGGCATGTGTAATGCACCTGCAACCTTCCAGGGTGTGATGAATGAGTTCATCAGAGATCTTAAAGATGTTTATGCCTACTTGGACGACTTGGTTGTTACAACA
Source organism: Palaemon carinicauda (assembly GCF_036898095.1). Lineage (NCBI taxonomy): Eukaryota > Metazoa > Arthropoda > Malacostraca > Decapoda > Palaemonidae > Palaemon > Palaemon carinicauda. The sequence goes on from NC_090759.1 coordinate 201,926, forward strand.
AGCAGCTGGGAAAAACATTTTGAAGCATTGGAAAGATTGTTCCACAAACTTCACTCAAACAATCTGACCATTAATCTTTCGAAATCTTGTTTTGGAAATGGCAAAGTTAACAATTTAGGTCATGTAATTGGTAGTGGTTCTGTTGTACTTAAAGATAGTAACATAAAAGCAGTCTTAGAATACCCAGTTCCATCTAACCGTAAGCAAGTACAGACTTTCCCTGGGATGTCTGCTTATTAAAGTAAATTAGTGAAAATTTTGCTAATATTGCAAAACCTCTCTATGAACTTACATCAGCTAAAGCAAATTTCATCTGGTCACCAGAATGCCAGACCTTTTTAAATTAGTTGAAACTAATGTTAACCTCTCATCCAATCCTAAAATGCCCAAATGTGTACAAGCCTTTTTATCTGCAGGTTGATGCTTGCAGCACAGGTATTGGTGCTGTGCTTCTGCAGTCAAAGGATGAAGAGCCATCTGACGAATACCCATTGCGTCCTGTTTCATACTTTTCCACGAAATTCTCCCCAACTCAGCAGCGTTGGTCTACTGTAGAGCAAGAGCTCTTTAGTATTGTAGCTGCACTTCTACATTTCGGCGTATATCTGCATGGAAATACTGCTATGACAGTCTTATCAGACAACTTGCCACTGGCCTTCCTTGAAAGGGCCAAGCTCCATAACAAGATACTGCTCCGGTGGTCTTTCATTATCCAGGAATTCAACATGAAAGTGAAGCATATTCCTGGAGCAGAAAATAAAGTAGCAGATGCATCGTCTCACGTTTAGGCATCTTCAAGCATATCTCCCATCCATCATAAATGGATGATCATCGTGAAACCTCTCAGCCGCCCTTTAGCACGCGGGAGCT
>NC_090759.1:205125-250125 GCF_036898095.1 Palaemon carinicauda
TCCTTGGGGCTTAAGGGCTTGCCCTCCAAGGAAGCCCTGTTTGACCTGATCCAGTAGGGGGCAGCTGTCAAGCAATCGCCGGTAATAGCAGAGGTACACCCTCTGTTTATTGTCGACGTTATTGTGGCAAAGGCTTCCGACGGGTCTGGTCAAACCTCAGCTGCTGCTGCGGACGTTGCTGAAGGCTCAGCCTCCCCCTGCGAACATCCTTCGAGGAGAAAGTTGAGTCCCACGGTCTCTCCTGCGGGTGCGTCTCCTCCTCGGGGGAGCGGACTGACAGAGACTCCTCTTCGGAGGACCGACGATGTGGATGCCCTGCCTCGAGGTCGCCTTCGCCGTAAGGCTCGTCCTCTTCGCCGTAGGGGCCTTCCTTCTCCCTACAAGGGAGTTAGGAGGCGCCTCTTCGGGTTTTCTTCACCGACGCCTTCCCCTGCAGAGGATTCTTCTCGTCGGGAGCAGACCATCGCAGCCACGTCCTTGGACCTCTCCGCAGATCGCTCACGATCTCCTACGCCTGCCAGACCTTCCAGTCCTTCCGGCCTGCCATCACCCCTGGATGCAGATGCACAGCAGGCGCCTTCTCATCCCGTCATCCATCGGGCACCGGTTCCTTCGGGGCAAAGGGACGTATCCCACGGTGTGGGTAAATCCCTTGCGCGTCAGGGTTCCCCTGCGCGCTCAACTGCGCGCAGTAGCGCCCATGCGCTCTCCAGAGCTGCACCCTTCAGCCACGCCTCGCTAGCGTGCTCCTGCTCGTCAGCGCTCTCCTGCTCGCCAGCACTCTCTTGCTAGCCGTCAGCGCCCTTCTGTTCCTGCTGCGTGCCATGCGCGCCATCACTCTCCTGAGCGCCCACGATCTCCTGCTCGTCAGCGCGCACCTGCGCATCTTGTTCCTGATGCGCGCCAACGCACACCCACGCGCCCTAGATCTTCGGATCTGGACGCAGGCAAGGATCTGTGCGCCCATATTCACCTGCGCAACAGCCCCCGCGCACTTCAAGAGTTCCTGCGCACTCGCGCGCCCACAGGTCTTCTTCTGAGCCCGACCGCGAGCGTTCGACCTTGCGCACTTCCTCGCCATCTGATCCTGCGCCCCAGCTGACTGCGCATCGACACCCTCCTGCACGCTAATGATCTGCGCGCCCGCGCGATCTTTCGCCTGTGCGCAAGCGCTCGCTAGCGCGCCCATGCCTTGGATCGTCACAGGTCTTTGACGCGCACACGCGCTAAATCACCTGCGCGCCATCGTTCGCCAACATGCCATCACGCGCCATTGCTCTCCAACGCGCCATCGATCTCCTGTGCACCATCGTTCTCCTGACCGGCAGCGATCTCCTCTACCCTCGCGCGCTCATTCACCTGCGCACCAACACACCCCCTCACCAGCGCGCCCACTCGCCAGCGCGCCCGCGCTCCTGCAGTCGCCCACGGGCGACCCTCTGAATGCTCCATCGCGTGAGCGCCAGCGCGAACCCCATTCTTGCCGGGATCCGCAGCGCGTGCTTCCGACAGTGACGCGTACTTCCAGAACGCCATCAGGATCGCTACTCACCCAGGACCAGGAAGAGTCACCGGAGAGGTCCAGGCAACATTCTTCCCTTTCTTCATTTCAGGCAAGCCCCGTTGCGTCCACTCCGAAGGATCAGGAGATCCCTTTCCCTCCAGCGGGGATTACTGACACTGCGTCGGTCACCCGTCAGTCTTGGTTTGGTCACCTGATGAAACCGGTGGTGCAGGCTGTAAAGCTGGCCCTCGCTGATCTGGTGCTTAAACCAAAGACAGACTCACCCCCGCTGAAGAGAAGGAGAGGAGTAGACTTCGTGGTTCCAGGGAGAAGTTGGCTCCCAAGAGGTCCAACAGGAAGGCTCCATCCCCTTCGCAGTCGTTTTCTCCGTCTCCTGTGGACGAAGCTTTTTCGTCCTCAGCAGAGTCCAGCGGGGTGAGGGCCTCTCCCACGGCACCAATGGGAGGAACCCCACCTCGAGGAAGAGAAACGTCTCGCGTGGAAGGTACCTTCCAGACCTCTTTGCTGGAGTCCTGTATCCCTCCTAGGAGGGAACCCAAGGACTCAAAGACGATTCCTAGGTCTTCTTCACGGATCCGACCAGAGCCAACCAGACCCCGGGAGAACGTCTACGTGTCTCCCCAAGAAGAGCCTTTGGGGACAGGAGACTTAGCTGCCAGTCCACAGGGAGGAGAGCAGCACGAGTCGGAGCATGCCTTCTGGCAGGTCTTGAATCTGATGAGGCAACTCAACAGGTACAAGGACCTGGAGATCGCCCCTCGCTAAGGCAAGGATACGGCCCTAGACCAAGTCTATGGTACCCAGAAACCCCCAAGGGCCAGTGCAGCTTTGCCTTGGTCCCAGGGGGTGAAGAGTGCCAGAGATAAGGTCGAAGCACAGCTCTCGGAACTCGCCTCCTCCAGCCGTTCTTCTGCCGGGAACAAACTCCTCCCACATCCTCGTTTACAGCAGAGGAGGTATTTTGAGATCATGGGGGAGTCCAGTATAGCTCTTCCCCTCCACCACTCGGTGGAAGAGCTCACTAGGGGAACTCCTCTTGAGAAGCTCTCCTCCCGGCAAGTGACATTCTCGGCATCGGAGATCCTAAGCCAGGAGAAGGTCGCGAAGTGTGTCATGCAAGCCACTTCGTGGCTGGACGTCTGGCTGGGTTCTCTGGGCATCCTATTGCGCTCCGAGTACTTGTCTAAGGAGAGCAATAGGAAGGCCCTGGAGATCTTCCTCCTCTCGGGCACTCGCTCCATCGAGTTCCTGGATCACCAGGTTACCAACCTGTGGGCCAACTCGATCTTAAAGCGACTTGATGCAGTGACCGAGAAGTTCCATCCGAAGGTCCCCGCCGTGGATGTCTGCAGGCTCAGACACTCCATCCTTGGAGGAAGCTTGTTTGAGCCCAAGGATACAGAACGCACAGCTGAGAGGTGGAGGAAGTCGAATCATGATTCGCTCCTCCAAAGGGCCCTCACATCTCGGCCCTACAAGCCTCCAGCTCCACAACAGCATCAAGAGCAGCCTTGCAGGACACCGAAGCAGGCTCCGGCAGCTAAGACGAAGGTGTCTAAGCCACAGCCCTTTCCTGTCCAGGACAAGAGGGGCGGAAAGTCCTCCAGGGGAGGCAGAAATCCTAGAGGGAGCGGCCGTGGCCGTAAACGCTAGGATTGGCAGTCCCCCTGCGTGTCCACCTGTGGGGGGATGCCTACAAAGTTGCGTGCACAGGTGGCAGCAACATGGGGCCGATTCCTGGACGATCTCTGTGATGGGCCAAGGATATCACGTCCCATTCACAACATCTCAACCTCCCCTGACAGCGAATCCAGTGTCGTTGAGCTCCTATGCCATGGGATCGGCAAAGGGGCTAGCCCTTCGGGCAGAAGTCGAGACCATGCTGAAGAAGGATGCTGTCCAAGCTTCTTCAGTCGACTCTGTCTAGTAAAGAAGGCGTCTGGAGGCTGGAGACCCGTCATCGATCTCTCAACTCTGAACAAGTTTGTCAAACAAACTTTGTTCAGCATGGAGACAGCGGACACGGTCAGACTTGCAGTGAGACCACAAGACTTCACGTGCACAGTGGATCTGAAGGACGCATACTTCCAGATCCCAATCCATCCGTCTTCCAGGAAGTACTTGAGATTCAGCCTAGACAGCAAGACCTACCAGTTCAAGGTACTGTGCTTCGGTCTCTCCACAGCACCTCAGGTGTTCACCAGAGTGTTCATCCTGATTTCGTTGTGGGCGCACAGGAACGGCATCCGTCTCCTCCGATATCTGGACGACTGGCTGATCCTGGCAGACTCGAAGTCGACCCTTCTTCGACACCGAGACAGGCTTCTGGGACTTTGCCAAGATCTGGGGATCATGGTAAATCTCGAGAAGTCCTCTCTGCAGCCGACCCAACGACTGGTATATCTAGGCATGTTATTAGACACCAATCTCCACAAAGCCTTTCCATCAGATGATAGGATAGCAAGGCTGAGGAGGGTTGCAGAGCCCTTCCTCAGGCGGGAAGAGCTTCCAGCCCAATCATGGTTACGTCTTTTAGGTCACCTAGCGTCCCTGGCCCGTCCGGTCCCGAACGGCCGTCTCAGGATGAGATCCCTGCAATGACGGCTCAAGTCCCGGTGGAATCAGGGCACCGATTCCCCGGACTCTCTGGTCCCTATGGGATCCACGAAATAGGCGGACCTGTGGTGGTGGCTGATGGACGAAAACCTACGAAAGGGAGTGGATCTTCTCGTCCTTCCCCCGGATTTGACACTGTTCTCGGACGCGTCAAAAGAAGGGTGGGGGGCCCACATTCTGAACCCGAGGGTCTCAGGCCTTTGGTCAGAATCAGAAAAGTACCTACACATCAACCTGCTAGAGATGAAGGCCGTGTATCTGGCCCTTCAACAGTTCCAACGGACCCTGGCGGGCCACTCCGTGGTGGTGATGAGCGACAACACCACGGTAGTGGCTTATATCAACAAATAGGGAGGTACCTTTTCACAACAGCTATCCCATCTTGCAGTAGAGATTCTGAGGTGGTCCGAAGTCCACTCGATAACACTATCAGCTCGCTTCATTCCTGGCAACCCTCTTAATGAGAGAATGCCTTGATGAAGTCATTGAGCTTCAGCACAGCATTCTATTCCCGTGCTGAAACTTGGTGACAGGCAAGAGGGCTCTCGAACTTGGGGAAATTGCTCCCCCAGTTCGAATCTAAATTTCTCTCTTTCTTATCTTTTTCTTCCTCTTTATATTGCTTCAACCTTCTCCTAATATTACAAACTTTCTTTCATGATGCTGTCCCAACCCTATGAGTAAAATTTCCCATATAAATGTGTATATTTTTACAGATATATGTATGTTTATTATTTTGTTTTCTCTCTCTTTATGGCATGGATGTTTCTACATCTGTTATTGCCACTTGGGCGGATGTTTCTACATCCGGTATTGCTGCCTGCTTTGATGAATGGGAAAGGTGTCACAGTTGGGAGGTGTTTGTGCTCAAAGCTATATGTCAGAGTATTGGATGATCTCAGCCATCCCGAAGATGGTTTGGACCTTTTTGGCGGAACTATTCTCAAGTGTTGGGTCTTCGGAATCCAGGGGGATCCAATGCTTGGGGTAGGACTCTCGGCTTTTGGCCGGAAGCCCGTCATTACAGATATGGGGAGGATGATTCCATAGTATCTTGGTCTCAGTCTTAACAGGCGGGTTCAGCTTACACCTGTGCCTCTATATCTGTTTTGATGCTATCCTTCGGGTAGGGTATGGAGTGGACCATCTGGGAAGTATACTCTCACTGTGCCGGTAGTGGAGAGTGCAAATTTCCTTCCCAACATGTGATGCCTTAATGTTCTCAAGCAGGTAAATCAAACTATTCAAAAAATCACTCTTCTCTTTTCTTTATTCTGATGGATTCTTGTGACAATGACCCCACCTCCCCTGGATATGCTGACTCGCCCCCGGCACTGTTGACGACCTCTGGCAATTCATTTAAAGAAAACTCTGTTGACGACGTAGGAACTAAAAAGGACTGTTCTTTAAACATTTGGAAAAAGGGTAATTTGGGCAACACAGGAAAACTGAATGTCCTGCACGTTACCCAAATCCCTTTAGAAGCTAATGATGATGTGCTACGTAAAATATTTGAGTGTTACGGATCAATAAAAGAAATTAGAATGAAACTTCAAGATGATAATTGGGAATCTTGGTTATCATTCAATTGTCATGAGGAAGCATTTAATGCAAGCTGTAACATTGTTAATATTAAAGTAGGTAATATGAGTGTTAAGGGTGCTCTGTGTGATGGGGCACCTAAAGATCTGGATGTCTACAGACCAGCAGACTGGGCTGATAAAGATATAGAGGCAGATATGCCATCCCAAAGAAAGCCAAAACCACCAATGTGGCTTCTTGCTCAATCTGTAGGAGGTACGGAAAATTATTTCAAGATCTGCAAATTTCTTCAGAGAAAGGTAGGTACGATCGCACCTGGAGATATATCTCGATTCGGGAAGAAAAGTTACTTGATAAGGGCCAAGTCATACACACAGTCTGTTATACTGTCCAATTTGAAGACAGTTAATGATGATGTAAAATTGGACATCAAACCCCATCTAAACTTTAGCTATGGAAGGGGAGTGGTTTTTAATAGGGATCTGTATGAATTTACCGAAGAGGAGATATTGGCTATGTGTCCTCTATCAGTGTGGAAAGTACATAAAGTAACTGGAACATCAATGATTGTTCTTACTTTCCAGGATGCCGATGTACCTTCCCACATAGACATAGAAAACGAAAGGATCAGAGTTCAACTTTTTAAGCAGAAGCCACTGCAATGTTATAATTGCTTTAAATTTGGACATCCTTCCAAAGTTTGCAATAATGAAAAAATTTATAATACTTGCTCCAATATTTACCATGGGGATTGTACACTTGAGGCAAGGTGCTTAAACTGCAACTCTAATCATAAATCTAATGATAGGAGCTGCCAGTTTTATAAGTTAGAAGAGGCTGCCCTCAATAAATCAATTATTGAACATGTAAGCGTGGGGCATGCAAGAGATTATTAAATAAATCTAATACTTATGCAAAGACATTAAAAACAGGAGAAAAAGTTCCTCGGGAATCATCTCACCCACCTATTACTATAGGTAGTTCTCGAAAAAGGAATTCACCATCTATTGATAACGTGCTGCATAAGACAAGAACATCTCCTCCTAAAGATTTATCATTGAGTATCAACAAAAAGACATTGCCCACCACTATCAAACCTTTGTCCCCCATTACAAAGGATAGTACTAACCTCTCTCAGGCCATATCCTTGCCTGATTTAATGGAGATTCCACCTGACACCAAGTTATCAGGTGTACCTGTGGTGGGGAAGCTACAAAAACCTGGTAACTCACAACCTATTAATCGTAAAAGAGAGAGACCTCCATCTCTCTCACCCCCTTCCATAAGAAATATTAGAATTATGACATCAAATAAATATGATGTTTTGTCTGTTGATGTTCCCGATCAACCAGAAGACAATTTAAATAAATCAGAAATTCAAGTTGAGGTCCACCATCCCCCTCAACAAATAGATAAAAAAGATACAAAGAAAAACACCAACGTTAAACCCAACATAACAAGACCACCTCTGAAGAAACCTACTGGTAATAATGTTAGATTAAAAACTGCTAATGGGAAGACCTCATCCAAGATGTCTTCCCGAAATAATCCATAGTTTTCTCCTCAATTTTGTAATGGAACTGTCAGGGTTCAAGGGCGAAATTTGAAGAACTTAAGCTCCTAATTCATGAACATTCCCCCATAATTGTACGTCTACAGGAAAGTATGCTTGATGCTAACACTCCTAGTCCTCGAGAGTATGTTAGCTATAGAACACCATATAATCAACAAGCAGGGAGCCATGGCGGAAGTCTCATGTACATTCATCGAGATGTTCCCCAAATACCTATGTCTATACGTACAACCCTGCAGGCAGTTGTTGTACAAATTGATATAGGGAGAAAATATACAATATGCTCTCTGTACTTACCTCCAAATGATAATATTTTATATGATGATTTAGCAGAGGTCATTCAACAACTCCCTCAACCTTTTCTCTTACTGGGAGATATGAATGGTAGACATCCTTTATGGGGAGATGTTTTGGCCAACACAAGGGGCAATATTATCTCATCAATTGTGGAGAATGAGGATGTGGGACTCCTTAATACAGGAGAGCCCACACACTTTCATGTTCAGACAGGTACCTTGTCATGTATTGACCTATCAGTTGCAAGCTCTAACTGCCTTCTTGATTTTGATTGGAGGACATTAGATGATTGGCATACTAGTGATCATGCACCAATCATTATAAACACCAACAAGGGTCCGCCTTTGCAAAGATCGCCACGTTGGAATCTAGACAAGGCAGACTGGGTTAAATTTTGTGAGCTAAGTGAAATCGAAGGGAGAGCAGAACAGTTTGAAAGTATTGATGATGCCATAGACCTACTTAATTGAACTCTTCATACAGCAGGAGTCTATTCAATTCCCAAAACAACAGGGTTATTCAAACGACGACCAGTCCCTTGGTGGTCTCCAGAACTAACTGCACTCCACCGAGCCACAAGAAGATCTCTTAACACGATTGTGTAGACGCAGAACTGATGAGAATTTAATTATGTACAAGAAATGTAGAGCACAGTTCCGCCGTGCCATGAAAGAAGCAAGGCGCCAGTCATGGATGTCTTTTGTTTCCTCCATTAACAGTAGAACACCACCATCTTCTGTGTGGAGGAAAGTAAAAAAGATAGCTGGCAAATTCACTCCCAACCCACCACCAGTGTTGAAGGTGAATGGCCAGTATGTAACTGAAGCAAATGAAGTTAGCAATGACCTGGCTAATCATTTTTCAAATGTATCCAGCAAGTGTGAAGGAGCCCCTGGTCACCAGTATAGGAGCACTGAAGAAAAGAAAATTTTAAATTTTGCAACAAGAAGGGAAGAGTCGTATAATTCTCCTTTCACTGAAAGAGAATTTGATTCCGCACTTGCTCATTGCAATGATACAGCCCCTGGACCTGATGGAATTCCATATGCAATGATTAAACATGTACATTTTAGTACAAAGATATTTATTTTAAGCATTATTAATATAATATGGCAGGATCATAGTTACCCAAGTGTTTGGGAACTAGCCATTATTTTAGCCTTTTTAAAACCCGGTAAAGACAAGTTTTTAGCAGCAAACTATCGTCCTATTGCATTGACATCTTGTTTATGTAAAATCATGGAGAAGATGGTCAGTGCAAGGCTGATGTGGTACCTTGAAAAGAAAGGTATTTTATCATTGATTCAATGTGGATTCCGAAAAATGCACTCAACGACTGATGTGTTGATACGACTTGAGTCTTCTATTTGTGAAGCCTTTGCTTCCAAACAGCACCATGTTACAGTATTTTTTGACCTTGAAAAGGCATATGATACCACATGGAGATATGGTATACTTAAAACCATTCATGAAATCGGATTGAGAGGAGAGCTGCCACTATTTATTCAGGCATTTCTTTCACATAGAGTTTTTCAAGTGAGAGTTGGGGATACTCTATCAGAGAGTAAGTGCCAGGAAGGAGTTCCTCAGGGTAGTGTGCTGAGTGTAACCCTTTGCACTAGCAATTAATAGGATATCCTCAGCCATTCCCCAGGATGTTCTCTCAACATTATTTGTGGATGATCTCTCAATATCATTTGCTGGCACTAGAATGGCAATGGTTGAGAGAAAAATCCAACTCGCTATTGATAAAATTATCCAGTGGGCTGACATGAATGGATTTAAGTTCTCGACAAGTAAAACTACCATTGTCCATTTTTGTCGTATCCGGGGAGTACATCCAGACCCGGATATATACATTAAAGGTCAACGGATACCATGTGCAAGAGAAGCTAAATTTTTAGGTTTGATATTTGATTGTAGGCTTACATGGGTTTCTCACCTAAAAGCGTTAAAAGCTAAATGTGTTGAAGCTCTGAATATCTTAAAAGTATTGTCCCATACATCATGGGGGGCAGACCGCAATAATACTATTTTAAAATTATACAAGGCCTTGATTTTTTCCAAAATTAGTTATGGTTGTGAAATATATTCTTCAGCCACCCCAAGCCAGTTAAAAATATTAGACTCGATACATCATGCAGGTATTAGATTGTCTACTGGAGCTTTTAAAACCTTGCCTATCCCAAGTCTCCTTGTTGATGCTGGAGAGTTACCTCTAGACCTTTACCGAATGTCTTCCATTATTCGGTATTGGTTTAGATTGCAAAGACTCCCTAACTCTCTAGCCTTTCAGACTGCAAGCCTTGTAAGACACGCATCATACTTTCCAAAATCTCCTCAACCTTATGGCTTTTGGGTGAAACGATTATTAAACAGTCTAGATATAATTAGAAGTAAGGTACTTCCATTCAAGGTATCAATAACGCCTCCATGGAAGTTACCAGAGATATCTTTTTGTAAATATTTTATTGGAGATAAGAAGAATATGTCAGACCTAGAAGCCAGGTGTCTTTTTAATGACCATGTTAAAGAACATAGAGGATCAACTGTTATCTATACTGATGGCTCCAAATCTGATGCTGGCGTTGGATTTGGAGTACATAGTAATGGTTTTAATTGTAGAGGTGCACTTCCTCTGACCGCTTCCATATTTACTGCTGAACTGTATGGCATATTAACCGCTATTGAGAAAATAGCGTTGGAGAAGGAGGGTAATTTTACAATTTTTAGTGATGCAAGGAGTGTCCTTCAAGCTATAGAAGTTTTTAATTCTAATAACCCTGTAGTTTTAAAGATTTTAGAATGGCTTTTTATTATTGGACGGAGAGGTATAACAGTTCAATTTTGTTGGGTTCCAGCACATGTAGGTGTGTCTGGGAATGAGAAGGCAGATTCACTGGCTAAGAAGGCTGCATCCGAGTTGCTGCCAAGAAGGTATCCCATTCCCTGTAATGATTTCTTACCTGACATCAAGAAATTGGTTTGCAATAAATGGCAACAGCAATGGGATAGCCTAGATGGGAATAAAATGCGAGAGGTAACAAATGTCATATCTCCATGGAGGTATAATATGATGCCCCGAAAATGGGAGACGTCTCTTTGTCGTCTCCGTATTGGTCACACTCGGTTGACACACGAGTTTCTGCTGAAGGGCCAACACCAACCGTATTGTGACACCTGATTAGTACCTCTAACAGTGAGGCATTTGTTGACCGAATGCCCCAATTATAACAACTTAAGGAATAGATATTTGTTTGAGGCTCGAGGTGAGGGTGGCAGGTTCATCCTTGCCAAGATTCTTGGAAATGTAGTGTCCTACTATGCAAGTGGCATTTTTAGATTTATTTCAGAAGCAGGTCTTCTGAAAACTATTTAACTTTTATGACATTCAACTTTTATGATTTTAATTGAATACTCTTTTATTTTATTTTATTTTTTATTTTTGTATACATGAATTAAATGTTACCGGCGTCAATGACCTTAGATGTCAGGATGCCTGAAAACTTTAAATCAATCAATCAATCCTTGGGATAGATCACCATTTCCTTGGGAACTTTATCCAGTCTAACAAGAGCTTCCTCGGTCAGACGAGCAAAACCGGGGAAGGGGAATTGGAGACCCGGCGGGTAGAATTCAAAGTCCTCGATAGGCCGGGTGCCACATCCCTCGATGGTCAGCATGCCATCTTTGAAAGGGGGAGTGCAAAGTCATTCTCCACGGGTTGTTCTTGGTGAACTCCGGGAGCCTAGAGGCGTCCGGGATGGCGTACTGCTGTTGTTGCGGCAACCCCGAACGCATGAGGCTCTCCACGAGACTCTCTTGGTTCTGCATTCTCTCAGTGAGGGACGTCGTCATAGAACTGATCTGATCCAGTAATTTGCTGGAAAAGGCATCCGGATCAAAGGAAGCCACCGGGGTAGTTTTGGGGCTGTCTTCGTTCTCGATTCATGAGAGGAAGAAGAGGCGACAGCTGAGTCTTTGGGGACTCTAGAAGAGGAAGCCTTGACTGACTTCAGGGATTTGGAAGACTTGCTGGCCTTCAGTAAAAGTCTACGTTGAGACTTAACCTTAGGGGTAACCGGACGTGGCCTGATATCAGCCACGTGTTTCTCCGAGAACCCCCTGAAAAGAAGAATTAGCTGAAGATGTAGAAAAAGACGGACTAAGGAGAGGAATCTTAGCCCGGGACCCACCTGCCTCACCTACCTCCCTACCTAGCTCCGGCTCGTCGAGAGCCATAGGCTTGATGTCGAGGTTGATGGCTGCGACGTCCTCCACGATTGCTTCACCCATGACTTCCTGGTCCTCAGATAGGAGCAAAGCTTCATTAATCTTGGTTATGATGGGGTCCGCCACGTCCTTGGGGACCGCAGCCGAGGTCTTGGCATTGGGGTAAATCAAGGTACACATCTCCTCGGACAAGACGTATGGTTTCTTGGCCTTGATGTTGCGGGCGAACCCGCCGACCCAGACCTTAAGGGTCGCCAGGGCCGAGGTCTTAGAAGACTGAGAGCTCTGAAAGAAAATAGACCGTTACTAATGGCAAAGTGACTTTGACGAAGGAAGTGTAAAAAACATGTAGGCCGTGATAAAAGGTTAATTCGATCAGAGATTACAATGGAGATAACAGGAAAATCCAGAGATTAAATCCGAAGTAAATCTAGATAGTAACGACAGGAACACCTACCGAGTCCGAGGTGAGCGTGGAGACCAGCCCGTAGTAGACTACGCAGTTGTCAGGATGCCAGACGATTAGGTCGTCCACCTGGACAGCGCAGTGAGCATGCGACCTGCAAACCTCGTGGCCGCACGCTGGCTGGAGCACGGCCGCGCAGGCTGTCATCTGATAGCGGACCACCTGTAATAATAACGATACATGAGTATCCCATAGTGGGTTAGTATCCCAAAGGGAATCCGGGTGCTCCTGGTACTAAAATTAAACCCGTATAAAACCGGGATAAAGACTATGAATAACATTCCGAACCGGTATAATAATCGGTGGGAAAAACTTAGCATAAGTATAATGAAAAAATAACATAAATCCGTATGTAGTTATGATCATTCAATAAGAGTATTGTCAATAAAATGAGGAGATATACTATCCCGTCGATACCGGGGAAGTATAGAATAAATTATTATAATAATAATAACATTTATACCGTTGGCTCCGGGGAGACAACTGAGGTGGACCCGGGGGTCACAACCGGCCTACCGGGGTAGGCGAGTCGAAAAGGGAGGGAGGAGGGGAGCCAATGACTCCCCGCCAGCCCCAAGGACCTTAACGAACAGATAGTATACCATAGTAGACAATAAATGTAATGAAGCTCAATAAAATAAATCTCTAGCGTGATTCCCCGATAAGCTCAATAAAAGGACTACAAACGACGAGACCCCGTAGGGTACGGAACGTAACCGAGGGAATCACGCTGAATAACCCAATACTCAACCGAGATCTCCCCAGCCGATCGATGGCCAATCAGAGCGGCGGAGGAAAAATGGTTACGACAAGGCATGAAAATGAGCGTACTAGACTAAAACCTCGACAGTGTTCTCGGCTCCGATTAGGGGAAGGAGTCAGAAGGTATCCCGGGAGAGGGATGGAGGGGGTGGGGGGAGGCTGGGGAACGAGAGGACTCGACCCGTAAGGCAAAACAGCTGACTCCAAAGTCTCTGAGAGACGTGAGGTATCCCTGGAGGGGGATGAGGGTATGGGTTACCATACACCGATAAGGGGAGGAGCTTGCGAGAACTAGCCAATGGTGGGGCTCGAGGCGAACAAGTGGGACCGGGGGAGGCCAGGAGTACCAACCTGACCGAAGGAACCACGAAATAACAAAACGGAATGATCATAAACGGATAATAAAATGTAAAATAATGTGAAATAATGTAACAAAATGTGACATCGACCTAGGTTCTAGTCATGCGTAAGCTTAAAAATAAAATAGTAAGAGAGGGATGCAGGGGAATGGCAGGGAGAGAATAACAAGCCGAGCCCTCCAGCGCGGGTAGGTACCGAGCTGGACAGGGGGGCCAACATAACTTCTACATCGGGTAGATGCCGATCGGTAGGATAACAAAACTAAAATAAAAACTGCCCAGCGAGATTCCCACTCAAACTAAAGCGATAAACATAACTAGGTGGTATAAGCAATAAACACTAGATAAAAAACACCATAACGCGGTAACAAAAAACCATCTAGGAACGCGCCCGAAGGCAAGCAAGCAAGCCAACCTAAAGTTCAAAATCTATGATACGTAGTATAATATCATAATAACAAGGTGTTAATCGGTGAGAAACTCCAGTGCACGTAAAAGGTTCGAAACGAAAAACAATCAGTATAGAAGACTAATTGTAAAACGCTAAGAACGAGCGAAGGAGGTAGCTGCCGCGAAGCGGGGCCAACGAATGAAGAAAAAACAAAAACTTTAATAAAAGTAAAAATAATGGCAATGCTACCTCCAAAAGCTCAAAACTCATAGATCTGGTACTTAGATGGGGAGACATGGGAATCCGACATCTTGCACAAAAGCGGAGGAAAAACACCGAAAACACAGCGACAAAAAACACAACAGCGAACAGCTATGATGCTATGAAAGGAGTGACGTCATTGGCGTGGGTTGAGTTGGTGGTAGTAGCGTTCGGTGGTGGGTGTTGAACGGCACCTCGCTGTAACGGGGATATTGAAGAGGAGATATCTAAATGGTGCTAGACATCTGGTTGAGATTTATCACGCCCCAGTATTTTAGCGATGTGAAAAAATTAATAGTAGTTGGGAAAAATACAAAGCATTTCCAAATATAACATTTTATTCAATGTAAAGATTTCAATTTTTCTTAAATAGGTTTAAATGTTTTGCAAGCATAATGTATATGTTTAAGGGGTATGTATATATTTTTGTTTGGTCCTACCAACTGTCTTAACAACATTTGTTTTTGCAGCACGCCCTACTCTCTGTAGGGTTTGAATGTGTAACCAGAGTTTGAGTCAATAGAATTACTGTACTGTACAAGAATAGGTTCCTTCATCAAGAAAAGAAAAAAAAGAACAGATACGGCAGACATTTATGTTGACAGAAGTTCCCAATTGTAAGGAAAGTTTACTCGAGACCACTATATGTACAGTATATAGGAACAGAGTATCTGTCTAGTACTGCTCATAACAATTATGAATGTGGTTGATGGCCTGTTACCAGTGTGTAGTGGTGTGTGTGTCTGCTCTGTATTCATTTTACACTGCCTGTGAACTGTAAGTACCATCATGTGTTTGACTGAATAACACCACAACCAATGTATTATAAGGCCATTGGCGATTGCTCGTGTTGTTGACAAAATTTTTGAGACATTATTATTGTGGGCCTGCAGAGACCTGCACGGCATCGTATGCGGCCTTACCGTTTAGAGTATGATAATTTTAAGTGACTTTGCAGTTTAGTGGTGAACTGGATATTGAAAGGACAGTAGTGTTTCAGGGGAAAGTATTGTAGTTCAGTAGTCTCACAGATTTATATGTTTCTTATGGGTGGTTGGTTTGAGATGGCTTAGTAAATGTGAGTGACCAGTATGTGAATAATTATTCTATTCTTTTTCAAAATTTGTTTATCTTGTTATCCTGTTGCTGAAGCTTGATGTAAAGGGATGTTAATTGTGCCCTAAATCTGATTATTGGAATTGATAGATAAATATAATTTTTTTTTTAGTTATAAAAGAAAGAAAGAATTTATTTGTAAATATTCATCTGTCAATTCCAATAATCAGATTTAGGGCAAAATTAACATCCCTTTACATCTTAAATAGGTGAGCGAGCTGGGTTCAACCTGGCATTCCTATGCAACTTTTTTTCTCTGGTAAATTCATAGCAGTTATATACCTTAGAAATGATACAAAAGGAGCATTCCATGGAGCGGCACAGGTGGAGCCCAGAAAGACCATATGTAATCCCTTTTGTTTCTCCCGATGTTTTTCTATCATCTGTCTCAAAGCAAATATTGCTTCTACAGTCCCTCCTCCTGGTATGAATCCAAATTGTTCCTCACCAATTGTTGTTTCATCTCCGAATCTCTTCTCAATGATCTTCTCTCATATTTTCATTGTATGGCTTATCAGCTTTATGCCTCTGTAGTTGCCACATTCCTGAATGTCTCCCTTCCCCTTATAGATGGGAATGATTAGGCTTCTTCTCCATTCCTCTGGCATCTTTTCCTGATTGAAGATCTTCTGCATCAGGTCCCACAAGATATCTATGCCTTCCTCTCCAAGACTCTTAAATACCTCTACTGGTATAATATCCGGTCCTGTAGCCTTACTATTTTTCATCTTCTTTACTGCTTGTTCTACTTCTCTTCTAGTCACTCCTATGGTAACTGTCTCGTTTGGGAGTCCATCTTCAAATACTGTTCTTGGGTTCTCCTCATTCAATAGTCCTTCAAAATAAGTTTCCCAACTTCTTTTAATTTCACTCTGTTCTGCTAGAACTATGCCATTGCTATCATTTATTTGCCTTATAATGTGGCAGGTCTTTGGATGCAGCATCTCTTGCCTTAGCAATTCTTAATATTTTCTTCCTCCTTCTGGTGTTTCCATCTCTCTATAGATTTCATTTATGTCCTGCAAAGGATCTTGCTATATAATTCACCCTAAGCTTCTCCCTTTGTATAGTACAGGGTCATCTTGCAAGAGGCTCTGCCAGGAAGAAGAAGTATTATTAACTTTAATAAAACATCTAGACTACATCTTCTGTCAGTCAGTGAAGTTAGATCCACTGAACAAAGATAAAGTAATTTACAAACATCAAAGATGTTTTCTAAACATCGATTGATGACCTTTGACGCGGTATCTTTGCATGGCGTTGCAAGTGAAAACTTTACTGCAACAAACGATTACTTATCATGCGTTTGCAATAGCGAGTCATTTAAAATCCATGCTGAAACATGACAGAGGTTGCGTAGCCTTGATAAACAAGTTGTGGTTGCAGTTCAGTACACCCATCAACAAAACCGGTGTCGCCTGGCCAGACCCGACTTGGAGAGATCATGCCCTTCTTTCCCTGAAAGGTGGACGAAGTGAAACAACCGAGACGTCGTTAGAATGGTTCGAATGTCAGGAGGAGGGAAATTACCGATATCACTCAATGAAATGCGATGATGAATGAAATTATATATGTATATATATATATATATATATATATATATATATATATATATATATATATATATATATATATATATATATATATAATATATATGTATATATATGTATATATATATGAGATTGAGAGGTCTTATCTCTTATTCTATTAAGAAATGCTATAGTTTTCGTGAAAAATTATCAAAAAAATATAATCACACATATATTTGAATTCATATGAGAGAGAGAGAGAGTTCAAGGATAAGTTAGATAAGATCATAAGAACTCTCCAAATGCTTAAACTAAATTGCTCTACCAAAGAGCAAATAGTCTCGGCGGATGGACTTTAAAGTCATTTAGACATCCAAAATTCTTGGAACCCTCTCTCTCTCTCTCCCCCTCTCTGTATATATATATATATATATATATATATATATATATATATATATATATATATATATATATATATATATATATATATATATATATATATATATATATATATATTATATATATTATATTATTTAGTGTCCAAAGGATCACACAAAACTTCTAACTTCTTTGCAAGCTTGTGTTGGATTTGTATTTCTTTAGGGTGAAGATTCCATGTCCCAAAGCTGTTCAGTGACCAACTAAACACAAAACCAAACCCAAACCATGTGTGATATTGGTTGAATTTTAGGCGTAGTCCCTGGTCACGTGTTTTTTTTTTTTTTTTTTTTATCCAATCGTGGTTTGGTTATGGATTGTTTGTTATTTTACTGAAAACACCCCGTCATATTCCTTTTTCTTGAATCGTAACAGCAGTAAGGAACCAATGTCTTATTCTATTTCATGAACTCTCATAGCGATTTGTGGTGGTTAACCTTTTTCAATGCATGCTCTCTTTTCAAATCAGCATGAAATTTTTGCACCCCTGAAGTGTTGAAATACAAGAGAAAACCACTTAAATGCAATGATATAAAGTGATCTGATATGTAGTAAATGAAAAAATAAAAAAGGCTTCTAGGACAATTGCTGTGTTACTTTTTTTGCAGAAAAAAGTAAACCTGTGTATAAGGATTTATTTATTTTTTTTTTTTTTTCAAATTCATGCGGTTAGGAACCGACCACACACCTCATAGGGGAGCAGGCATCTTTGATTAAGAAACATGAGTGAGATCAATCACAACTTTGTTGATACCATTGTCATTAATTGTGGCTATTAGGGATTGCTGTCCGTCCATTTGCTATTTAGGTGTTGTTTTTGGTTCAGTTTGTAAAGAATGAAGCTATTTATAGTTGTGCTATTCATAATTTTCCGACAATTGTCACTCAAATTACTAAATATGATATCCATAACTACCAAAACTTAGTTACCTTGGACAATTTTGACAAGGGAAATTTTAATTCTATAATAATTTTATAAGCTTGCAGTAGAAACCTATATATAACCGGAAGAAATAAGTCTAATTTTGATCTTATACTTTTCTTGCATGTTGGTTTGGTTTTTGAAATGGCGGAGACCATCTAATTTCCCCAAACTGGTGGGTTATGGATTCTTTGGGCAATTAGTATCAATTTGTAAAACCAGCTCAGTCCACGTCTTTAGGTTGGACTATACATGTATACGTTGCCCATAAATTATACACGCCAAGTTCTGTAGCTGATGTTTTTATTCATTATGGCTAAAAATTAGCAATGGCAATAATTGATTATTCTAGACTGAGAAGATACTATAGGATATCCTATTCTGGTATAGGATTTACATATATCACTTAGTTGAGTCACCAACATTATTTTTTTTAACATGGCTATCATTTCAATTATTGGCATTTTATGCCATATTGCATGTAAAAAAATGATAAATGAATAAAAATTTGATTTATTTTATGTTAAATTACATGTAACGAAATAAAGATATATGTAACAATATAATTGGATGTATTTCTTGTTATATTCCATGTAAAAATAATAAATAAATAACAAAGGCAACAGTTTTATTGTATACACATCATGCATTATATTGCATGTAAATATAAAGATTTAGAATGCGGTGTTACAAATGAATGACCTTGTCAATAGCTGGTCCAACCCCCGTGTGCATCTATCACCTCGTTCGCAAATGTTTGGTCGGCGTCGCACTGACTCCCATACCTCTCTCACCGATTGGTCAATAGCATCACATGTCCGTTCTGGTCCCATCTTTATTTCCTGCTTCATTATTCCCCACAGATTCTCAATAGGGTTAATAGCATAGCCTTTGATAGGCCAGTCCATCATCAGAATTTCAGGGTGCCTCCTGAACCACTTGGTCACAATATGGGCTGTGTGTATTCGGCTATTGTCTTGGACAAATATGATGGGCTCGCCGTCGGGGATTGCCATGGTTCTTACTGTTGGCAGCATCACATCATCAAGAATAGATATATATTTCCCGGCATTCAAGGTGCCGTTAATTCTTACTAATTCCCCTGGGCCAGAACTTGACATCCATCCTAAATAACTTACCCCAACCCTTCCACTACTGGCTCTCTCCTGAATATTGTTTGGATCGTATCTTGTGCCGATGCAACGCCAGACATGCCTTGCTCTAGCCTCAACTGACGTGAAATAAGTTTAATCGCTAAATATCACATTTTTCCAAAATTCTAAATCTTCAGCTAGATGTTGTAGAGCAAAGCCTAGACGGGTGTCACGGTGCTATTGCTCAAGCTGTTCTTTGACAGCTGGAACATGACAGCTGATCGAGTGCTCCCTCAGTCGACGTCTAGTTGTTTGTGCAGTACACGGGAGATGAAGTTCTTGTGTGATAGCTACAGATGCTTTCATGTAGTTAGTTGCCAGGATTTGTTGATCTTGCTGTGGTGTTGTCACTCGATGTCATCCTATCCTTCGTCTATTTGCTAATGTTCCTTCTTCACGCCATCTTAATATCCACCTCTGGACTGTGCGAGTTGACACTCCAATGCTGATAGCAATATCTCGGGTCGGAACACCACGCTCCCACTCACCAACGATCCGGCCTCTTTGAGTTATACTCTCAACAGTGTTGTCTTTGTTTGCTACTGCCATCTCTACAAATATTGTCGTATATATGAATAATATATATGGATCATAGAGCACAATGTCATATATTACAACAATTATTCCAAATAAACAATATAAACAAAACCACTGAAACCAACACCTACCTATTACAAATACTCCTTATTACCAAAGAATTATTTTACCCAATACCTGAAAACACCTGGCTGTCAAGACCACTGGCTTTTGGATTGCCAATTCTTTGCTGTGTTCCACGTCACCTCGTGTGCCAGGACCCACCCCCTCCCCTCAAAACTATCGTTCAGTATTCAAACGATGATATGAATAATGTTAGAACGATATATGGCACTTTTCATTGCGAGTTGGAATCATTGATATTGCTATTAATTGTTATCAATAAGGGTATTACCATCATCATCATCACTTCATGTTAATAAGCAAACCTCGTCAAGCCATACATGAATAAAAAACGGCATTAGCCGGCCGGCCCCCTTAAGATCACCCAATTGCCACCTCTCCCCCACCATCTTTAACCCCCACCTGGTTATATCCTTCTACCCCCATCCCCACATGTTCAAGGTTTAAAGGTCTGACAGTTTTGTTGAGATCCTTCAGGTGGAAGTTTTTTAGAAAATAAAAACAAAATACTAAGATGACAATGTTTCATAGATTTTGCTTTCCAAGTGTTTACAATTATGTTAAAACTATAAACAACGAAGTAAATATGCAAAAGACTGATTGAAAAGATATCAAGAGTAATGGATTTTTTGAAGAGCTTACCGGGAGCACACCTATAAGGTGTTGGATATCAGGTCATGAAACGACAAATAAAATTGTAATACAAAAAGTCAATGCTAGACTCGGACCTTTGAGCAATCGTCACAAGGGAAGGAGGTACGCTTGGAAATGAGCAAATTGCCAAGATAATTTGATTGATCGATTGATTGATTAGGAGTTTTCTAGTATCCTAACATCTAGGCTATTGCTGCCGAATCAGATAATTTGAGTAAACAATGTGTTAATAGTATAATCTTTAATACCCTACATGCTATATACCACACCATCACTATAATAACGCACCAATAACCAGTTTTATCGCATGTCATTTCATATATTTAATTTTCACCAATCACTTCTGAAACAATATAAATTATGTTAACTGATGATGCATTTTAAATCCCCAACCTTAAACAAATATAACTGATATAGCAAATAATACTATTTTCTTTAAGAGGGCCGGAGCCAAGTAGCCCGTGCTAAAAGTTGACCCCATCCTCACCGAGATACGTGGCTCATGATCGAAATCAAAGGAAACAGTGAAATAAACAACTAAACCTTTAAACCTTATTACCTTCGAAATTTTGAACAAAGGCCATTTATTAATGATTGGTGACCCAATAGGTGCTATTTGAAATGATACATTATTAGCGCCTACATATATTACGTACAGTGTGTATGTATGTGTGTGGAGAGAGAGAGAGAGAGAGAGAGAGAGAGAGAGAGAGAGAGAGAGAGAGAGAGAGAGAGAGAGAGAAAGAGAGAAACTGCTTAGGAAAATGAAAACGAATGATATTTCTTTCCAAAAATATTCCAAAATTTTTTCAAGGAAATTCAAATAATTCAGTTATGATAAAATCTCTTGATGAATTGGTTTCGAAATATTAGATTACAGTTCTTGAAAGAATAAAAAAGTTCTTTCGTTTTTCATATATATTTCTTTCATCATCGCATTTCTTTAAGTGATATCGGCAATTTCCCTTCTCCTGACATTCGAACCATTCCAACGACTTCTCGGTTGTTTAACGTCGGCCACCTTTTCAGTGCAAGAAGGGCATGATCTCTCCAAGTCAGGTCTCGCCAGGCGACACCGGTTTTGTTGATGGGTTGTACCTTGAGTTCATTCATCCCTCAATAGTCTCTGAGGGGTAAAGAGTGCCTTGAGTACATCCATCCCTAAGCATTTTTTGAAAGGTAAAAATTCCCATAAGTTCATCCATCCATCAACATTCTATGAGAAATAAAAGCTGCCTGAATTTACTCCATCATTCAATTTTCAGTGAGAGGTAGAACTTGCCTCAAGCTCCTTTATCCAAAAACAGTCTTTGAAAGGTAAAGACTACCTAAAGCTCAACCATCACTCAATATTTGGTGAAAGGTAACGAATGATTCAAGTTCATCCATCCCTCTACAATCTTTGAGAAGTAAAGATTGCTTAAAGTTCACCAATCCCTCAACATGCTGTGAAAGGTAAAAACTACATCAAAGTTCATCTATCATTCAACATTCTGTGAGAGGTAAACACTGCCTCATGTTCATCCATCCCCAAAATATCTATGAAAGGTAAAATCGGCCTCAAGTTCATCCATCCCTTAACAGTCATTGGAAAATTAAAATAGCTGTAAGTTCATATATCCTTCAACATTCTGTGGAAGATAAAAACTGCCTCAAGTTTATCGTTCTCTCAACAGCCTGTGAAAGGGAAAGAGTGCCTTAAGTCCTTCCATTCCTACACATTTCTTAGAAGGTAAAGATTGCCTCAAGTTCGTCCATCCATCAACATTCTTTGAAAGGTAAAGGAATCATAAACTTCAGCCATCACTCAACATCTTGTTGCATGTAAAGAGTGCTTTACGTTCACCCATGCCTCAACACACTGTGAAGGTAAAAACTGACTTAAACTCCTCCATCTCTTAACAATCTCTGAGAGGTAAAGCCTGCCCTAATTTCATCAATTCAAAAACCTTCTGTGGAAGGTGGAAACTGCCTTAAGTTCATCCATCCCTCAAAATTTTCTGAAAGGCAAAAACTTCCTCAAGATCACCCATCCCTCAACATTTGTTTAGAGGTAAACATTTTCTTAAGTTCATCCCTCCTTCAATATTCTTTGGAAGGTAAAAACTGCCAGTTTATCCATTCCTCGACATTCTTTCAGTAGTAAAAACTTCCTTGAGTCCATATATCCCCCAACAGTCTTGGAAAGGTAAAGTGTACCTTTAGTTCATCCATCCCTCAATAGTTTCTGATGGGTTAAGAGTGCCTTGAGTACATCCATCCCTAAACATTCTTTCAAAGGTAAAAATTCCCCTAAGTTCATCCATCCACCAACATTTTATGAAAGGTAAAAACTGCCTGAAATTACTCCATCATTCAATTTTCAGTGAGAGGTAGAACTTGCCTCAAGCTCCTTTATCCAAAAACAGTCTTTGAAAGGTAAAGACTGCCTAAAGCTCAACCATCACTCGAAATTGAGTGAAAGGTAACGAATGATTCAAGTTCATCCATCCCTCTACAGTCTTTGAGAGGTGAAGATTGCTTAAAGTTCACCAATCCCTCAACATGCTGTGAAAGGTAAAAACTACATTAAAGTTCATCCATCATTCAACATTCTGTGACGTAAACACTGTCTCATGTTCATCCATCCGCAAAAAAGCTATGAAATGTAAAAACGGCCTCAAGTTCATCCATCCCTCAACAGTCATTGCAAAATTGCCATAAGTTCATATATCCTTCAACATTCTGTGGAAGATAAAAACTGCCTCAAGTTTATCCTTCTCTCAACAGCCTGTAAAAGGGAAAGAGTGCCTTAAGTCCATCCATCCCTAAACCTTTTTTAGAAGGTAAAGATTGCCTAAAGTTCATCCATCCATCAACATTCTTTGAAAGGTAAAGGAATAATTAACTTCAGCCATCACTCAACATTTTGTTGTATGTAAAGAGTGTTTCACGTTCATCCATCTCTCAACATTCTGTGAAAGTTAAAAACTGCCTTAAACTCCTCCATCCCTTAACAATCTTTGAGAGGTAAAGACTGCCTTAAGTTCAGCTATATCTCAACATTCTGTGAAAGATAAAAAAGGCTGTAATTTCATCCATCCCTCAATATTGTGGAGGAAGGTAAAAGGTGATCTAAGGTCATACATACCTCAACAGTCTGTGAAATATAAAAATTGCCACAATGTCATACATCCTTCAACATTTTGCAAAAGCTAAAACTGCCTACCTCATCCCTACCTCAACAGTCTGTTAGAGGTAAAAACTGCTTCAAGATCATTAACCCTTCAACATTCTTTGAAAGGTTAAAACTGCCTTAGGTTCATCCGTTTCTGAACATTTTGTGGAAGATAAAAAATGCCTCAAGTTCATTCATATCCAACATTCTGTGACAGGCAAAACCTGCATCAAGGTTGACCATCCTTCAATATTATGTTGAAGGTAAAAACTGTCTCAAGTTCATCCATACCTCAAAATTCTTTGGAGGGTAAAATAAAACTCCCTTAAGTTCGTCCATCCTTCAGCATTCTGTGAGAGGTAAAAAAGTGCGTTAATTTCATCCATACCTCAAAATCGGTGGAAGGTATAAACTGTCTCAAGCTCAATCATGACTCCACATTCTGTGTTAGGTGAAAAACTACCACAGGTTTATTCATCCTTTAGCATTCTGTGAGACGTGAAAACTACCTTAAGGTCATCCATACTTCAATAATCTGTGGAAGGTAAAAAATGTAAGTTCATCCATCCCTAAACATTCTTCGAGATGTAAGAACTCCCTTAAGTTCATTCATCCCTCAATATTCTGTGAGAGGTAAAAACTGCATAAAATTCATCCATCTAAAACTCCCTTAAGTTCATCCACTCATCAACATTCTGTGAGAGGAAAAAACGGCCTTAACTTCATCCATCCTTGAATAGTCTGTGGAAGGTAAAAACGGCCTTAGGTTTTCCACCCCTCAACATTCTTTGAAAAATGGAAATTGCCACAAGTTCAACCATCGGTGAATATTTTGCGAGAGGTAAAAACTCTCTTAAGTTCATTCATCCCTTAAATCCATCTCTCAAAATTCTGTAGAGGGCTCAAGGTATTACATACCTCGATGTTCTGTGGAAGGTATAAACTGCCTTAAGTTTATCCATTCCTAAATATTCTAGGAGCGGTAAAACCTGCCTTTATTTTATCCACTTCTGAAGAATCTGTGAAACGTAAAATCTGCATCAAGTCCATCCATTCCTCAACATTCTGTGATAGGTAAATATGGCCTGAAGTTCCTCCATCTCTCAAGTTCACCCAATTCTCAAAACTCTGCAAAAGGTAAAAACACCCTCAAGTTCATTCATCCCTAAACAGTCAATGAAATATAAAGTCTTCCTCAAGTTCATCTATTCCTCAACATCCTGTGAGAGGTAAACACCTCCTTAAATTCATTCATGACTTAACATACTGCGGAAGGTAAAAACTGCCTCAACTTCATCCATACCCTAACATTCTTTGAAAGGCAAAAACTGACTCAATTTCACCACTCCCTCAACATACTGCAGAACGCCAAAACTGCTTCAGGTTCAACTATCCTTCAACAATATGTGAAAAAAAAAATCTGCATTAAGTTTATTCATCAATCAACATTCTGTGGAAAGTAAAAGCAGCCTGAAGTCCATCCATCTCTGAAGAGTTTGTGATAGATAAAAACTGCATCAAGTCCATCCATCCTTCAATATTTTGGGGAAGGTAAACAGTACCTTAAATTCATCCATCCTTCAACAGTCTTAAATATAAAAATTACATCGAGTTCATCCATCCCTCAATCTTCTGTGAGAGGTAAAAAAATGCCTCAAGTTAACCCAACGCTCAACATTCAGAGGAAGATGAAAATCGCCTAAATTTCATATACTCCTCTACAATGTGTGAAATGTAAAAACTGCCTCAAGTTCATTTATCAATCAATATTCTCAGAAAGTAAAAACTGTCTCAAGTACATACTTCCCTCAATCTTTTATGAGTGGTAAAAACTTCCGTGAGTTCATCCATCCCTCATTATTCTGTGGAATGTAGAAACTGCCTCAAGTTCATCCATCCTTTGATATTCAGGGAGGGTAAAAACTACCTTTAGGTCATCCATCCCTCAAGAGTCTGTGAAACGTTCAAATTGTATGAAGTTCATCTATTCCTCAACTTTCTGTGAGAGGTAAAATCACCCTCAAATTTATCCATTCCCAAACAGTCTGTGAAAAGTAAAATAGTCCTCAATTTCATACATTCCTCAACATTCCGTGAGAGGCAGAAACTGCCCCAAGCTCATCAGTCACTCAACCATATGTGAAAGGTAAAAACTGCCTCAAATTTATCCATCAGTCTACATTTTTTGGAAGGTAAAAACTGCCTGAAGTTCATCCATCCCTCAGTAGTTTTTGAAAGGTATAAGCTGCACCAAGTTCATCAATCCCTAAATATTCCTTGGAGGTAAAAACTACCATTTGTTCATACATCCCTTAACAGTCTCAAAAAGATAGAAAATTGACTAGAGTTCATCCATCCCTCAACTATCTGTGAGATATAAAAACTGACTTAAGATCATTCAACGCCCAACATTCTGGGGAAGGTAATAAGTGCCCTAGGTTAATCAATCCTTCAACAACATGTGGAGGTTGAAAAAACTGCCTCGAGTTCATCCATCAATCAACATTCTGTGGAAGGTAAAAACTGTCTGAAGTTCATCCATCCCTCAACAGTTTATGAAAGGTAAAAATTACCTCAAGTTTATTCATTCCTAAATATTCTGGGGAATAACATAAAAATGGTATCAAGTTCATCCATCCCTCAACACTCTGTGTGAGGTAAAATTTTACTAAAGTTCATCCATCTCTCAACATTTTGTAGAGAGTAAAAATTACCTCAAGTTCATCCAACCCTTAATAAAAAGTGAAAGGCAAAATCTGACTTGAGCTCATCCATCCCTCAACAAATTTTGGGGGGATGGTGGTAATAACTGCTACAAGTTCACCCATTTCTCAAAACTCTGTGAGAGGTAAAAAAACTCTGAAGTTCATCAATCTCCAAACTGTCTGTGAAAAATAAAATCTTCCTCGAGTTCATACATTACTCAATATTCTGCAAGGGGTAAAAACTGCCTGAAGTTTATCCATCCTTAAGCATTCGGTGGAAGGTAAAAAGTGCGTCAAGTTCAATTATGACTCAACATTCTGCAGAAGGTAAAAAACTGAGTAGACTTCATCCATCCCTTAATACTCCGTCAGAGGCAAAAACGGCCTCAAGTTCATCCATCCCTCAACATACTGCGGAAGGTAAAAACTGCTTCATGCTCATCTACCCACCAACAACATGTGAAAGGTAACAGCTGCCTCAAGCTCATCCATGAATCAACATTCTGTGGAAGGTCAAATCTGCCTGAAATTCGTCCATCCCTCAACAGTTTGTGAAAGGTAAAAACTGCATCAAGTTTATACATTCCTAAATATTATGGGAATGCAAAAACTACCACAAGTTTATCTATCCCTCATCCCTGTACAGTCTCTGAAATTTGAAAATTGCCTTGAGTTTATCCATCTTTCCACCTTCTGTAAGATGTAAAAGCTGTCTTAAGTTTACCCAACGCTCAACAATGTGTGAAAGGTAAAAACTGCCTCAAGTTCATCCATCAAGGTAAAAGTTACCTGAAGTTCATTCATCCCTCAAAACTTTGTGAAAGGTAAGAGCTACATCATTTTTATTAATCCCTCTATATTCTGGTGAAGGTAAAAACTGTTTCCAGTTCATCCATCCCTCAACAGTCTCTGAAAAATATAAATTGCTTCGACCTCATCCCTTATTTAACCTTCGCTTGAAGGTAAAAACTGTCTCAAGTTCACCAATCCCTTAACAGTCTTTAAAAGTTGAAAAGTGGCTCATATTTATCCATTCCTTAAATTTTTGTGAGATGTAAAACCTGCCTAAATTCCATACCCCATTATTCTGTGGAAGGTAGAAATTAATCAACATTCTGTGATAAGTGAAACCACCTTAAGTTCATCCACCACTCAACATTCTTTGTAAGTCAAAAACTGGCCGAAGTTCATCCATCCCTCCACATTCTGTGGGAAATAAAAAATGCCTCAAGGTCATCCCTCCCTTAACAGTCTGTGAGAGGTAATACCTGCCTTATTTTAATCCAACCCTCTTTATTTTGTTGAAGGTAAAAACTGCCTCAAGTTCCTCCATCTATCAATATTCAGTGAAAATTAAAAACTGCATGAAGTTCAACCACCACCCAACATTATGTGGAAGGTAAAAACTGCCTCAAGTTCATATATTCATCAGCATTCTGTGGAAGGTAAAATCTGCCTTCGTTCATGTATCCCTCAGTGGCCTGATAAAGATAACATTTCCTTAAGGTCATGTATCCCTTAACATTCTGTGAGAGCTAAAAAACAGCCTGAAGTTCATCCCTCCTTCAACGTTCTGCACAAGGCAAAAACTGCTTCAAGTTCATTCCTCCCTCAACTTTCTAAGAGAGGCAAAAAGTGCCTTAAGCTCATCAGTCCCTCAACATTCTGTGGGGAGTATAAAGTGCCTAAAGTTTATCCATAATTCCACATTCTGTGAAAGATAAAAACTGCTTTAAGTTCATCCATACCCAAGCGTTCTGGGGAAGGTAAAAACTGCCTCAGTTTCATTATTGATTTATCATTT
Organism: Palaemon carinicauda; assembly: GCF_036898095.1. Classification (NCBI taxonomy): domain Eukaryota; kingdom Metazoa; phylum Arthropoda; class Malacostraca; order Decapoda; family Palaemonidae; genus Palaemon; species Palaemon carinicauda. The sequence goes on from NC_090759.1 coordinate 233,290, forward strand.
TGTGGAAGGTAAAATCTTCCTCAAGTTCGTCCATCCCTCAACAATCTGCGAGAAGTAAAAACTACCTTAAGTTTATCCATGCCGCAACATTTTGTGGGAGGTAAAAACTGCCTCAAGTTCATTCAAGTCTCAACATTCTGTAGAAGATTAAAACTCCCTCAAAATGACCCATACCTCAACATTCTGTAAGAGGTAAAAATTCCCTTAATTTCACCCATCCCTTAACATTCTGTACAAGGTAAAAACCGCCTCAAGTTCAACCATCCCTCAACATTCATCGAAAGGTACAACTTTCTATAGTTCATCCAACCTTCAACAGTGTGTGAAAGGTAAAATCTGCCTCAAGTTCATCAACCCCTCAACATTATCTAGGATGTAATAAACTATCTTAAGTTCATCCATTCTTGAACACTCTGTGGAAGGTGAAAACATGCCTCAACATGTTCTGAGAGGCAGAAACTGCCCTAACATCCTCCACCCCTCAACATTTAGTGGAAGTTAAAAACTGTATTGAGTTCATCCATGCCTCAACGGTTTTTGAGATGTAAAAACTGCCTTAAGTTTAAGGTAAAAAAAACTGTCTTAAGACCATACATTCCTCAACATGTTGTGAGAGGCAAAAACTGCCTTAAGATCATCCATCTCCTAACATTCTGCGGAGAGTAAAAACTGAATCAAGTTCATCCCCCCTCAATATTCGGTAAAGAGTGTCTTGAGTTCATTCATCACTAACCATTCTCTTAAAAGTAAAGAATGCCTTAAGGTCATCCATCAATCAACATTTTGTGAAAGATAAAAACTGCATTAAGTTCAGCCATTCCTCAACATTCTGTCAAAGGTAAAGATTGTTTTACGTTCATCTATCCCTCAATATTCTGTGAAAAGTAATAACTACCTGAAGTTCCTCTATCCCTAAAACATTTAGAGAGGTAAAACTTGGCTCAAGTTCATCTATTCAAAACCAGTCTTTTAAAGGCGAGGACTGTCTTAAGTTCAGTTAGCCCTCGACAGTTTTTGAAAGAAAAAAACGGCCTATAGTTCACCCATCCCTCAACATGCTGTGAATGGTGATAACTGCATCGGGTTCTTCCATCATTCAACATTCTGTGAGAGGTAAAACCTGACTCTAGTTCATCTATCCCTAAAGTCTCTAAAAAGTAAAAACTACCTCGAGTTCATCCATACCACAACAGTCTGTGAAAGGTGAAGAGTGCCTTAATTTCATCGATCCCTAAAAACTTTTCTAAATGTAAAGACTGCCTCAAGTTCATCCATCCATCAACATTCTTTCATAGGTAAGGACTGCAATAAGTCCTGCCATCCCTCAATATTTTGTTAAATGTAAAGACTGCTTTACGTTCATCCATCCCTCAACGATCTGTGAAAGATAAAAACTGTCTTAGGTTCCTCCATCCCTCACCATTCTGTGAAAAGTAAAATCTGCCCAAAGTTCATAAATTCAAAAATAATCTTTGGTATTATAAAAACTACCTTAAGTTCAACCGACTTTCAACATTCTGTGAAAGGTAGTAAAAGCCTGAGGCTAACCCATCCCTCAATAGTCTGGAGAGGGTAAAAACTGTCTTAAATTCATCCATCCTTCAATAGTCTGTGAGGGTTAAAATTTACCTCAAGCTCATCTCTCCTTCAAATGATAGGTAATAGCTGTCATAAGATCACACATACCTCAACATTATGTGGAGGGTAAAAACTGCCTTAAGTTCCTCCATCCATCAACATTTTGTGTAAGGTAAAAACTGCTTAAAATTCATCCATCTCTCAATATTCTGGGGAAAGTAAAAACAGCATCAAGTTTATCCATTGGTCAAGAGTATGTGGAACGTAAATATTGCCCAAAGTTCCTCCATCCCTCAACATTTAGTGGAAGGTATAAACTTTATAAAGTTCATCTATCCCTCAACACTTAGTGAGAGAAAAAAACTGTCTTGAGCTAATCCATCCCTCAAAAATTTCTTCTTTTTTTTGTTGGGGGGGGGGGGGTAAAATAATGCTTCAAGATCAACGATTTCTCAACACTGTAAAAGGTAAAAACTGCCTTAAATTCATCAATCCCTCAAAATTCTGTGGAGAGTAAAAACTGCCTCGAGTTCATCCACCGCCCCATAGTGGCTGAAACCTTGACGAGGATGGTGGGCTTAGGGACTAGCAGCTGGGCTCTGATGAAAGGTGGGAAGTGCTTTCCATACTAGACCTTGGTACCCAATTGTAGATCCAACTAAATTAGTCAGCACTTTCTTTTTTTTTCTTTTGGTTATTTCTTTTATTCTCCCACCTCTTTCTTTTGGGCATAGACTTGTTGACCATTTTGGCTTCTTTGACTATAGTTGACTGCTTCTTTGGATTTGGCACAGTATTGGGTGGATGGCAGGCCAACTCAACCTGTCCAAATCTTAACGCCATCACCCTCTGGCACACTCCGTTGGGTACGGACCATGTCTGTTAAGAGTTGGGCTCTAGTGATCTGGTTTTAAGTCACCCATATTTGATGGTAATGGGTGATGCCAGGCATTAGAGTCGTTGGTGGGAGAGGTTAACTACCCCCCTAACCAATGTATGCCCACCTAATAGAGGACTGGTCCCCACTGAAGCTTCATCTCGTGTTGTGCCACATGTGATAGAAGGACTGACATTCTCTGATAAGAGGTCGATAAGCCGGCTTGCTTTGTCAATATAAATAAACTCTTCTTTTGATGACCTGGACAGTGAAAAGGATCATTCTATGGATGTTCAAAAAAACAGTTAGTTTGTGTGACATTAGGAAACTGCGAATCGTTCATGTTACCCAAAATCCAATATATACTAATTATGATGAACTATATAAAACATTTAAGACCTATAGAATGATATTATAGATAGGAATGCAACTTCAAGGTGATAAATGGGATTCATTGGTATTTTATAAAAGTAATGATGAAGCATTTAATTCCATAAGTAATATTATGTATATTAGAATTAAAAATTTCAATGTTAACGGTGCTTTGAGTGATAAGTTACAAACAGACTTGGACGTATACAGGCCTGCTGACTGCTGGGAAAAAGATGATATAGACAAACCCTCCCAAAAATGCCAACACCACCAATGTGGCTTGTTGTGGAGCCTAAAGGGAGTACAGGGAATTCTCATAAAGTTTGTATATTTATATATAAAAAAGAAGAAACCATTGCTTCAGGTGATATATCCCACTTTGGATAAAATAATTTCCTCATCCATGCAAAATCATCCACACAATCTGTCATATGATCTAGCCTAAAAAATAAATAGCGACAATATTAAATTAGATGTCAAACCCTACTTACATTTTAGTTATGGAAGGGGAGTAGTTTTTAATAATGACCTGTATGAATTTACAGAAGAGGATATACTGGCTATGTATCCACTAACAGTAGGCAGGGTTCATAAAGTTCCTGGAACATTGATGATTATCCTTACTTTCCTGGATGACGATGTACCTTTCCATACTGTTATTGAGAATAAAAGGATTAGAGTTCGACCTTTAAAACAGAGGACTCTACAGTGTTTCAACTCTTTTAAACTTGGACACCTCTTTAAAGTTTGTAAAAAAAAAAAAAAAAAAAAAAAAAAAAAAACGAAATGTGTAGCATTTACTCCAAACCTTACCATGGAGACTGTATTCTTAAGGCTAGGTGTTTGGATGGAAACTCAAATCATATATCCACCAATAGGATCTGCGAGCTATATAAGTTAAAAGAAGCTGCCCTCAATAAATCTAATGTGGAACACACAAGTATAGGGCATGCCAAAAGACTACTGAGTAACTGAATAAACAAAGCAGCTATGCAAAGACATAGAAATCTAAAAGAAATTTGCCATAGGAGACAACAAACCCACCTAGTACTGCCAGTAGTTCTAACAAAACATATGCAACATCTTATAATAAAGTAGTGCATGACGAGGAAAGTGTATTGCCTTCTGAAGCTTTGCCACAGTGTATTAACACTGGCACATTGCTCACCTCTGTACATCCTTTGTCCCCCGTCACCAACTATAGCACTAACCTCTTTCAGGCTATGTACTTGCCTGATTGGACGGAAGTTCCACTTGAAACCAAGATACCAGGTGCACCTGTTGTGGGGAAGGTGCAAGAACCTAGTCCCCATCCGTAAGAAACATGAGAGTTATGACATCAAATAAATATGATGTTTTGGCTGTTGATTTTTCTGATCAACCAGAAGACAGTTTAAATAAATCTGAAATGTAAGTTGAGGTCCATCATCCCCCTCAACAATTAGATCAAAAGGATAAAAATAGAAATGTAAAGGCAAAACCCAATCTATTAAGACCCACTTAAATAAAACCACCGGGAAATATTTTTAGATAAAAAATTGCTAATGGGAAGGCCTCATCCAAGGTGTCTTCCAAACATAAACAATTGTTTGTTTCTCCATTTTGCAATGGAGTTGACAGGGTTTTAGGGCCAAATGTGAAGAACTTTAGCTCCTCATTCATGAGCATCCCCCCAATAATTATACGTCTACAAGAGAGCAAACTTGATCATAATTCTCAGTGGTCTCGCGAATACATTAATTACAGAACACCATATGATCCACGAGTAGGGAGCCATGAGGGAAGTCTTGGAGTCTTATACAGGTTCGTCGAGATGTTCCCCAAATATCTTGATCTATTTGTACACCTCTGCAGGCAATGGTTGTACAGATTGATATGAGAAGAAAATACACCATTTGTTCTCTTTACTTGCCTCCAAAGGACAACATCTCATTTGATAATTTAGTACAGGTGATTCAATAACTCCCTCAACCTTTTCTTTTACTTAGAGATTAAAATGGTACACATCTTTATGGGGTGATGTTTAAGAAAACACAAGGGGCCATATTATATCATCTATTGTAGAAAATTAAGATATCAGACTCGTCAATACAGGAGAGCCCACCCACTTTCACGTTCAGTCAGGTACTCCGCCATACACTGATCTTTCAATTGCAAGCTTCAATTGCCCTCTTGATTTCAATTTGAGGGCATTAGATGATTTGCATACTAGTGATCATATGCCAATCATTATAAACCCCAACATGGGTCCCTTTTTACAAAGATCGCCCTGAGGGAATATTAACATGGCCCACTGGGTTATATTTTATGAGCTAAGTAAAATCGAGGGGAGAGCAGAACAGTTTGAAAGTGTTGATTATGTCATACACTTACTGAATGGAACTCTTACATAGAGTATGAGTCCATTCAATACCCAAAACAATAGTTATTCAAATGACGACCAATCCCCTGATGGTCCTCAGAACTAATTGCCCTGCATAGAGCCACAAGAAGTTCATAACTCGATTGCGCAGATACTCTAATGGGGAGAATTTATTTATATACAAGAAATGTAGAGCACAGTTCCATCGTGCCATGAAAGAAGCTAGGCACCCAATCGTGGGTATCTTTTGTTTCCTCCATTAACAGTAGAACAACGCCATATTTTGTATGGAGGAAAGTAAAAAAAGATAGCAGGCAAATTCCCCCCTAACCTACCACCAGTGTTGAAGGTAAATGGTTAGTACGTGACTGAAGCAAATGAGGTTAGCAATGCCCTGGCTGATCCTTTCTCAAATGTATCACGCAAGTGTGAAGCTGTTCTTGGTCATCAATACAGGAGCATTGAAGAAAAGAAAATTCTAATTTATGTAACTGGAAGGGAAGAGTCATAAAATTCTACTTTTACTGCAACAGAATTTGATTCCGCACTTGCTACTTGTAATGATACAGCTCCTAGACCCGATGGAATTCCATATGCAATAATTATATATGTACCTCTTAATACAAAGTTATGTATTTTAAACATTATTAACAGATTTTAGCATGATCATAGTTATCCAAGTGTTTTGGAACTAGCCATTATTTTAGAATTTTTAAAACCCGGTAAGGATAACTTCTTACCAGCAAACCACCAAGCTATTGCATTGACATATTGTACATGTAAAGTTGTGGAGATGATGATCAATGCAAGACTATTGTGGTACCTGGAGAAGGATTTAAGAAAAGGAATTCAACGACAGATCTGTTGATATGACTTGAGTCCTCTATTTGTGTAGCCTTTGCTTCTAAACAGCACTATATAACAGTGTTCTTTTTTTTCCCACTTCGAAAAAGGCTTATGATACTACATGTACATATAGTATACTTAAAACCATTCATAATCTAGGACTGAGAGGAGAGTTACCATTGTTCATTCAAGCACTTGTTTCACATAGTTTTTTTTCTAATTAGAGTGAGTGAAACAATCAAAGATGAAATGTCAGGCATGGTAGTGTGCTTGAGTGTAGCCCCATTTGCTCTAGCCATAAATGGGATGTCCTCAGTTATTCCTAAAGATATTCTCTAAATACTATTTGTAGATGATCTCTCTATATCATTTGCTGGAGCTAGAAAGGCAATGGCTAAGAGAAAATTGCAACTCTCAATCGACAAAATAATTCATTGGGCTTATATAAATTGATTTAAGTTTTCGACAAGTAAAACATTTGTTGTCCATTTCTGTCGTATTCAGAGAGTACATCCAGACCCGGATATACATACATACATACATATACCAAAGGCCCTTCACCCAATTTTGGGGGGTAGCCGACATCAAACAAAGAAACAAAACAAAAAGGGGACCTCTACTCTCTACGTTCCTCCATCCTAACCAGGGACTCAGCCAAGTTCAGCTGGTACTGCTAGGGTGCCACAGCCCAACCTCCCACATTATCCACCACAGATGAAGCTTCATAATGCTGAATCCCCTACTGCTGCTACCTCCGCGGTCATCTAAGGCACCGGAGGAAGCAGCAGGGCCTACCGGAACTGCGTCACAATCGCTCGCCATTCATTCCTATTTCTAGCACGTTCTCTTGCCTCTCTCACATCTATCCTCCTATCACCCAGAGCTTTCTTCACACCATCCATCCACCCAAACCTTGGCCTTCCTCTTGTACTTCTCCCATCAACTCTTGCATTCATCACCTTCTTTAGCAGACAGCCATTTTCCATTCTCTCAACATGGCCAAACCACCTCAACACATTCATATCCACTCTAGCCGCTAACTCATTTCTTACACTCATTCTCACCCTCACCACTTCGTTCCTGACCCTATCTACTCGAGATACACCAGCCATACTCCTTAGACACTTCATCTCAAACACATTCAATTTCTGTCTCTCCATCACTTTCATTCCCCACTACTCCGATCCATACATCACAGTTGGTACAATCACTTTCTCATATAGAACTCTTTTTACATTCATGCCCAACCCTCTATTTTTTTACTACTCCCTTAACTGCCCCCAACACTTTGCAACCTTCATTCTCTCTCTGACGTACATCTGCTTCCACTCCACCATTTGCTGCAACAACAGACCACAAGTACTTAAACTGATCCACCTCCTCAAGAAACTCTCCATTCAACATGACATTAAACCTTGCACCACCTTCCCTTCTCGTACATCTCATAACCTTACTCTTACCCACATTAACTCTCAACTTCCTTCTCTCACACACCCTTCCAAATTATGTCACTAGTCGGTCAAGCTTCTCTTCTGTGTCTGCTACCAGTACAGTATCATCCGCAAACGACAACTGATTTACCTCCCATTCATGAGCATTCTCGCCTACCAGTTTTAATCCTCGTCCAAGCACCCGAGCATTCACCTCTCTCACCACTCCATCAACATACAAGTTAAACAACCACGGCGACATCACACATCCCTGTCTCAGCCCCACTCTCACCGGAAACCAATCGCTTACTTCATTTCCTATTCTAACACATGCTTTACTACCTTTGTAGAAACTTTTCACTGCTTGCAACAACCTTCCACCAAATCCATATAACCTCATCACATTCCACATTGCTTCCCTATCAACTCTATCATATGCTTTCTCCAGATCTTACCTTTTGCTAAATATTTCTCGCATATCTGCCTAACTGTAAAAATCTGATTCATACAACCCCTACCTCTTCTAAAGCCACCCTGTACTTCCAAGATTGCCTTCTCTGTTTTATCCTTAATCCTATTAATCATTACTCTACCATACACTTTTCCAACTACACTCAACAAACTAATACCTCTTGAATTACAACACTCATGCACATCTCCCTTACCCTTATATAGTGGTACAATACACGCACAAACCCAATCTACTGGTACCATTGACAACACAAAACACATATCAAACAATCTCACCAACCATTCAAGTACAGTCACACCCCCTTCCTTCAACATCTCAGCTTTCACACCATCCATACCAGATGCTTTTCCTACTCTCGTTTCATCTAGTGCTCTCCTCACTTCCTCTATTGTAATCTCTCTCTCATTCTCATCTCCCATCACTGGCACCTCAACACCTGGAACAGCAATTATATCTGCCTCCCTATTATCCTCAACATTCAGCAAACTTTCAAAATATTCCGCCCACCTTTTCCTTGCCTCCTCTCCTTTTAACAACCTTCCATTTCCATCTTTCACTGTCTCTTCAATTCTTGCGCCAGCCTTCCTTACTCTCTTCACTTCTTTCCAAAACTTCTTCTTATTCTCTTCATATGACTGACCCAGTCCCTGACCCCACCTCAGGTCAGCTGCCCTCTTTGCCTCACGTACCTTGCACTTTACTTCCACATTTTTCTCTCTATATTTTTCATACTTCTCTATACTATTACTCTGCAGCCATTATTCAAAAGCCCTCTTTTTCTCTTCCACTTTTACCTTACCTCCTTCATTCCACCATTCACTGCCCTTCCTCATGCTGCCTCCAACAACCTTCTTGCCACATACATCACTTGCAATCCCAACAAAATTTTCTTTTGCTAACTTCCACTCCTCTTCTAAATTACCAGTTTCTCTTACTCTCACCTCGTCATATGCCATTTTCAACCTTTCCTGATATTTACTTTTTACCCCCCGGTTTTATTAGCTCTTCAACCCTCACTAGCTCCCTTTTACATCCACCTACTCTATTCCCCCACTCTTTTGCTACAACTAATTTTCCTTCCACCAAAAAATGATCAGACATACCGTTAGCCATACCCCTAAACACGTGCACGTCTTTCAATCTTCCAAACATTCTTTTAGTTATCAACACATAAGCCATTATTGCCCTTTCTACTACTCTTCCATTTGCCACTCTTACCCATGTATACTTATTTTTATCTTTCTTTTTAAAAAAGCTAGCACTTATTACCATCTCTTGTTCAACACACATATCTACCAGTCTCTCACCACTCGGATATGTACATAAAAATTTTACGTGTTACATGTGTAAGTGAAGTTAGATTTCTAGGGTTGACCTTTGATTGAAGGCTTACATGGGTTCCTCACGAGAAAGCCTTACAGGTGAAATGTCTTGAAGCTCTGAATATCTTAAAAGTTTTGTCCCAAACATCATGAGCAGCAGACCATAAAACTCTTTTAAAATCATACAATGCCTTAATTTTTTCTAATTATTTATGGGTGTAAAATATACACTTCAGCCATCCCAAGCCGGTTAAAAGTTTTAGATTCTATACACCATGCTGGTATCAGATTGTCCACGGGAGCCTTTAGAACTTTGCCTATCACAAGCTTTCTTGTTGATGCTGGAGAATTGCCATTAAACCTTTACCGGAAGTCTTCTATTGTTTGGTATTGGTTTAGCCTGTCAACTGCAAACCTTGTAAGGCATTCTAGATATTTTGAGTTGCACCGCAAATCTCCTCAACCTTATGGTTTTTGGGTAAAAATATTAGTGCACAATTTAGATATAGGTAGAAATAAAGTGCTTCCAAATGGGATATTATAAACCCTTCCAAGGAAATTACTGGATCTCTCAATTTGTAAATATTTTATTGCTATAAAAAAGAGCTCGACTGACTACGAAGCCAGGCTGCTTTTTATTGCAAATGTTGAAGAAAACAGGGAATCGACCTTTATATACATTGATGGCTCTAAATCTGATACTGGCGTTGGATTTGGAGTATATAGTAGTGCTTTTGATCATAGAGGTGCACTTCCTCTAGCCTCCTCTATATATACTGCCGAAGTATATGGCATACTAACCGCCATTAAGAAAATAACGTCACAGGATGAAGGCAATTTTCCTATTTTTTTAGTGACTCAAGAAGTTTACTAGGAGCTTTAGACGTTTTTAATTCCAATAATCCTTTACTTTTAAAGATCTTAGAAAGGCTTTTAATTATTGGTATGGAAGGTATAACAGTTCGATTTGGCTGGGTTCTGATACACGTGTGTGTGTCTGGAAATGAGAAGGCAGATTTACTGGTAAAGAAATCTGCAGCTGATTTGCTACAAAAAAGAACATCCCATTCCAGTAATGATTTTTTACCTACAATTAAGAATTTTATCCATAATCACTGGAAACTGCATTATGATAGTTTACTTGAAAATAAGAGGAGAGAAATAAGTAATGTTATATCACCTGAAAGTGGGAGACTACCCTTTGTTATCTCCGCATTGGTCACCCTCGGATGACACATGGGTTTTTGCTGGCTGGCCAACATCAACCATATTGTGATGACTGTTAGGTACCATTGACAGTGAGGCATTTGTTGACCGAATGCCCCACGTATAGTAGTGAAGGAAATAGATATATGTTTCAGGCTCGAGGTGAGAATGGCCGGTTCCTCCTTGCCAAGATTCTTGGACATGATGTGTCCTACCATGCTAGTGGTAGTTTTAGCTTTATTTCAAAAGCAGGTGTTCTGTAAGATATTTCATTCGTAAAATGACATCTTTTCATGTATGGTTTTAATTGAATATTCTTTTTTTTATTTTACAAAAATGACCTTAGAGGTCAGGATGCCAGAAAACCTGAAATCAATCAATCAATCATTCATCCCTCAACACTCTGTGAAAGGTAAAAGCAGCCACAAGTTCATCCATCGCTCAACACTCTGGCGAAGGCAAAAACTGCCTCAACTTTATTCATGATTCAACATTCTGTGAAAGGTAAAAACTTCCTCAAGTTTATCTATCCCTGATCATCCTGTGAGAGGTAAAAACTGCCTTAAGTTCATCCATCACTCAACATTTTGTGAAAGATAACGGCTTCAAGGTAATTCATGACTCAACATTTTGTGTATGGATGAAATTGCCTCACGTCTTCCACCCCTCAACATTCTGCGAGAGGCACAAACTGAGTTAAAATCATCCATCGTTCAACATTCTGTGCAGGGCGAATACTGCCTCAAGTTCATCCATCCCTCAACATTCTTTGAAAGGTAAAACTTCCTCAAGTTCATCCACCCTCAACATTTTGTGAGAGGTAATAAGCTTCCTTAAGTTCATCCATTCTCGAATATTCTGTGAAAGGTAAAAAACTGCTTGAAGTTTATGTATCCATCAATAGTTTGTTAAAGTTAAAAACTGCCTCAAGTTCACCCATCACTGAATATTCTGTGAAAGGTAAAGTCTGCCTCAGGTTCATCCTACATTAAATATTCTGTAATAGTAAATACTTTTTTATGGTGTCCACTTTTTTTCTTTTTTTTCTTTTTTTAATCCTGTTGTGTTGACTAAATCTTAAATAAATCAAGTACTGAGGAGGAAGTGAGCTTGAAAAATTTAGAGTGAAGAGATATCAGAACAAGATATACAGAATACAAATTTGTTAGAGGTAAAAACTCATCTCTTAGTGAAAGTTCACTGCATATGGTAGATTGCTACACTCTTAGGTGTAACAAGGGCTCTCTGCCGCCAGGCAGCCTGCTAGAGAAGTAAAACTTTCAGGCGTCATCACAGGACAATGGACGGACAATGATGATGTTGAAATGGGAAAAACAGTGACTGGATATGTAAAACTCGCCAGTCACGTACCTCCTTTGCCCGTCAGTCCTTCTCAAAGTCTTTTGTTTTTTCTTTAACATCTCCCTGCAGGAGAAGGCAGCTTTGGAAAATGTCGTGTTTTTAATTGCATCATCGAAAGTTATCTAGTTATTAAATCAATATGTCTTATATCTTATTTATTTACAAAATTAGTGTTATTGAAATATGAAGTAAAATATAGGCTGGTGTATAATGAAGTGATTTAACATCCATGGAGGTGCCTTGATTTTTCACTTTAGTCCAGCTACAAATGATTGACATTTGCCTACGATTAGCGGCAATACCACGTATCCCATCCCACCGCTCAGTGTTCAATCCGAATTCGTTTGATATACAGGAAGATACTCATTCCTATAAAAATATTAATTACGTTAGGAAAATATGACAACAGCTCCTAATCTCTTTCAAATCTCAGCCTGGTCTGCACCTGGAACGCTAGAACGAAAAGTTTGTATGTCTTGGAAAGATGTTATCTAGAAAAGTTTTCATCTTTGGAACATATCTGTTATCAATATCAAATTCTCCTAACTTCATTTGAGTGGATAAGAAAGGAATTCAAAAGCACCATTGCGCCGTTGTGAGTGCATAACACATGGAAGGCTCTTTTGAAAGGTTTATTTATTAAAAGAATTTAGTCACAAGACTCGTTTATACATTTATTATAATTGTACAAAGAAACGATTAAAACTGAAAATGAACATTGTTTCTGATATATTATTGAACCTAAAGCCATGCAGTTGCATTGAGAGGTATATATATATATATATATATATATATATATATATATATATATATATATATATATATATATATATATATATATATATATATATATATATATATATATATATATATATATATATATATATATATATATATATATATATATATATATATATATATATATATATATAATCATTATTATTACTTGCTGAGCTACAACCCTAGTTGGAAGAGTAGGATGCTATAAGACCAGGAGCCCCAACAGGGAAAATAGCCCAGCGATGAAAGGAAAAAGGTAAAAGCGAAATATCTTAAGAAGAGGGACAAAATTAAAATAAATATTGCCTACATAAACTATGAAAACTTTAACAAAACAAGAGGATGAAGATTGAGATGGAATGGTGTGCCCGAGTGTATCATCAAGCAAGAGTACTCTAACCCAAGATAGTGGAAGACCATGGTAGAGAGATTATGGCACTACCCAAGAATAGAGAACAGTGGTTTGATTTTGGATTTCCTTCTCCTAGAAGAGCTGCTTATCCTAGCTAAAGAATCTCTTCTACCCTTACCACGAGGGAAGTAGCCACTGAACAATAAAAGTGCAGTAGTTAACCCCTTGGGTGAAGAAGAATTGTTTGGTAATCTCAGGGTTGTCAGGTGTATGAGGACAGAAGAGAATCTGTAAAGAATAGGCCAGACTTGTACCAACCGTGTTTCACACAATTGTACATAATTCCTTTTGTATATATTATGCTTGTATCTTCGCTCCTCCCTCGCACTAAAACGAACATGAAAATTCCCGTCTGGTTTTTCCTCCGTAATATTGTCTGTCTTGTGAACTTGTTATGTCCTGTTGCCTTGAGGTTTTGTATATAAGGAGAGTATTCCACAATAATATAACTCAGTCGTTTCCAATCTGCCTTTGAGTTCACACCCTTACTCGGCGCCGTCACATTGGTGACCCCGGAAGTCGACGCGCTCCCACTGCCTTCCAACCCCATCTCCCTCGCCCCTCCATCGTTGGTACTATGACGGAGACGGACTCTACTGCAGTTGGCGCCGCAGCCGCCCCATTGAAACTTTCACCGTTCGCCAGCAGAGAAGCGTTCGCTTGGTTTCAACGCGCTGAAGTCCACTTTCGTATCAGGGGCGTGACTCGCTCAACCACCAAAGCGGATTATGTTCTCGCGGCGATACTCGAGGACACCTTCCCAGAAATATCCGACTGGCTTTGTGAACAAGGAGACACCCCAATAGCGTATGACGCCCTCAAATCATACCTTCTGCATCAGTACTCGCCGTCGCCAGCCGCCCATATAGCAAAGCTTTTTCAGCTCTCGCAACAACCGTTGGGGGACCAAAGGGCTTCGCTTGCCCTCAGGGAAATGACCAGTATCGCTCGCCTTCAACCTGCCGCAGACGGCTCTCCTCGTGAGGTGAACCTACTCCGTGCCCTTTGGATACGCCGTTTACCTGAACCTGTGCGCGCTGCCATACCCGATGTCGATAGTTTACCCATAAAGGACTTGATGACCAAAGCCGACGCCCTTATGGACAGCCACTTCAAGACCTCCATCAACGCCTCCACCCCTGACGACGAGGATGCCTATTCAACGTCAACCGAAGCTGATATGAATGCCGTAGGACATACACGCCTACCCCGTGACGTGCCGAAGCGGCGACAAAGCCGCCCACCACCCACCAATCGCTCGCGCCCCAACGAACGACTTCTACAGCCACTTACTACCTCCCATCCGCCGCAGTTTTGCTACTACTACTTCAGATTCGGGGCAACCGCGAAGAAATGTGCCAAAGATTGTCAGTGGCCAAAAAACGTGTAAGTAGGCCATCGCTTGTGGTGGTGCCCTCCCATGTTTCTAATCTTTTCTTTTTACAGGATGCAGGAACGGGCGTGCGATTTTTGGTAGACACGGGTGCTTGTCGTTCTCTTTTGCCAAGGAAACTCTTCAAGGCACAACGTAGTCTGTCTACATCTGCCGACGTCCGCTTGGTAGCTGCCAACGGATCTGCGATACCCACCTACGGTTACGAGAGCCTCACATTATCGTTCGGAAACGGTAAATTCAATTGGAAGTTTCTCATTGCTGACGTCACAATGCCAATCCTCGGTGCGGATTTCCTCTCTCATTTCCACCTTCTGGTCGATGTCGCCCACCGACGATTGGTCAACGCTGACTCGTACTTGTCGACACCTCTTCAACCCGCCCCCTCTAACCTCGCTCTCCACATCAGCGCACCCACGGATGCCTACGCCCACCTCCTCACGTCGTACCCGGAAGTTTTCCGTCCAGAACTTCGCCAAACGCCCACGGTTCCTGCCAAGCACGGTATTTATCACCATATCAAGACGACGGGACCCCCAGTCATTGCAAAATTCAGACGTCTGGCACCGGAACCATTGACAGCCGCCAAACAGACGTTCACCGAAATGGAGATAATGGGCCTTTGCCAAAAGGCCTCCAGCCCATGGTCGTCACCCTTACACATCGTTCTGAAGAAAGACGACTCCCTACGTCCGTACGGGGATTACAGGCGCCTGAACATGCAAACAGAACCGGATCACTACCCCCTCCCAAACATTGCCGATGTAACCTCCTACCTGCACAAAGCGAAGGTTTTCTCTACGCTCAACCTCCTGAAGGGGTATTATCAGGTGCCTATGAACCCAGAAGACATCCCCAAGACCTCCATCACCACTCCATTTGGCACATACACCTTCAATTACTCTTGTTTTGGCCTTCGTAATGCTGGGGCAACGTTTCAACATCTCATGGATGGCATCTTAGGGGACCTCCCTTTCTGTGTATGTTATGTGGACGACATACTTGTGTTCTCCTCCTCAAAAGAGGAACACCTCCGTCACCTGCGCATCGTGCTCGACCGCCTGCAACAAAACGGCCTTGTAGTCCGGTACGACAAGTGTACCTTTGGCGCCAACGAAGTGTCGTTTTTAGGGCACCGTATCACTCCTGAAGGAGTCCATCCCCTCCCTGAGAAGGTAGCAGCCGTTCAGAATTTCCCCACGCCCTCGACCGTCAAAGCTCTGCAGGAATTCTTGGGCATGATCAACTATTATCACCGTTTTCTGCCAGTCATTGCCGCCACTCTTGCTCCCCTCTACGCCTCCCTCAAGGGCAAGCCAAAGGACCTGAAGTGGGGTCCCCTTCAAGAAGCAGCCTTCAGCAATGCAAAGAAGGCCCTATCAACTGCTGCGGCTCTCACTTTTCCTATCCCACACGCCCCTCTCCTTCTCTCCACCGATGCCAGCGACGTCGCTATTGGTGCAGTACTCGAGCAGGTGGTCAAAGGCTCGCCCCGCCCATTGGCCTTCTTCAGCAGAAAACTGTCCAAGGCAGAATCGGGTTATTCTACCTTCGATCGAGAATTGCTGGCGGTGCACTTGGCTGTCCGTCATTTCTTAGAAGGTACGCCCTTCATCATTCGCACAGACCACATGCCTCTGGTGCACGCCTTCACTCGACAGTCTGACGCCTGGTCTGCCCGTCAACGCCGACATCTCTCCGTCGTGGCTGAATACAATTGCACCCTCCAATACGTCCCTGGGAAAATGAATCCCGTTGCCAATGCCCTGTCAAGAAACACGTTGACTGCCGTTCAACTGGGATTGGATTACAACGCCCTGGCTGAAGCCCAATGACAGGATTCAGAGTATCAAGCTTGTAGGACATCCTGCACGTCCCTCCGTTGGGAGGATTTTCCCCTCGAAGACTCCAACACCACCCTCCTCTGTGACGTCAGTACTGGTAGACCGCGACCTTGGATTCCTGCTCCCATGCGCCGACAGGTGTTTGATTTCATCAACGGCCTTTCACATCCCTCGTGCCGTTCTACTGCACAGCTGCTGAAGGCAAAGTTCATTTGGCACGGCATTTCTAAGGATGCTAAGGATTGGGTCCGTGCCTGTACTTCTTGTCAAACTTCCAAAGTACATCGACACATGGATTCAGGAGTGGGCACCTTTCCTCAACCTCAGCTTCGTTTCGCACACATTCACGTCGACGTTGTAGGCCCCCTACCCACATCACAAGGACATCGTTACCTGTTTACCGTCATCGACCGCTCCACTCGTTGGCCTGAAGCCATTCCCATGGAAACTGCAACGTCCGCCTCATGTACATCTGCCTTACTCTCTGGATGGATTTCAAGATTCGGTATCCCTGAGCATATTACTTCTGACAGGGGAACCACTTTCACCTCTAAATTATGGACGTCATTAGCGAATCTCC
>NC_090759.1:255125-262625 GCF_036898095.1 Palaemon carinicauda
AGTTTTTGCTTTGTACTTTTGGCTGGCTTTGGAAAAACGACTGAATTTCATTCACATATTTACCATAAAAATATACATTCAAAAGGTGCTACTTGCAAGGAACGTTTCATTTCAGCGATAATTTTCCACACGATTTTCCAATAGTAATTCAACGAAGCTATGACAATTTCTTTGCTCCTAATCCAGTTAATATCATCTGTCTAACTTCAATAATGCGACACGTTTGGAAAAAAGAAAAAAGAAAAATAAGCATCCATTATTTTACTTAATATTTTGTTATTACAATTTTCTCTTTACAAAGGCCAGCCATATTTTGGTACCTTTAATGGATATTTATAATTTTGACCAAGAAAAAACATTAAATGGAAAACTTAATCAAAGTGATCAAAGAAATTTTACTTATCTGTTAGAAAACAAATTATCGCCGTTATTCGTAAGGATGAAACAAACATTAAGAGAATATTCTAAATTATTTGTTCGGCGTTAACTGCACTATGTGAGTGATAATATAACAATAATGATAAAGATAATGACAGTAATGATAATGATGATAATAATATCTGCAATATGAGAATATTACTAATAATAATAATAATAATAATAATAATAATAATAATAATAATAATAATAATAATAATAATAATAATAATAATAATAATAATGTATTTATCATAACTACAGTAAAACAATACCAATAACTGCAAAACAAATAATACATTACATAACCTGAGGGGTGTGGGGATGGCTGTTCCCACTCATTTGGGTTTTATGGTAAACACCTTGAACTATAAGAAAAGTCAGGTGGACTTTCGGAAACCTGACAGCAAGTGAAAAATTTAGGCCTAATTTCACTATATAGGGCGATAATTTCGACACGTAAACTCTGGGTATCCGAACTAAAAAAGCTCATATCTCCCTTGATAGTTAACATAAAACGATAATTTACCTTTTACAATGTTCCTTGTAATGCGTTCTTTTTAATGATATATAAATCTTAAGCTTTTATTTAGTGTTTTATATCTACAAAATGTTACCAGAAATCGAGAAAGGCTTTTGTTTGACCTCATGAAGAAAAAAGGGTCAGGATCAAACAGTAATAAAGAATGAATGACATAAATTGACAATAATAAGCAGAACAACACTGCATTATTAAAATAATAAGAACTTTATTACCATCTATACAAACAGAAGCATGCAGTAAATTTTCATTAAAAAATCTACTTCTAAAAGGCCACTTTATGGTCATTGCTATCTAGATGGCACTTTATCAAGATATTAAGATTGATATTTGATTATTCATTTTTAAAATGTTCTGTGTATAATTGTCTTATAATATTGTTGATTTTATAACTTCTGACTAAGCAGAAAAAATTTGTAAACTGTTTGAGTGTATGCCACAGACTAGCCGGGGCTATGAAGGGTGCATCATTAATAAAAGTCCTTGAAGATGTAAATGACAGAAAAGTATATGTCCGGTTCTTCATCAGAACCAACATCTACAACAGAAAACAGTAGAAAACTTATATGGGAAGTACCGTCCTTGAGAAAAGACAGTGTTGGTTATACTCAAGGTAGTTCGAAATAAGGATTTTTTTGTATCAAGTAGACAAACAGTGGGAAAACTTGAAAATAATGTTATAAACTGAAAGTAGAAAAGAATATATTTGTCCATAGCATCATATCAAAGACCTCTCCCTAGGAGAACCAACAGTTCAGTGTAAAATGTATGGCCATAAGTGTGTCATACGTAGGTTTTACAAGTACCAAGGGGAATACAGAAAGGGCAGAGTTTCTAATATAAATACAACTAGTAAATCTTTTTTTAGGAAGTGTTTACTTTTAGGATGAATTATTCACTAGGACATGTGTTTTACAAGATACTAATAGTGTATTTAGTGAAGACTTATGGTTCCATAAACCTTGCATTTGTAATTAATGAGTAAATTATGTCCGTG
The DNA here is from genome assembly GCF_036898095.1 of Palaemon carinicauda. Classification (NCBI taxonomy): domain Eukaryota; kingdom Metazoa; phylum Arthropoda; class Malacostraca; order Decapoda; family Palaemonidae; genus Palaemon; species Palaemon carinicauda. Next base: position 257,081 of record NC_090759.1, read on the forward strand.
ATAAAGCAAAACCCAGAAGTACTGACCATATCCCTGAAAGGCAACCGTCATGGAGAAAACTTGGAGGAACTATTGACGGTGGGTTTCCTAATGGCCTGGGATATGAATACATTTTGGTCGAGAATCCATCAATAAATAACTCGAAAAAAACAATTTCCATAATGTGAACTTAATATGACAAACCGTGGGGTAAAGTTACGTTGGTCAACCATTTGGGCAATAACATTTACTTCTCACAACACAAACAAGTAAATAAGTACTAAATATTTTTGAGTTAAAGTGTATCAGTACATAATTTAATCCAAACAATTTTATCTATTGATCCAACAAAAAAAAATGTGCTCAACAAATGCATAAGTCACTCCTTGATGTTGATTTGAATCTTATCGATATGTTTGTTGTTGCTGCAGATTTACAGGACTCCTTGAATGCCGTTATTATAAAAGATCCTCATTTGATATTTTTTCGGTTTTGTATGATTATGAAAAGAGTAAGTTCAGAACAAGCAATGCTGAATAACAAGAAGAATGTGATGTTCCTGGGTCATTAAGCTTCTCTGTATCTAGACAACGTAAGTTGTGAAGTCTATTTCAGATAATATGCTTTAATATTCATAATGAAAGAAAAAAACATCATTGCACACAATGAACAACGAATCAATCTATGATTCGTACACAATTGCAACACTGATCACAAGTTTCCATCATCTTGATTCAAGTGTAAGCTACCAAGAACTCATGCATCATCAAACTTATATAGAAACATATTCTGTATAATCCAAGTATTCATAAAAGGAAAATTTCTAATAAAGCTAATTCTAAAAAAATTTCGAAGTAATAGGAGCTGATATGTTCCTAGTGAAAACAATTAATAGATCTCAAAAGAGCCCTGCAAGAATCACCGGCAGTTCAAGACGAAAAAAATTATGTAGCTAAGTAGGAGATAACTTATCATAAGTCCATGCATTTACAAACTTACACAAAAAGTGTCAGGTTCAAGAAATAAGACTCAGGGAAAGAAATAAAAAACTAATTTTTAATACATGTAGAAGAAATAAGACTTCACAATATGATGACGAATGGAGTAGCAACCAAAGATCTCAGGAAACAATTGTTTAACGCTGAAAGTATTGGCAACACTGTATACAAGATATTATGTAAAGAAATATTTAGCACTACTTAAATTTGTATATCTGCCAAAATTCATAAGGCAAAATTTAAAATATTTGCTTTACTCCATCAACCGAGCTAGTCATCAGGAAAATACTAACAGAAATCAACTCAGAGTGAAGATGGTCCCTCGTATATAATGCTTGATATCGCTAAGGAATGGGGGCACGCTATGGAGAAATTAATTCTATATGATATTACCTATGCTTCATATCTGTTTGATGAGAATAGCCTAATGAACACAACAACAGAGCCATAGTTTATTAGCTGGAGAAACAATTGGACACTGGGAGTCAGACTAGACTCTCAACCGCTATGAAGACCCGATTTTTTGTAGATATAATAGCTAATGTTAGTTAAATGAAGACATATAGTGTAAGATAATTTGGATATTTTCTTAATGATACATTAAATAGAACTCTGTATATCGCAGTGTGTGCTTGAAAACTATACTTTATGTTTGATTCTTTTGTTGAAATAACAATAAACGATTCAGAGCGTCGGAAAATGGAAAGAAGCCTTCAATAGAACTGTACTGCATTAATGCCTGTGGAGATGGATAGGTCTTGTCCCTCAATAATGAACAAGACAAAGCTGGAGTCCCTACTTTATCAAATGGCTTTAGATCATCCTTGGAAAGATACAGAACTAGAGATTTATATCAGGAATTTAAAAAATCCAGATGAATATAATATCTCCTAATGAAGGTTATTTGTTGGATTGGTATCTGAAGTTCCAGAACTGAATTCTGATGTAGAAATAGACCTGTGATGCATTGCTTGTGCACTTCATGCATTTCAACAAGGATGCAACCAACATGTAATCATTTCATCTGATACTGGAAGGAGCTTTATTTTCAATGATGCAGCTAACTATGAATTAATTTTGGATCTGGGGACTCAGTCAAGTATATTATCATTCATATGTTGACTGCTCAGCTAGAGAGGAAACTATGCCAAGTGTTGCCTGCAGTACATTTCCTGACTGACTGTGACTACATAAGCAAATGCGCGATTAATCTGGCTGCTCTAAATGCAAACTCAGAATTGTATTTAAAAGAATTTGGAACTAAAAATAATTCTTAAAGTCAAGTTATCATGACTGAAAAGTATCTGACAAGAAGATTAAAGCAAGTAACAGTGTGTAAAACAGCAAATCAACTGAAAAACTATATGTATCATTATTTCAAGAGGTCATGTTTTAAGAACCAACCATCTACTAGCTATGCAACAAAACAACTCATGAAAAGAGCATAAGTTGCAACATATCATATGATTTAGGTTTTATCTAAACCTGAATGGGAGCCCCTCGATACAATATTACATGGTTATAAAAAAGGAAATGATCTCTTGGTGGCAACTGATGAAAAAAACCCAATACCTGAGGAATTCACTGTAATGTACAGTTGTACAAAATGTGGAATATATCACTGTTTCTGTCGCTGCAATCATGTTTCTTGCTGTAGCTTTTGTAAATGTTAAAGGGGATTATTTATAAATGATGTAACATGTAGCAATCCTCTGGGTATAATGTGGGATAAGGAATGTTATCAATTGCTGAGACCCAAATACTGTCATTCATCCGTTGTAACTATTCTAATTTGACTCCTTTACATATGTGATTAAAAACTTAGAATATCCAGTCATGAAAACAAATAAACAATACAGACATTAATCATAAATTTTATACATGTATTTACATTATTAGATATGTACTTGCTTTGAAATTATCTTTTGATATCAAAGTATGTAAGCCCAGTTTTATACACAGGGAGAAACTTGATGTATGTCCTATAACCAATGTGCATGTTTAACTACTTGAAAAAGTTCTTTGATTTTTCTATAAAGACTGAATGGATTAATTTTGGTTAAAACCATTTTTATGAATCTTTTATTCCGTTTAATTCAACCAGAAAAACTTCTTGATATCCCATGCCATAGTACTGTACCGCTCGTATATCACACACGCTCGTATATCATAACTGTATTTCTTATTTTTTGTATATTGTCGTTATCAATCTCCCCTCTCACTGATAACCTGTATTTTCATGTATTTTCTTGCACGAGTGTGTTTTATGTTTTTTGCCGTTCTTGACTGGAATGGATTGTATAAATACTCTAGCTTTGACCTAATAAACTTTAGTTGCATTAATGAGAGTCTCTCATTTACAACTTAAATGCTCGTCGTCACATTGGTGATCACTGAAGTGTTCAACTCCCTCCCGGGCTTTACTCTTTTATGATACCACTCTCACACAATGACTGCTATCAAACCCATGCCCCGGAAATTACCGTCCCTCGCCAGCAGAGAAGCGTTCGCCTGGTTCCATCATGCTAAAGTCCAGTTTCTCATAAAGGGCATATAACTCGGTCAAGCACCAAAACTGATTATGTTCTCTCGGCCATCCCCAGGGATACTTTCTCAGAAATCTCCAATTGTCTGTGCAAGCAAGGAGACACCCCCATAACATACGAACACCTCAAATCATACCTCTGGGAAGTGACCAGTATTGCGCTGACGGCTTTCGTTAGGAAGTGAATCTACTTCGTGCACTTTCGGTACGGCGCCCACCCGAACCTGTATGTGCTGCCATCCTCTATCTCGATATTTTGCCCATGAAGGACCTGATGACCAAAGTCGATGCCCTTATAGACAGTCACTTCATTGACTTCCAGACCTGCATCAACGCCTCCACTCCTGAGGAAGTGGAAAACTAATCAACATTGACCAAAGTTGACGTGAATGTAGAAGGACACTGATGCCCACCCCATGAATTCCCGGAGTGGTGAAAATGCCGCCTACCACCCACATATACCACTCATCGCTTAAGCTCCAACAACTAAATTCTTAAACCACTTATCTGTTAACCATCATTGACTGGACCACTCGTTGGCCTGAAGCCATTCCCATGGTAAAGGTAATGTCCGCCTCGTGTACATCTGCCATACTCTCAGGATGAATTGCAAGATTTGGTATCCCTAAGCATATTACTTCTGAACGGGGTACCACCTTCATCTCTGAATTGTCGATTTCATTATTGATTCTCTTGGGTATCATCCTTTATCAGTCAATTGCATACAATCATGGTGCCAATGGTATGGTTGAACGTTTTCACTGTTCGCTCAACAGACCTTTAATGTCTGGCTGCATGGACTTAAACTGGTTTATCAAACTTCCCTGGATCCTCGCGGGACTATGGACCACTCCTAATAGGCCATCGATGTCTCGGCAGCTGAAATGGTGTAAGGCCACTCGTTGGTCGTCCTTGCCGAATTTTTTTTTTTGTCTGCCACTTCCTCTGACATTCTCCAGCGCCTATATCACGTTGTGGGAAATATACTCTATGCCACTAGACTTCCATGCCCCCAGCTAACCAACACATAATACTGACAGATCAGCACTCAGCTAGGCATGTTTTCCTGTTCAACAACACTAGCAAGACACAGTTAACGCTCCTTAATACGGGCCCTTTTCTCGTGATCCATTGTATGCATAAAGCATTCCTCATCAACATGCGTGACAAAGAGGACTGGGTCTCCATTGATCACCTAAAACCTGCATATCTCCTGCCAGATGACACGTCTACAGTATGCCTCTCAAGAACAGGCCGCCCTGTTTCACATGTAATTCTTTTTTAGGGGGAGGGACCTATGTACCGCTCGTGTATTAGACACACTCGTACATTGTAACAGTAGGTCTTATTTTTAGTATATTATCGTTATCGCTCTCCCCTCTCGCTCATAACCTGTATTTTCATGCATTATCCTGCACCATTGTGTTTGAATTTTTATTCCGTTTTTGACTAGAACCGGTTGTATGAATACTCCAGCTCTGAACAAATAAACTTTTGTCTCATTCATGAAAGTCTCAGTTACAACAAAACTGCTCGCCGTCACATGATCCTTTTAATAAGAAAATTATATCATACTGTCGGTTATAAAATTTATTTTGTTATACCCATAATTTATAAAATCTATTTTCAATTTAATAAAACTGTGAAACCCATAAACTCTTTTATGATTTTATTCAATTGAGAAATTTTTCAAAGTACGGTACATAATCATTACATATTGATATCCATACTCTAGTAGAAAAGCACGTTATTAGTGATGACCTTAAACTGGCATTATGAGAATACGTTCTACTAAAAGTCAGAGTAAGGTACTATGTTTATAAAATGTTATATAAGACTTATCCTATTAATTGTACAGTGTTTCTCTGATGATTATTGTCAATGTAAAAGAATTTATTCTTTAGTATAATTTGATTTGGACAATTTTTCTTAACAAGTTAAATTATTACTATTTCTCTAATTCTGGTAACAATTTGGTGATTTATGACAAAATATAGCATTCAAAACTACACATTTATATATC